>NC_140590.1:259510510-260035966 GCF_964204655.1 Triturus cristatus | reverse complement strand
GAAGCCCCGTCCTCTTCAGTGATGCCTTCCCAGCTGCGGCAGGCGGGTCCCGTAGTGGTAGGCCTGTGGAGGTAGGATAGGCATGCTGATGCTGAAACTGACGAATGCGTGTTCTGTCCAGGTCATAGTTGCTGGCTTGTCGACTGTGATGCTGCTGATTAAGGAGAAAATGTAGTCCAATGGCTGTCCGGTGGTGTGGGTGGCTTATGTAACATTCTGGGTGAGGCCGAGGTTTCTGTAGATGGGCGTAGAGTTTGGGCTGGTTTTCTAGGTGACCGTTAATGTCTCCCAGGATTGTTAAGGTGCTGGCATTTAAGATGAGGGGTTCAACAAAGTCATTGATGTTGCTGGTGAAAAAAGTGTGAGGTCCTAGTGGTCTGTATAAAATGGTTCTGCCTTGGGAGAAGTTGGCTAAGATGCATCTCTTGAACTTTAGGTGCTCCATGTAGGTTTAAGCCGTGCAGCGGATGGTGTCTTTGAATATGATGGTGACTCTGCCTCCAGGCTTGTGTTAGTGGTCTAGCCTGATGATGTTGTAGCTGGAGGGAATGGCTTTAGCCATGCCTGGTGTAGCGGTTGGGCTTAGTCGTATTTCTGTGAGGAAGAGCAAGTCCAGCACGTGGTTACGTAGTCAGTCCCGTATCTCCATGTTCTATCACTCATGTCTTTGCAAAGATATTACCATCAATCATTGCCAAAGGCATACCGTGCAGGTCCAGGGGCCAGAACCCCTGTCCTTTGGTCGACAGGAAAACGTATATACACTTCCTCACTAATTCGAGGGCTAAGGGACATGAGTAATAATGGTTGCCTCCATTCCTTGTTCCCAGTGAATGGGGATCTTTCATGTAATCATTGTCCATTTATGCTCGGCACGATTCTGGATACTCAGACAGAGGGACCTGCCCATTGCACTCACAAAATATTCTCTCTAAACTGTAGGTCTCTGCCGAAACATTCAGGGGAGCTAAATATATTTATAGAGGACACCACCTAACAGAAACACGGATGCACCAAGACTCTGCACCCGATGTGGTCAGCACACTGCCCTCCGGGTATAACATCCTGCTCAAAGACCACGAGGGAAAGAAAGGAGGGGGCATTGCCATCATCTTTGAAGATGCCTTTAAATGCTGAGTTGAACCTAACCCTGTCCCTGACTATGAAAGTTTATTTTTTTCTATCCTACTTACTGCCACATTCACCTTCTCTGGTATTCTCATTTATCGACCGTCGGGGATGGGTGGACAATTCCTCAATTCGCTACCGGAAGTGGCGGCCTCTTTGGCAAATTCATCTACTAATCTTACGTTTTTAGGGGACTTTAACTTACACCTCGAGGACCCAAGCAAAGGAGATACCTTGGAACTCACCCAAGACCTTGCTGCAATTCAATTAATACAAACGTTATAAGGCCCACACATATGAAAGATCATACCTTAGATCCCATATTTACTAACATCATGGAGCTGGTAGTAGAGACACCTATTCACCTGCCTTGGTCTGAACATTCATTGATCCCATTCTCCTTGAAATCACCCATCCAACGTGATTTCAAGGAGTACAGCTCCAGGAAAGCACGTCCTTGGTCTATTCTTTCTACTGAGGCCTGGTCAACAGCGCTTAAAAACTCTAGACCTACACTTAACTCCAATATTATTTTATCATCCAAGACTTTTACACTCTGGATAGAATCTTCTTTGGACACAGTCATCCCTGTCAAAAACATCCATCGCAGGATGAGAGAAAAAATCTTTCCTTGGTACTCACCTAAACTTAGATTGCTTAAACAGACCTGCAAAAAGTTGGAGGTGAAATGAAGAAACGACTTTAGTGAGACCGGTAAAGTGATATATAGAGAGTCCATAAAATGCTACCAGGCTGAAATTAAAAAGTCGCAGGCACTCTACATCGAAAAAAAAAATTAATTCAGCAGCTAATGCCCCTAAAGAAATTTTCCGTATTGCTAAGTTACTTATGGAGCTTCCTCCCCTGGATACTTCTACAGGTATAACTACCGATCGAGATAATGAATTGGCAGGATACTTCCAGGGAAAGATTCAGACCATATAAGACACATTCCCAGATTGCCCAGGGCCTATCGATCTTCTCACCCTAGTGAACAATGTCATCGATCAGGACTTCTCTAACATAAATAGGCTTGTGGATTACACGAAGCACACTCTGGAGGAATTTCCACTCTTGGACATGGATACTATATCTGACATCTATGCGCAAATAAAATCAGGCTCTCCTATAGACCCCGCCCCCCTCATATCTTGTGTAAGGTGAAGGATGTGGTATTACCACTCATACGGGATGAGATAAATCTCTCCATCACTAATGGACTTTGTCCACTGGCCTGGAAACACGCCATGGTAAAAGCTTTGTTTTAAAAGCCAAGTCTAAATCCGGAAGCTTTGAGTAACTTTCAGCCCATATCCGTAACCCATGCTTAGTAAGATCTTGAAAAAGCATATAAACTCGTCACTGCCATCCTTCCTAGAAACCCATGAACTCCTACACCACTCCCAGACGGGTTTCCGCCCCAACACGGAACAGAATCCACTCTGATTGCCGTGGTCGAAGAAGCTAAAAAGATAAATCGATCAGGGAGGACCAGCGGCCATTATCCTCCTAGACCTCAGTGCCTCTTTCGACACAGTTAATTTTCACATCCTTCCTCGGGGGGCCCCAGCCGGATAATGACATCGGAACTGCAACAGGAAAGGAAGACGGACACTCCTCCTCTGAGGCGGAGGGGGTGGAGAGCCCCTCAATGCACCCGCTGGCGGCTGAAATACTGGCGATGGAACAAGGCACCTTGGCAGAGGCCGAGACATCCCAAAGTGACCCCCCGGACTCCAACTTGTGACCATGGGCCTGCGGGGTTGGCCGTGGTATGAACTACTGTGCTGGAGCATGCACGCTGGACACGCATTCCCTCGTTTTCTATTTTCTTCTCTCTTCTCTCCCCTTCTTTATTCGCTTCCTTCATTATTCCTCTCCTTTTTCTTTCCATCTCGTCATTCCCGGAGGACTGGGGATAACTTGGTGGCCGCATTTCCTGCGGCCCCGTGGAGTTTCATCCACTATCTTTAGTTTCACCACTTTGTGACTGTGTTTTGAAGGTTTTGGGACTGCTGCTGCAGTTGTTAGAACTTGCAGTGTAAGTTGGGTAAGGGAGGGAGGGCGACAGACCTCTGCCTGCCCTTAAGTCCGCACCACAGCGTCTTGCCGGGGATGACCCGTGGAGGAGGGGGAGGTGGAGGGGGTTATGTTTGTTTCAAGGTTGAGGAGGTTTTGTTCCACATGTTATTCTATGTTTGGCTGGCACACTTATCGCAGGACCATACAGGTAGACGTACTCACCGTCCGCCCCCGACAGTGATATACTCTAACCACACTCCTCCATGGCCTCCCTGACTGACCGTAGACCCCACGAGGATGGATTGGCGACTGGCTCCTACAAGGTTCTTACATGGAACGTGAATGGTCTGGGAGAAAAAATTAAAAGAGGGTTGGTGATGGCGCATATAAAACGGGTGCACCCCGATATAGCCCTCCTCCAGGAGACCCACCTGAGAGGAACGAAGTGTGGGTTTCTTGCAAGAGGAGCCTACAAAGTATTGGCACATGCGGGAGTCACGGCGGTTTCACAGGGAGTAGCTATCTTGATTAAAAAATCCCCTCCCTTTACGGTAAATCGGACTTGGACGGATCCCAAGGGGACTTATGTAGGAGTAACGGGTACATGGGGAAGACGGAGGATCACAATAGTCTCAATCTATGCGCCACCGAAACTCCAGGCCAGGACCCTCTCCGGCTTGGCCGCTATTTTGTTCGACACATCAGACACATTATATATCATAGGAGGGGACTTCAATGATGTCATGTCTATCCCCATGGACCTCTCAGGAAACCGTGCTGACCACCCCCCGACTACGTCTCTGGCTAGGGTTGTGACTACATTGGGCCTGACAGAGGTATGGCGGCGGCTCCAACCGTTAAACAGAAGTTACTCATATTATTCCGGGGCACATAAAGTACACTCAAGACTGGACTATGTCTTTCTCCCCCGGCACGCTCTTGGGACTGAGGATGAAGCCGAGTACCTGGCAAGGGGGATCTCGGATCACTCGCCCCTTTTGGTTCGGCTGGGTGGGTGGCCCAGGGCCAGCGGTGGGGGCAGGAGACTGACGGCATGAGACTTGCAAACTAATGAGCTACTGCAGGGCTTCCGGGCTGACACGAAAGTGTACTTTGCCGAAAATGTGGGATTGGTGCGGTCGGGCGTGATAGTGTGGGAAGCCTATAAAACAGTGCTCCGGGACAGGGCCTAAAATCGAATCTCATGGGGGAAGCGGAAGGCGCGAGAGGAGCTTACCTCCCTGGAAACCCGAATATTAGAACTGGAGAGGCAATACGTGTCCGACAGGGGCCCACGGGTGCTCTGGCGCCTGACTGATACCCAACAGCAGTATAAGACCCTCGCAACAGACGAAGCCAAAGCACAGGCACTAGCGAGCCTTCATAGGTTATATGACGTGGGGGACAAGTCGGGAAAGTTGTTGACTTGGCTAAGTCGCAAGGAAAGGGATGCCAGATGGATAGAGAGAGTGGTTGATGGGCAGGGACAGCTGCAGAGGGGGGACGCCCAGATAGTGCAGACCATTGCCTCCTACTTCAGGGAATTTTACAAAGCTAGGGAGCTGGGGGAGGCGGATGAGATTATGGCCTACCTGACTACTATTCAAACCCCAATCTTAACGGACGAGGACAGAGAGTCCCTTGAAACTGACATATCTGCCGCTGAAATTAGAGAGGCAATCACCAGACTTCGTCCGGGGAAATCCCCAGGTCCAAATGGACTTCCAGCGGAATTTTTCAAAAAGGGAGCCGATTTGCTGACGCCCCACCTGCTCGACCTGTTTCGGGACGCAGCCCAAGAGGGCATCCTTTCACTTGACCTGCGCATGGCCACGATCATACCCATATATAAACACGGTAGACCCGCTGAGGAATGCGCATCTTATCGACCAATCTCGCTCCTGAAGGTGGAGGCTAAGCTATTGGCGACGATCTTGGCCCCCAACTGCGCCAGGTGATTTCAGGTCTGGTGCATCAGGACCAGACAGGATTCCTACCGGACAGGGCGACTAGGCAAAATTTGCGATGGACCAACAACTGGCTCATGGAGGTGAAGGGACGGGAGGACCCACATATGTTCCTTTCCCTAGATGCTGAAAAAGCGTTTGACGCTGTACACTGGCCCTTTCTGGAGGCAGCGCTACATAAGTTCGGCGTTGGCCCCAACTTCAGGAAATGGGTGGAGCTTCTATATACAGACCCCAGAGCCCGGGTTAAGGTGAATGGGATCGTGTCTGAGGATTTTCCTTTTAGGCGGGGGACCCGGCAGGGATGCCTTCTATCTCCGCTGCTTTTCGCCCTCACCATCGAAATAGCGGCATGTGAGGTCCGACAGACAGAGGAGATACGGGGATTTCAAATATCGTGGACTGATTTTTTTTTTTTTTTGAAAATGTGTTTATTTGCATGAAAATCACTCAAATACAGTGCAATCAACATCCAACACTTGCCCGGAACGTACCAACATACAATTCCCTTTGCACCAACAGCCTTATTATGACTCCACAATATACGGAGTAATTCAGTGCCTCCCCAGCAAATCTTGTGGGGTAAGCCTTGGAAGTCCACCATCCAGTGTCCATATGTAGGTAGCTCGTATACCCGTAGGTCGCGGAGTCTCCACTCAGGAGATTCTGCCGTGCAATAGAAACAACTAAACTAAAGTGAAACAGCCACCCCACGTTACGTCCCTCCCCCCACCTACCACCCTCAACCCCCACCCCCCTCCGGCATGACTGAATGACAGAATATATGGCAAGGCACTCAAGTCTTTAACGCTACGCCTCTGACTTGCCCAACACAGGACCACCAGCCACCCAAGTGTGCTATTGCCCGATCCCTCAGCGCTCCTCTAGACAGATGTAGGGGAGGACGGGACCCGCCCCCCCTCCGTGTCAGAGGCCCCTTCACCATCAGCGTCAGCAGCTTTCAATAGTTCCGCCAGCGCTCCCCAAGCTCGGGCCGACTCCAACGCCCTATCACTATGAGCACGGGTAGCCGACTGCATGCGAAGGGCTGCTTCGCAATCTGCCCACCGAGTACATTCTACCCTCCACTTCTGCAAGCGTGGCCCGCGTTGCAGTTTCCAGTTAGCAGTGATTTCCCGCTTAGCTAATACCAGCCCTAGGTCTATAAATTTGCTGGTTATTTTATACTTGGAGGTGTGGGGGAACCAGTGCAATAGGCACGGGCCCATACCAAGTTCAATCTCCCTGTCCATGATAGCACATAATAACGTCCACACCCCCCTCCAGTATCCCCTGATCTGAGGGCATCCCCATAACATGTGGCAGAGGTCAGCTCCCTCCGCCCGACAGCGAGGGTAGGGCGCCGTGAGAGTATGAAAGTAACTCTGAATCTTGGCTGGGGTAAGATAAGCCCGGTGCAGAATAAAGAATTGGATTTGCTGGAAACGAGCATTCCTAGAGCATTTCCAAGGGCGCTTGAGCAATTCATATCGCGGACTGATACGCAGGAAGAAACATTTTTGTTATACGCAGATGATATTCTGCTATATGTAGCCCAACCGGCCACTACGGTCCCCGCATTGTTTAGGCTTCTGGGCAGGTATGGCTCCTTTTCGGGGTACACGATAAATTGGCATAAATCAATCCTGTATAGCCGGCGACAGGAAGAAATATGGCCCCCTCTCCCTGAAGCCCTCCAGGTCACACAGACTGGGTTTACGTACCTGGGGATTTATCTGACCATAGATGGACCTATATCCTACCAACGAAACATTCAGCGAGTGATTGCGAATTTTGCGGACAATGCTCGTAGATGGCAGGTCCTTCCCCTCACGATTCTGGGTCGAGCCGCCATGTTTAAAATGATCACGTTACCTCGTTTCTTGTATGCGCTACAAAACAAATACTTTCCCCTACCCAGACAGACATTCAAGGTGATAAATGCGGAACTGCGCTCCCTGTTATGGCTGGGGAAACAACCATGGATAGCACTTGACACGCTCCAGAGAAATCAGTATAACGGGGCGATCTCTTTACCAGACATGGAGGCATATTACTGGGCTGAACACCTGGCGCCGATCAATGAGTGGCTTCATGCCTCGGCTGATCACCCCACGTATAGACTGGAAAGGGACACCATGGCATGCCATACTATTCTGCACTATTTGTATGGGGGAATTGGGAAGAGACAATTACTCCCGGCCACGCAGCTCACCATAGAGGTCTGGGAAAGGGCAACAAAGATGATGGGGTGGACACATAAACCAACAAAGCAGACATCAGTATGGACCTGCTCCTGGCTGAAGGAGCTCCACAAACTCAGGGGTTTTGGAGGCTGGGATGACATTGGAATTTCTACACTGGGGGACTTGGTGGCGAAGGGGGATCTTAAGCCCTATGGGACCCTGACGGCGGAGTACGGCCTACGCCCCACTCAGTCCCTAAAATACGCACAACTGCATCATGCATGGAGGGCTGAAGCGGCGCTTTCCTCTCTCCTGCCAGAATATGCCCTGTTGGGGGGTCGTCTGCTGCAAGAACAGATACCCAATAAGTTAGTCTCCCTAACATATAAGACCCTGAATAATAACACACCAGATAGATTGGGGAGACTGAGAGAAACCTGGGAAAGGGACTTGGGCGAGCTGGACACAATAGAGTGGGAAGCTGCCCTGATGCACCACAGGGAAGTCGCGATTAAATCCCGGCTACGATACAATATAAGATCCTGCACAGGGTATACTATGATAGGGTTCGGCTACACCACATGGGCCGAGCCAGTGACGCCTGTTGCCTTCGTTGCGGGCACCCGCAGGGGGACTTCTACCATGTTATTTGGGACTGCCCCATAATTCACACTTATTGGACGCAAATTCTGGGTGAGTTGAGTAAGGTGCTGGAGGCCGCGCTCTCGGTGGAACCAAAATTTGTTTTATTGGGAATAAATACTGATGTAGACCTGAGCCGCCCGCATCTGATCTTTGCAATGCTGGCCCTTGTGGTGGCCAAAAGGGACGTGGCGAGGGCGTGGGGAGCGGCGATACCTCCCCAACTGGGGAAATGGAGGAGGGATATGGACCTCTATATGGCGGTAGCAAGGGTCACCTACAAAGCGAGGGGCTGTCCCCGGAAATTCCACAGAGTATGGGGAAAATGGAGGAGGTACCATGGTCTTGATGGGGGTCTGGGATCAGATTGACACGCCAAGAGTCCTACTGAGCGAGACCTTGTCCCAAGCTGAGGGGGGACGGTCCATGGGCCTTAGGCCTGAAGGGAGACAATGGAGCATAAAAAGGCACTATGGAATCCCGCCCTGTGAAACGAAACTGGATATTGTCGGATTGTTGATCATGATGTTGTCACTATGGGTGATGGGTGGGGGGACGAGGGAGCGCCTGGGTATGTGGATAATCACTTGTGACTTGCCAGCTGAGTTTGTGTTGGTTAAAATGCAAATAAAAATATTTAAAAAATATATATATATATGTTAACATCCTTATTGAAAGGCTTAGTAGGGCCAGGGTGTCGGGAGGAGCGATCTCTTGGATAAATCCTTCCTCAATGGCATAACATTCCAGGAATTTGCGAAGGAATCCACCTCCAGGTCTTTACCTCTCAGCTATGGAGTCCCTCAGGGATCCTCCCCGAGTCCCACGCTTTTTAATGTGTGTATGAGGCCACTAGCTGAGGTCATCTAGCCATATGGGGTCAATGTTGTCACTTATGCGGATGACACCCAGCTGGTGGTATCTCTAAATCATCCGCTTAATGTTCCATCTGACCTAGAATCCTGCCTGGAGAAGGAATGCTGCGGAAAGTCCTTCCCCTACTTCCCACGGGGGCAAGGAGAATTATGGTCCAGGCCTTGGTCCTCTCGTGCCTGGACTATGGCAACTCTTTGAACCTAGGAGCACCTAAATCTACCTTAAGGAAGCTTCAGGTGACACAAAACTGTGCCGCCCGACTTTTGTCGGGTTAGTCCAGAACGCAGTGAGCCATTCCCAGTCTAAAGACCCTACATTGGCTGCCCATAAAGGAGAGGATTACATTCAAAGCCCTATGCACTGCCCACAAGACCCTCACGGGTATAGGCCCCCGCATCAACCAGTCCCTTATTACGGCGTATCATCCAAGAAAACTACTCCGCTCGGCAAATTTAAATCTAGCCACCATCCCTAAAATTCAAAGGATGCGGAGCGGGGGTCGCTCCTTTTCATATAACACAGCTAAATTATGGAATTCTCTTCCCCTGAATCTGAGGTCAAAGACATCACACCTCACCCTTCGGAAGGGTTTTAAAACCTGGCTATTCCAGAAAATGATCTGGTAGCCATTTCCCTATGCCTGTGTTCTGACGTTAGCGCTGGGATGCCTCAGGGTAGCCATGTGCTTAATAAGTTTTGATTAATAATAATAATCATTATGGCCCCATATCACTCTTTATAAAGGTCTCTGTGGGAGCCACACTGTGTCCCATAACTCAAATGTTCATTAAGGGCTCCACAAGAGCCAGTCTATGTCTTACCACCCATCTTTATGAATGTCTCAGTGGGCGACAGCTTGTTGCCTGGTCTATAATGATGGGCTGTGGGCAAGTAAGAGTGTGATGGTGGGCTGGTAAACATTATGTGATGATGGGCACATGTATGAGGCCTGTGAATGAGCCTGGTGTGTGAAGCCTGTGACAATGAGGCATGTTCAAGGGATAGGAGTACTGATTAGTGTGTAAAGGCTTTACCTAGCCCTCGGTGTGAAGACTGCACGACATGGTCAGTGTTTGAGAGTTGGAAATGGGTGTGTGAGGCCTAGTAAGCCTTGTGAGGGTTTTGAGAACAGACCACTGAGTTTGGGCTGGTGTGTGTGTGTGGTTATGGACCACTGTGTAAGGTTACTTACTCCTACCTATCCACAAGTCTGGCTTGTGACTGCAGTCTAGACTAGACTACAATTTAACCTAGAGTAGTGACTTGTCAACAAAATCCTTCCTACTGCACTGTCTACCCGTGCAGTCTATCCTACAATACTTCAAGTCACTACAACCATCCTACAATCCGTCACAGCACTCTACCCCGCACCAATATGTTGTAGATAGATCACAGGATACTTCTAGTTAAGTTACAAGATAGATTTATTAAGACACAGTAGAGCACTACACCTCGCCAGCTGACCAGACCATCAACTGACAAGTGTGGAACATTCAAGTACAAAGTAGAATGCACACAGGTATTCTGGGAGGCTTAAGAGGTGAGAACATAGAGAAAGGTCTAATGACCAAAGGTGGCCATGTTGCGAGGAGCATAAGTTTACTACACATCTTCCTCCTTTACATGGAAAAGAAAAATAAACACACGAAACATAAAACTAAAGCATAGAGCATGGGAGACAACAACAATTAACATCAAAACAATTAGGAGGTCAGTGACCTCATGGACTTCCAGATGGTAAAGGCAAAGAAACATTTCGTTTTGGGTCAAGGGTGAAGAAAGGAACAGGATTATCATGACCACCTACTCCCCTTCGATTGACAAAACAGAAAGAGACAGTCTACTCTCTGCAATCCGTCGTTGACCAGCAAAAACAGGAAGAGACAGTGTATTTTCTCCAAACAATCCTTGTCCGACGTGGCTTCCTGCTCATAGTTGAAGATGCACAGTTCAACGGGTGCCTCCATGCTCAAAACGTTCTGGAAGGATATTCCCGAAGAGAAAGTTGGAGCCAATTCTCTCACAGTCCAAGTTGAAGTTCTGGACCAGGTGTCTCGGTTCTGGTTCTCTTTCTCTGGTTATGGGCCTCTTTCTGTGGTTCGGGCCTCTGTTTCTTTTATTTTTCTTCTTTTATTTTTCTGTGGACTATCGGTCTCAGTACTGTGGGCTATAAGACCCGGTTCTAGACGCAGACGTACGTCCCGGTTCTGGGAACCGCTGTGTCACGATTTTGTATCGTGGTACTGGAAGCTTTGTCCTGGCTCTTCTGGGAACCGCTCTATCACAAATCTGTGCACTATCTGTCTCAGTACTGTGGGCTATAAGACCCAGTTCTGGGAACCTCCGTGTAACGATTTTGTGTCGTGGTACTGGAACTTTGTCCTGGTTCTTCTGGACAAAACTGTGTGCTTTTTGGAACTCTTGTCCTCTTCTGGTTCTGGGGCCTTTGTCCCTTTCCGGTCCTGGAACCTCCTTTGTCCTCGCCCGGTACTGGTTGTGAGACCTTTCTCCCCTTTCTGCTTCTCTGTCCTGATTCAGGGCTCTTTGACCAGCTTCTAGTTGTGGGACCTTTATCCCTGTTCTAGGTCTTCTGACCCACTTCTGAGCTCACTGTCAACCTATTGGGCTCTTTGTCATGGTTCTGAGCTCTCGATCTCTGTCCCCGGTACTGGGCTATTTGACCCACAATTGCTTCATGTGGTTTTTCACGCTTCGGTATACAACCGGTAGGCTAGTTCCTAATTTCTATTGATAAGTGTTGTGTTTCCCTCTTATTTCTTAACTTTAAGTGCTTTGACATTTCTGCGTGCATGACGCGCCTTCTCGTGATCTGGTACCATACTCAAAGTGTGGACAAAATGTAGCATCCACACACACGATGTCATTGGCTACTGACATTATTATTTTCAAGTATTTCTCTCACTTTTACTCGTACTGCCTTAGTTTTATTCCAGCTTTCAAATGCAGATCAATAGAGTAATTCAGCAGTAGGTTTTATTATTTTCAAGTATTACTTTCATGTCACTCGTTCTGCCTGCCTTTGAAAAGAAATCCATATTGTGAAACGCAATCACAAAAAATACTTCGAAAATCCACCAGGTGGCACTCTCGTAAATGAATTAATAGCCTTAACATCGACTCGTTTGTGCTTCCATGTGACGCTTTGACTTATGGCTGGTCTTTGTACTAGAAGGGAAATTCAAAAAGTAGTGACACGAAAATTGCTGATGCTGTGTGAGTGACCACTATCACACCTGTATTCTTTTAAGTAAAACACACGCGCTTAACAACGGAACTGCCAGTGCCTGATAATCCCAACAATACATAACACTGCCTGCGTTCTCTCACCTTTTAACTTTCCGGCATCATGGTGTGTCTTACTTGGTCCTCGGCGAGATAATGACTTGTGAGGGTGACAAACAATGGACATTGCCTTGTCGCGTAGTGTCCCGTAAGTCCCATTAGCATGGGAACCAAAAAAAAAAACACTAAGGGAAAGAAGTTGCAAAGATGGCTTCCTGACGTTGCGTCGTGACGTTCCACTTTGAGCAGCGTTGCACGATGTCGCGCTGAAAGCACTTCTCTGACCATGGGGTGGTAGTCAGGACAACGCCAAGAACGCTGGACATTCTGAAAGTGTGACGAGGACGCAGCCTCTCCGCTAGTACCCACGGAAATTCTACGACGTCATCAGTGAAAGGATGACAGCGCAGCAGAAGGATCACTCTGCCCAACAACGGCGAGGAAGAATGAGTGGATCCTCAAACATGAGACAGGCAGCGCAGGACGGGATTGCTCACCTGCGATTGGGCGGTGACGTCTCTTGACATCGGACAAACAACCCTTCACGAAACAGTGTGGAACAGTCCTTCAAGTTAGCCTTTCCTTCGTTACTCTCTTTTTTTTTTTTCACTGGAGTTACTTGCCGCTGATTTCTTCTAATTCTTCTTCTTGATTTGTTTTTTTTTCTGTTACTAGCGGCTGGTTTCTTCTTAATTATCTGGCGTTTCACAGGTTTTTGGTTTCATTTCTTCTTGCCGCAGTTGGGTGAGATGCCTTCTTGGGTTCTTGGTGCGAGGTGTTGCTCAGGTCTATGCTGTTCTTCTTGGTCTGGTCAGCCAACTCGGCGCCAAATTGTTGTAGATGGATCACAGGATACTTCTAGTTAAGTTACAAGATAGATTTATTAAGACACAGCAGAGCACTACACCTCGCCAGCAGACCAGACCATCAACTGACAAGTGTGGAACATTCAAGTACAAAGTAGAATGCACACAGGTATTCTGGAGGCTTAAGAGGTGAGAACATGGAGAAAGGTCTAATGACCAAAGGTGTCCATGTTGCGAGGAGCATAAGTTTACTACACAATACCATATCACTAAAATGAACACCACACTGCTGTTTCCGTCCTCAATGCCAGACCAAAGCTGTGTCATTACATTCAATTTAACCTTATAGCACTACTTTGTCAAATAAATGTTACCACACAGCACTGACGGCCACCAAAATCTGCTGCAGCTGGAGCTCCTGAACTATCCCAGTGTCATAGGTGAGAAGTTCTTTCAGTACAGCTTTTCTTCTTGCATTCTGATACGTTGCATTGATTGTGTGCATATATTCAGGAATATGAGTACCAGAATGCAAAGAAAAGGTCTGACTTGGACGAACTACTTGTAATGTCCTGCGGGACACATTGTAGTGTTCCACAGGGCCCGGGTGCACGTGCTCGTGGCCAGTTACCGCACTACCTCGCCTGTGTGTCCATGTCTGTCATTTGCATAATGTGGGCCTGAGGCCCAACATTACACTACTCAAGCATATAACTGCGAGTAAGCTTGAGAGACGTATTCTGCATTGCTCCTAGTACAACTTCAAAAACCCTCATTGCTCCAGTAGGAGCTGCTCCCCTGGTACAGCTGGACTGTGCACACCCTTCTGTTTCCAGTAGAGGCTGTGCCTGCTCCAGATAGAGCTCTGAACACCCTCCGTGAAGGAGACAGGGCTCCACTGGTACAGCTTGAGCACGTCATCTTTGCTACGGGTGTGCCTCCTCCTCGTCCCCGTATGCACGCCTTCTATGCTCCAGCAGCTGGCGCTGTGCCTACCCTGGTAGTGCCGGGCAGTGTACACTCTTGCACCGCCTAAGGGAGCAATGCCAGGCTCCCGTTAGAACTGAGCTCTCCACGCCCTTCTTGCTTCAGCAGTTGTACCTGGCTTATGGCAGAACTGGGCTGTGCATGCCATAGCTGCGCCCGCTGTGACTCTACCTGGCGGCTGGTACAACCAGCCGATTCTGTATACTCCGACCGTACTACAGCCGCGCCTTACTCCTCTGGTGCACTATTCTGTACACGCACTCCATACTACAGCCGTTCCTTAAACCTGGTGTGCACACACCCCATACTCCAGTGAGAGCTGTGCCTGCTCCTGGTAGTGTAAACCTGTGCACACTCTCCCAGGAACAGTAATTGGCTCCAGGTACAGCTGTGCGCGCCCTCCTCTACGCCAGTTCAGCTGAGCCTGGCTCCTGGTAAAGCTGGGCTCTACACATCCTCGGTAATCCAGCTAAGGCTATGTCTAAGGCACGCTCTCCCTGCTCCAGTTCAGCTACCTAGCTTCTAGTACACGTTAGCTGTGCATCGCCACTCCCGTGGTTGCTCTGTGACTGTCCTTCCCTAGTTTGGCCAGTGCGCCCCCCTGCCCCAGAAGTGCTTGCTCACCACAACAAAGGTGCTGAGGGCAGGCTTTAGGTTCTGGGAAGGGCGGCTGGAGGAGGCGGGGCGGAGGCTGGGTGGACGTGAATCACTTCCTGTACACTGCACGCGATAGGAATGCAGGGATAATTCCATCCTTGGAAGAGGCGATCTCTGGGTCTTAGCGCCGGAAGCTCATAGTCACCTTGTCTTTCGTTTTCAGAGCCCGGTGGAGCAGTCCGCAGACATCTCTTGTCCGCCTCCCGGTTTTGACGATTTGCATGAATATGCGTTCAACGGGTCTCAAGTGTCGGTGGCAGTCCCCTCAACACGATACACATTTATTTGCAATATTTTTATCGCCTTAAATTCTTCACTGAAAATGGGCCTGTTCCAAAGCGTGAACTTGGCACGAGGTCATTAGAGCGCTAATACTAGAGAAGCGGAAGTTACACATATTTGATGCACAGGGGATTACCTAGAATCAGGCTATTTATGTATGTGATTCTATATCGAGTGTACAAGCGCGCAACGCCCATTGGGCTCAAAGGGCTTCAGCCCCCCACCCCTGTGTGTCCTGTGTGTCAGCCCGGGCTGAGATAGCTTCCTGGGCGGGCGACCCCCGGACTGGTGACTGTCTTATTGCAGCCGCACCCTAGTACTTCATAGGTCTTTAACCCCTTCGCTGCGGCGCGAATTCCGCCGCAGCGCTGGGAGGGTTTGGGGGGGTTGACGGCGCCGCTGTGCTCATGACGGAACCATGCCGTCATGAGTCACGGATGAGCTGTGCTCATGACGGCGTGGTTCCGTCATGACTCCACCCACTGCGCTAATCGCCCGCACAGGCGGGGAATTAGCGCCGCGTGGGAGGAGCGGTCCCCAACAGCCGCAGCATGACGGAACCACTCCGTCATGAGCACAGTGCACCCGTGGCTCATGACGGAGTGGTTCCGCCATGAGCGGGGAAGGGGTTAAAAGACCATTTACATGTTAACGAGGCTCTGTTGTGTTTTCACCCCTTAGAGCCCCTGCATCTCCACTGCCTATTGCTGGAAGACAATAATGAATCAAAAATTAGCTAGCATTCGCGCCAAGAATTTTCAATTCTATTAAGGACACGGAGGCGAGGATTATGCTATCTCTTTCTTTACTGTATAAATCACAGCAGCCAGTAAAACATACAATTTAGTAAACAAACTACATTTTCCATGATGCTTTGCATCAGCAACGCCTCCTTAGCCCTCCATAAGAGCCCTGGTTACTGTCCCATCATCCTCTTTCTTTGCTCGAACTGTATAAAAGTCCACTAAATCAACAGTATTCACGAACATCCTCCAACATAGAAGTTAACAGGAAACCAAATTCCATCGAAAGACTTCAACTTGAAGAGATTTCTTATTCAGATTTCTTGTCTGCGCCTAGGGAAAACAAACATGAACAACCCGTAATTTCTGCTTATTACTATAACTCAATACATTATCAACAGGTGGGTAAGCATGAACAATCATATTGTAACATAGCTGGGTGGGATAATCCTCGCCTCCGTGTCCTTAATAGAATTGAAAATTATTGGCGCGAATGCTAGCTAATTTTTTATTCTATTACAGGACCGGAGGCTTCGGATTATGCTAGTTTAACACTTATCAAAAACAACAGATGTTACATCTCCCACCGGCTTATAATAAAATTGCTTGAAAGTTGATTCAGACGACCAATCAGCACAGCGCATAATGTCTTGAATGCTAGAACCTAACATATATGACTTTGATGCCATGGCACCAGGCATAGAATGTGCACCAAACATTTGAATATCAATACCAGCTTCCTTCATAATATAGCGAAGCCATCTGGCTATGGTGGCAGCAGACACTGGCTTAAAAGGTTTTTGCAAAGCAAGCAGAAGTTGAGGAGAACCCTCAGGCCTCAATGACCGAGTACATTCCTCATAAGTTTTCAAGCATTGGACAACACATACTTTTTCATTGCTAGGAAAAGCATTATACTCAATATGTCTGGAAAGAGTCTTTGTACGATCTGTAATAGTAAAAGAAACTCCTTCCGGAGTAAATACTCTACCTGTAATTTCCAATGCCCGCACATCCGATGAACGTCTACAAGCTGACAGACATAAAAGCATTGCTAATTTTGCAAACAACTGCTTTCCTGATAACAGATTATTTATTGGCCAACCATTGAAAAGAGAAATGACTAAAGAGACATCCTATAAACCTGAATACTTAGGTTTGGGGGGATTCGCTACCCTTATGCCTTTAAGAAGTTTACATATCATAGAGTGCATACCAACCGACTTCCCATCCACCTGGCTGTGCCCCACCGAAATGGCTGATCGAAAGTTATTCACTGACCGATAAGCCAAACCGCCTGCTGCCTTCTCTGAAAGAAAATGTACAATATTGGGTAGGCCTGCCCCCACGGGATCCAGGTGCCGTTCCACGCACCAACCCATCCAGCCTGTCCAGGCTGAAGAGTACCGCTTCCTGGTGGAAGGAGCCCAAGCTTGCTTGATGAAAGCTGAAGCTGTCTCCGAAAAACCCCGGCATTTCCCACTGTTGCCAGAAAGCCGCCATGCCATCAGCGACAACTGCCCCGATAGGATCAGTGGATGTTGCTCCTCGTGAGGTCCCAGGAGAAGAGACTCCGACCATGGGAGCATCCTGGGAAGATCGCAGCTCATTTCCAACAATATCGGGAACCATGGCTGCGATCTCCATTGTGGTGTCACTAAAATCACTTCTGCCTGTTGTCTGAGAATGTGTGATGTCACTCTCGGGATGAGAAGGAAAGGTGGAAATGCATAATTCACTAATCCTGACCAATCCTGAAGGAATGCATCTGTTGCTTTTGCTGCTGGGTCCGGCCTCCAACTGAAGAAGTTGGGAATTTGTCGGTTCAGCCTGGAAGCAAACAGATCCGTCTGACATGGACCCCAAAGTTCCTGCAGCCATTGGAATATGCTCGGCAGTAATTTCCAATCGCTGTAATCCCTGAGATGTCTGGAATTCCAGTCCGTAATGAGGTTGGACTGGCCTGGGATGTATTCCGCTATTACCGGTATCTGACGATTCAGGCAATAATGCCAGAAGTCCTTGGCAATCTCCACCAACAGAGACGATCTCGTTCCTCCCAACTTGTTTATGTATCTCACTGCCGAAATGTTGTCCACCCGTAGAAGGATGCAGCAGGAGGTCTGCTTGGGGGACAGAGTTCGAATCGCAAAGGAACCCGCTAGGAGTTCTAGACAATTTATGTGTAGTGATAGTTCCTGGGGAGACCACCTTCCGCCTGTGGAAATATCGCCGCAACGTACTCCCCAACCCCAACGACTTGCGTCGGACACTATAACAACATCGGGCAGGGAGCCGAAAATGGCTCTTCCATTCCACGCTTCCACATGGCCCAGCCACCATTGCATCTCATCCCTCACTTCCTGTGACAGGGGAACCAGGTCTGTGTAAGCCAGACCCCACTGTAGGTGCTGGATCTTGAGCCTCTGTAATGCTCTGTAATGTAGTGGTCCCGGAAAAATCACCTGAATGGACGATGCCACTAAACCCACTACTCTGGCAATAACCCTGAGAGAAACTACCTGCTTGCTGAGAAGTGCCACTATCTCCTTCTTCAGGTCCCTGAGCTTCGTCTTGGGAAGACACAATTGGGCCTTCTGGGAATCTATCACAAAACCCAGAAACTCTGTCGTCTGTGACGGAATCAGAGCCGATTTGGCATGGTTGATTACAAACCCCAGACTCTGCAAGAGAGACATCGTCATTTGGAGGTGATGTGAAACCAATTCCGGACTGTGAGCCATGATTAGGATGTCGTCCAGATAAATAATCATGTGCACCCCTTGCTCCCGCAAATGTGCGACCACTGGCTTCATCACCTTGGTGAAGCACCAAGGAGCCGAGGAAAACGTGAAAGGAAGGGCCACATACTCAAACCACCGACCTTTCCATTGAAATTGCAGGAAACGGGGGTGTGGAGGAAAAATGGGAATAGACAGGTAGGCATCCTTGAGGTCTAGTCTGATCAGCCAATCCCCTTGCTTTAACAAATCCGCCAAAATGTGGATCCCTTCCATTTTGAAATGTTTGTAAACGAGGTAATGGTTGAATTCCCTCAAATTCAGGACCAGTCTGTGGCCACCACCGTGAGGCTTGTTGTTGCATAAAGCTATTGCGTGTTTTTGCAGCAATTCTTCTATTTGTTGTCTATAAAAATGCACTCTTGTTGGGAAAAATGGAGAGGATTCGGAAATGTGTCCTGACTGGGTGGTTCGTAAAATTCCTGTCCCACTCACCTGCGGAACTCTGTGCTTGAAAGCCTGCTCTGTTGCCACCTCCGTGGAACCGGTGCTTGTTGAATCGACAACGAGTGGGGTAGAAGGTTCCCCCTCTAGTAGAGTCCCATTCTCCTCGTCCGCGACCGTAGTTACATCTGGGGGGACCTTGATTAGAGAAACCGCCTGACGAGCGTCCCCTGCCTCGTCCGGCCCTGTTGAAAAGGCCTTGCGGAAATACACGCTTGATTCCTGATTGAGCTTTATCCAGTGATGTAAAGGTCCCCACGTATTTCGACACATCCTTCACAAAGCGGTCTCCAAAGAGGTTGCCCTCAGCAAGAGGTCCGGGCTCAGCGGCTGCCAGATCGGTAAGATTGGTGTCCATACGCATAAGCAAGGACTTACGCCGTTCTGTGGATATGGCACAGTTGGCATTGCCCAGCAGGCAAATGGCCCTCTGCGTCCATCCTGCAAGGATATCCAGATCCACCGGGGTCGTTGTTTCCTTGGCCACCAAGGCCACTTCCAGTATTTTCGCGAGTGGGCCTACAACGTCAAGGAGCTTGTCCTAACAACCTCTCCAGGCGCGATCTATCCCTTTTTTGGGATCTTTGGCGAATTTCTTCAGAAATGTAAGCAAACTTACATCTATTTCGGGAGTTTCCGTGACTTTATCAGGTAGGTCTGATCGAGGGCATTCCGACCTAAGCCGGTTTCGGATCTCTTTATGAAAACCTTTCCGAATGTTCTCGTGCAAATACTCAGTGACCTCAGGCGCTGGAGCCCAGTCAGAAGATCTGGGATGTACTATCTCGCTAGGATTGAAGGTGAAAGGAGTATTAGATGGAGTCTCCGGAGTGGAAGAAGCCACTTTCTTGGCATTCTTCTTGGGAGGGGTCTCTTCGTCTGTCGTGGTAGCATTGGTATCGGTGGTCGTGGTATCGGTATCCACATAGACCCTCTGCTTACTCTATGCCTTACCTCCCGTGGAGTACTCTTGATTGCCAGTAGGTGCTGGGGAAGCGAATTCAGGGCCCTAGCATGCGGCCATTGACTCTCTTTGACTGCTTCAGTAGCTGGAGGAATAACATTTTGCTTGTCTTTAGTAAACCCATGACGCTTGGCAAAGCTTTCAAGCTGCTTAGTGATTGGTTTCAGAGCAGCTGCCAATGCTTGTTGCACAGTATTGGGTACTGTGCTTTCAATAGCCCTGTTCACAGAGGATTGGACGGAGGCGTCCAGAACTATTATCCTCAAGGACAGTCTCCTGCTGTCCCTCATAATAGACATCCTCCTCATCTTCATAACGTACCCACTCTTCCATTATAATAATACCGTGGGGCAGTGTAATCAATGTCAAAGTAACTGCAATACTGACATATATATATGTTGGAGGAGTAAGGGGGGGCCAGCCCACTTGCACACAAAAGTTATTTATAAGTACCAAGCCCCCTCAGTAAAGCTGTACTCAAATTATTCCAGCCTAATATAGGTGTAGGAGCCGAAATAATAATGTATTTGGCGCGTGTGCACACTCCTGCAGGGCGACTGTTCTTGTAGCCAGTCAGGCTTCCTTCCTTTAACCAGCTTTCTTTGAAACGCGGTAGAAAAATGAATGACGGGCCGATCCCGGCGTGCGCAGCCCAACGCGAGCCCAAAACAAGCCAAAAACCAGCCCAATGGGGTCGCGTGAGCTGCGCACGTCGGACGGAAACCACCCGGCTCCTGCGGTGTATACGGGCGATTAGGGAAGCCCCAACACTGGCGCCTGAAGCGCGTGGCCGAAACCGGCATTTTTTCACCGCCCAGCGGCGTGGTACTCTCACGCCGAGAAGTGCGTTAACGATTCACGAAATCCAGCAGTGCTGGCAATTGGAGCAGAGCTCCCTGACACGGCGCGAACGCTCCCACTACAAAGCGCTGGATAAAATATCCAAATCTGTAAGTAATACCCTAAACCCTCAATAAATAACGGCAATTAACCAAGCACAGTGATATTATAGATCTAAGCGCAGCGCGCTCTGTAAATCCTGGCATATAACCACTACATAGATGATTAATGGTAACGTGAAGGGTACTTATCTCTTGCTGTGAGCAGCAAAGAAAGAGGATGATGAAACAGTAACCAGGGCTCTTATGGAGGGCTAAGGAGGCGTGGCTGATGCAAGCATCATGGATAATGTAGTTTGTTTACTAAATTGTATGTTTTACTGGCTGCTGTGATTTATACAGTAAAGAAAGAGATAGCATAATCCGAAGCCTCCGGTCCTGTAATAGAATCATAATGTACACTTTGGGCGGGATAATCTTCGCCTCCGTGTCCTTAATAGAATTGAAAATTCTTGGTGCAAATGCTAGAAAAGTTTTTATTCTATTACAGGACCGGAAGCTTCAGATTATGCTAGTTTAACTCTTATCCAACACAACAGAAGCAACATCTCCCACAAGTTTATAGTAACATTGTTTGGAAATAGAACTGGAAGACCAATCATCAGCTTTCATGATATCATGTATACAAGTACCCAACATAAATGATTTTGAGGCCATAGTTCCTCTGACTGAATGCGCTCCAAATAACTCATTGTCAATACCCGCCTCTGACATCAAATAGCTAAGCCACCCGGCAATCGTAGCAGAGATAACGGTTCTGAAAGGTTTCTGCAAAGCAATTAGTAGCCTTGAACAACAGGCTGGCCTAAGAGGCCGTGTACAATCCTCATACACCTTAAGACATTTCACCACACAAAGTTTATCATTCAATGGAAAAGCATTGTAATCAATAGCGTTAGAAAAAGTTTTTGTCCGAGCAGTAATCACAAACGACACACCCTCAGGAGAAAATATTCTACCCTCCAAATCTAACACTCTAACATCAGAAACCCTGCGACATGCAGATAAACGCAGCACCATGGCCACATTGGCCTACAATTGTTTTCTGGATAATAATTCATTATTCGGCCAGTTTTCAAACAAGCTCAGCACTTTAGAAACATTCCATAAAGAGGAATACTTAGGTGGGTTCGCTATACGTATCCCTTTTAGAAGTTTACACACTACCGGATGCATACCAACCGGTCTGCCATTCAGGTGTGCATGACCCGCGGAGATGGCTGATCGGAAATTGTTCACTGATCTATATGATAAACCATCAGTGGCTTTCTGGGAGAGAAAATTCACAATTTGAGAAATATCTGCATCCACGGGATCTAGGTGTTTCTCCAAGCACCAACCTAACCAGGCCTTCCATGCGGAGCCATATCGTTTCCTGGTAGAGGGGGCCAGGCTTGCTGTATAAAACTGGAAGCTTGCTCCGAAATTCCTGGCTATGACCATTGCTGCCGGAAAGCCTCCAGGCCATCAGGGATAGTTGCCCCGCGAGGATCAGCGGGTGCAACTCTCCCTGAGGGCCCTGGAGCATCGATGGAAAACACGGGAGGTGAATTGGAAAGTCGCACTTCATCTCCAGCAAAACTGGAAACCATGGTTGATATTTCCAAATTGAGGTGACTAACACAATTTCAGCTTCCTGCCGAGCCACCTGATTCGCCACTCTGGGTATCAAGACAAACGGAGGAAATGCATAATGGAGTTTCAGGGACCAGTCCTGCGTGAAGGCGTCTGTCGCTCTCGCCAGGGGATCTGGTCTCCAACTGAAGAACAACTCCAGCTGATGATTCAGCCTGGAGGCAAAGAGATATATGTGCAACGGACCCCACAGAGACTGAACCTGCTGAAATAGGGACGGATGGAGTTTCCAGTCGCTGTAGTCCTTCAGATGGTATGACTGCCAGTCCGCTACCACATTGTCTCGGCCTGAAAGGTATTCTGCAATCACTATGATTTGATGTGCTAGGCAGTAAGGCCGGAAATCCTTGGCGATCTCCACCAACATCGGGGATCTGGTGCCCCCCAACTTGTTTATATATCTCACAGCGGAAATATTGTCCATCCTTAATAAAATGCAACATGAAACCTTCTTGGGAGAGAGGGTGTGAATCGCAAATGACCCCACCGGGAGTTCAAGACAATTGATATGCAATTCCAACTCCTGAAGCGACCATCTGCCCCCTGTGGTAACTTCCCCGCAGCGGGCTCCCCAACCTGACCAGCTGGCATCGGACTCTATGATCAACTCTGGGCGAGATCCGAAGATTGCCCGACCATTCCAAGCATCTTCGTGGGTTAACCACCATTGAATCTCCGCCCGGACTTCGTCTGTGAGGGGAACCTAATCCGAGTACGAGAGGCCTTTCTGGAGATGTCTGATCTTGAGCCGCTGAAGGGCCCGCTAATGCAACGACCCCGGAAAGATCGCCTGTATGGAAAAGGCTAACAGGCCCACCAAACGCGCGATCGCCCGTAAGGACATCAACTGCATGTCCAGAGTCTTCCTCAATTCTCTCTTCAAATCTCGCAGCTTCTGTTTTAGGCAACTGAAGCTGGGCTGTCTGGGAGTTCATCACAAACCCCAAGAATTCCAATGATTGCGTTGACACCAACACAGATTTAGTTTTGTTTATGACAAAACCTAAATTCTCTAACAATTACATCGTTATCTGCAGATGAAGAGCTGCTAGGTGAGCAGACGGGCCATGATCAGGATGTCGTTGAAGTGAACTATTAAGCGGATACCCTGCTCTCGAAGGTGTGCGATCACCGGCTTCAATAACTTGGTGAAACACCAAGGAGCCGAGCAAAGAGTGAAAGGCAGGACCAAATATTCCAGGCACCTGCCCCGCCGTTCGAACTGTAGGAACCTGCGATGAGGAGGGAAGATGGGCACCGCCAGGTAGGCGTCTTTGAGATTGAGACAAACCAACCAGTCCGCTTGTTTCAGGATGTCTGCCAAAAGATGGATCCCTTCCATCTTAAAATGACGGTAGAGTACAACATAATTGAAGTCGCTGCACTGACTGTTCTCACCCCTGGCGAGCTCTTCTTGACTGTATGCATATCTCCGTCCTTACCACCCCCCGTTGTCCCTATTCACTCATTAACAGTGGTTTTTCTCTAAATTACTGTCCCAGCTTGCCACACGCCCATTGGATGCCCATTGCTTGGCTGGCCTTGCTATTGTTGTCCCGAATTGTATATTAATACATTTATTCTTTCTTATACTCTCCTTTGTATTCTCTTATGTCTATCGCTTGATCTTCCTGGCTACTGTTGTCCCTGAATTGTATACTGCGGCTCACAGAATTGTTTATCATGAGACTCTCTTATTACAGAAATTTTGAATTTTGTTTTTTGTTTTCATTAATTCTTGCCCTTAATTGTATATTACTGAGTCTCACTTAATTATCGGGATACTTTCTTGTGTACAGAAATTTTGTTTTCATTAGTTCTTGGATGAAGGAGTTTTATCCCTTGACTACTCCTGATTGTTTAATTATTCGTGGGACCGATGGTTGATACCATGTTCTTTCCTCATGTAGATTCTTCTTGCTCACACTTTTGTTGTCCTGATGATGATCTCTAACCAATGAGATTGAAACGCCGTCAACTTCTTTCTACAACCAAAACTCCTGCATTACAGTGAAATAATTGGAGTTTTGTCTAATGTTGTCAATGTGATGTAATTTTAATTGTCACCAATCCCTCACTTCACGCACTTTCACTTATTTTTGTGTGAGCACCAGAACTACACCTTGTAATCAAATGATTCTCCATTTATGCCGTTAATAAATGTGAGATCATTTCAACCTTGTGTCCCATCATATGTTGTGCAGCAAATACTTATTTACTAAGTTTTGCTGCTCCCTTGACCTATGCACATTTAAGTAATCGTAGCCTAGGTTACCTGAGGACCCAGCTGGCCTCTACAGTACCATTGTTAGTTTCTACTATATAGATTACCCCTGGTCTGACTATCGGGGTCCCCTTGTTTCTGTTTAAATACTGTTGGTATTGGTGGCCTGGCGAGCGGCCCCTGCCTCGCCCGGCCCGTCCAAAAAGGCCAGCGTGGAACACACGCTTGATGTTTGACTGGGCCTTATCTAGAGAGGTGAAAGTCCCCACATATTTGGAGACGTCTTTTACAAATCTCTCTCCAAACAATAAACTGTCTGCCAAGGGACCCGGTTTTGCTGACGCCAGTTCAGTCAAGTTAGTATCCATGTGCATCAGGAGGGATTTCCTGCGCTCAGACGAAATGGCGCAGTTCGCGTTACCCAAAAAGCAGATGGCACGCTGGGTCCACCCTGCGAGGATATCCGGATCAATTGGATCTCCAGACTCTGGCTACTAGGGCCAATTCCAGAATCTTTGACAAGGGGCCGATGGTGTCTAGTAACTTGTCTTGGTACCCGCGCCAGGCCCGATCAATGCCTTTTTTGGGGTCCTTCTGAAATGTTTTCAAGAACGCCAACATATTAGGGTCTATGACGGGCATCTCCGTCACCTTATCAGGCACGTCTGGGCGAGGGCATTCTAACCACAGCCGGCTCCTGACTTCTCTGTCAAAACCACGTGGGAGATTCTGGTGGATGTAGTCTGCGAACCTCTGGAGGAGGGGCCCAATCAGAGGACCGCAGATGCACTATGTCTTGTGGGTTGAAATCAAATGGAGCTGTGGGCTGATAAACGGGAAGCGATTGGGAGCGGGTTGAGACCCTCGTAGCCTTCTTTTTCTTGGGAGAAGCAGTGTGCTCAGTGGAATCCGTGTCCGTGCGAGTATCGGTGTCAGTAACCACTTGGGACCACGAGGGAAGCGGAGTCGAAGACCCTGAATATGGATGATCACGGGCAGAAGGGGCATCAACTCAGTAAGAGCCTGCATGTTCGGCCAGTTGGACGCCTTTGTGGGAGCAGCCACTTTCGCCCCTGCAGAGGACGTGGAAGATCTTGGAGCGTCCTGCTGAAGCATTGTGGCGTTTTGCGAAGGTCTCCAGCTGCATCGTAATGGGCTTTAAAGCGGCGGCTAGAGCCTTGTTAACAGTTTGAGGAACTGCTATTTCCACTGTCTTGCTGACGGACTGTTGCACAGATGCGTCAAGGGCATCCACGAGGTTGTCTTCCAGGATGGGCCCATGCTCCTCCTCATAGTACCCATATTCATCCTCCTTGAAGTAGTCCCAGCCTTCCATCGTCAGACGTACTGCGGAAGACACTTGTGCTAAATAATCAAGATCCCTATGGAATCGGTCAAGGGGGAGCAGCCCTGGTGCAAATCACTGTCAGGTAAAGTAACGCTCCTCAGCAAAGCTGTAGTCCACCTATATCAGCCCAAAGGGCGTCAAGAGCCAACCTTTAATACAGAAAAGCCTGCACACGGCTTGGGGCCTGCCTTATTATCCAGCCCAGGAGCGGCATCAGCGAGGGGCACAGAAGAACATCCTCCGCTCCGATCTGCGTTTGAAAATACACGTGGAGCGAGGAGGAACAAAATTGGGCATCGCGTAGCCCAAAACAAGCCCAATTGGGCTACGCGGTGCGAGGCTCAACCACAATGCGGGCCCGTACCAGGGAAGGCGCAGCCGACCGCTATGAAGTGATGCAGTAATTATTGGTGAAGGGCAAAGGCAGTCGGGTGGTGGGGGACGCGTCAGGGGTAACCCCCACCCTCCGAGCGCCCGCTACGAGGAGCAGAGCGATGCACTGTAAATGTGCAAATTGCGCAAGGCACGCATCAAAGCAACACAATGCCAGAATATAATAGCATATAGTATCAAACACATGAAATATAACCAGTAAAAGAACGATACTAAGCGTGAGTTATTGCAAGAAATAATGTCGAGCACTTAACTCTATGCGGGCAGCAAAGAAAGAGAGAGTGTTCCTATGTTGAGTCATATTTAGGGCTAGTCTCTATGGTTGTTGTTGTGGTTACGCTAAGCATTCTGGGAATGTACTTTTCAATATGTAACATTTTTTCCTATTGGCTTATTTGCAGTAAAGAAAGAGAAATCATAATCTGAAGCCTCCAGTCCTGTAATAGAATTAGCCCCACCCCCTGAATTTTTTATTAGCCCCTCTGAGAGCGTACATTACCAGAGGTGTCAGAGCTCTTTACATTACAGCAAAGGATGTTACATGAGAAAGTTTAGAGTAATACGGTAGTAGGGGACCAAACTTACGGCTACTGTGGTTACTCAGGGTGAGTTGCGTGTTTACAGGATTACATTTTACAAGTAACATGATTAGCAGGTTACACAGAGAAATATTAAAAATTTACAGAGATAAATACAAGTTGTTATACGGCGTAGTTTACAAACATAGATATAAGAAGGCTGTTAGGTTACATAGTAAGGGTTCATTCAAGACTAACAGTCAGGGCCATGCCATTAAGGCAGGGGTGTATGCCTGGTGGGAAACTTGGCGAGGGATGTTTTAGTAAAATAATTATTGGGAAGAAAAGAGTTTTGAGGTCCGATTTGAACATCCGGATAGAGGTGGTGGTGCGCAGGTTTGGAGGCAACAAGTTCCAAATTATAGTCGCATTCCCTGAGAACGATTGCACCATAAGTCTTTCTCTTTTGAAGCTCAGATTCTCAGCATTATGGGCCCGATTCACAGAACTAACTTAAGACAAAATCCTAAACTTACTACCATTTTGGTATTCACAGAATGCACTTACTGCTTCTGGTATTCACAGAATGCACTTACTACTTTTGGTATTCACAGAATGGATTTACGACTACTAACTTTACGTCCGCACTCGGGACGGAAATTCCGGCCCGAAGGCGGAGCTTCCGGCCCAGAGGCGGAGCTTCCGGCCCAGAGGTGGAGATTTTGGCCATGGCTAAATCTCCGCCACTGGCCGGAATCCCCACCTCCGGGCCGGAAGCTCCGCCTCCGGGCCGGAAGCCCCGCCTCCGGGCCACAATTTCCGGCCCGAGTGCGGACTTAAAGTTAGTAGTCGTAAATCCAGTCTGTGAATACCAAAAGTAGTAAGTGCAGTCTGTGAATACCAAAAGTAGTAAGTTTAGCATTTTGTCTTAAGTTAATTCTGTGAATCGGGCCCTATGTGAGGGTCTAGAGCAGGGGTCTTCAATTTTACTGTAATAAGAGCTACTTATGTTCAATAAAAGTAGTCCTGAGCTACTAACAAATGTTGTTGGAATAGTGACCACATCAGACAAGAAAACATTAGTGAATACCTTTTGAAAGATTACCAGTAGCAAGGACCTTAGTGCATCAGACGTACTGTCAAAAAATGCCTCATCGTGGGAAACAACAGCCATAGCTGCAATGCCCAAATTATCAATATAATCATTTTAGCAATATGTTTTCCCAATGCAACATGATTTATAATTGAAATATCAGCACAGAATATTTTTAGGAAATTCAAGTATTTTCTACGAATATCAGCTTATGAGTTCTGAAAATCCACACATTTTCAAATGGTATATATATATATATGTACATAAATATATATAGTAGTTAAACAAAGCAACACCTCATTTAATAGGCTGAGCTGCACAGAGGGGGGCTACTCACTGGTAGGTGGAGTGCTACAAGTAGCTCACGAGCTACTGGTTGGAGAAGCCTGGTCGAGATGTAGGAGAAAACACCCCTAAGCAACAAATGGTCTAAACAATTTGTAAAACCTAATCCAACACGGACATGATGTTAAAGACTCAGTGTACACTAAATTTCATTAAAACGTCACTTTATTAATACAAATTCATTCAATATTATCATAGAAAAGATATAAATAATTCCACGAACATAAGATACTAAACAATAACATCACAACGTACTTCACGAGATAAACACAACAGAGAAATACAATGGACAAACGTGCATTTTGACTGAACAAAAAGAATTGACAAATATTATTTTTATAAAGCTTTGAATCAAGAATAAGAAAAATCACTCAAATGAACCATGATTTAATCAAGTGGCTGATTGATGAATCTTCTTGTTATCTACCTGCGTTTTGGCGTTCTGAACGCCTTCCTCAGGAAAGCCACAAGAATTCCGTGGAGAGAGAAAATATGGAAAAATATATATACTATAGAGAGAGATGTGTAGAGGATAGCTTCTGCCTGACCGATCGGAACGCCCTTCTCGCTGGCCCTTACTCAGTGAGTTGCTTAATCAAGGGTAATCTTTGAATCACTGTTAGACTTGGCATCTTTTGGTGTGTTTCCCCTGAGTTTTTGCTTTCGGACCTCCCTGTTTTGACTCTGTTTTTGCTGACGTAGTGTGTCTGCACACTTTTCTCACTCCTGATCAGTGGTAAAGTGCAAGTGCTTCTGTGGTAAATTGTGTTATGGATTGGTGTTTCCATGATTGAATATTTGATTTACTTGTTAGTCCCTAGTAAAGTGCACTGAGTATGCCAGGGCCTGTGAATCAAATGCTACTAGTGCGCCTGCAGCACTGATTGTGCCACCCATGTGAGTAGCCCAGAAAAGGTAACTCAGACCCGCCATTGCGGAGTCTGTGCGCAGTTTGTAACTGCCATGTCGACTTGGCTAGTGCACCCACTTGCCAGTCCATCACCTTCCCTTTTCTTAAATGTCAGCCACCCCTGAGGGAGGCCCAAGGTACCCCTGTGGGCCGGGTGCAGTGTATGTTAAAGGTAGGACATGCCTGGTGTGTGTGGCATGTCCTGATAGCGAATTACGGCCAATTTCGTTTTTCGCCATTGCAAGGTTACCTGTTCCCCATGGGACAGAATGGGGAGTTTGTTTATAACATCTTATAAACATAACTGGCCCGGGAACTCAGAATCTAAAGATGCATCTTTTCGTGAAGATGATTTTTATATTCTGTGTTTGAAACTACCACTTTTAGAAAGTAGGTATTTTCTTGCTCAGTTATCACGTGTGCCTCTGCTGGAATGTGGATTGCCTGTCTGGGTTTTGGATGACAAAAGGCTCGGGAGCAGGAGTGGTTCCAGATAGTCTAGGTGGGTCAGGAAACCGCTGAATAGGCCTGGGCTGCAATTGGGGAGGAGGGAGGAGATTTCCTTGCACCTCAAAGGGCCTGGTCTGCCTCTGACCATGCTGTCTCCACCTCCTGCCAGGAAGTCACACCAGAGAAGGCAGAACTGGTTCTGGCTGGGCGTAGACACTTTCTGCCTAAGAGATCAAAGGATTTTGGGATATAAATATTGGGGCCCAGACCCCTGAACTTTAGAACTCTTTTGGACCTAGAAGACTTCCAAGAAGAAGATCCGGAGAAGCTGTGAGGAGGAACTACCACTTTGCTGTGTGCTTTGCTGAGTTGGCCTGCAGTGGCTACTTCTGTCTTGGGCAGTGAAAGGACTGGACTGAATTTTCGGCAATGTACTTTGTGAGTTTCTCCAAGGGCTTGAGGTAGAGCTTGCCCCCTGTTCTAGAAGTCTCAGGAACAGCAAAGACTTCAAGTTCTTCTGCCCTCAGCACTGGGGACTGTGTGTTTTGGGCTGCAACAGAAGAAAAGCAACCCGACGAAGTCTACGACGCTGCTGCTGACTACGTGTCCTGAAGGCACCGCAGAGGGCACCGCCGCAACGCAGCACCACGACCCTGGTCTCACCGACGACGCCTGCTGACGCCGCCACCGAGCCGCTGCTCATACCGCAACCTGTGGGCACCGCACTCCACACCGCCTCGCTTCACGAAGACGCCTTGGTATCCCCGATGACGCCGCTCCACGCCGAAATCCATGCAGCTGTTTGCACCATGGTTCGAGGGCACCGCTCGTAAAGTTACGCGATGCACCGCCCTCATCCCGCACCGCAGCCATGGCCTACCGACGCAGGTGCCATCGTCTCCAGTTCGTCAGCCGACGACAGCACTTCACCAACAACGACGCCGCTGCTTGCACCGCGACGAGCACCGCACTCACTTAGCACCGCGACCCCGGTCTCACCGCCACCGCACCGCGACCTGAGGGCACCACACGCTGCACTTTGCACCGCAGTATCCGACGCCTGCCGATGCCAGCGCTCCTGACTTCAACAGAGAGGAGATCGATCTGCAACGCATGTGACTTTGAGTGCCCCGACGACTCCAGCATCGACCTCCGGAACCGATGCCTGTGGACGGCGTGCTTCCGGAAGCTCAACGAGAGGTCGCCGACACCCTGAATTTCAAAAAAAGGTACTGTTTGCGGGTCTTCCCGGCACCGTAGTTGGCCCGCGATGCTGCGGTCAGCCAGAACTGTTTGGATTTGTTTGCGCACGATGCCGTGATAGCCCCAGGCGGAGCTATCGACATCAAGGAACTATTTTTCAAGCATATTTAGATAACCGAAGATTTTTAAGTACTGTCTTGTGGATTTTTATTGTTTTTGGTCTTGTCTTAAGTATATAAAAATATTGGATATTTTTCTAAACTGGTGTGGTGTCCTTTTGTAGTGCTTACACTGTATTACTGTTAGTTATGTGCAAATGCTTTACACACTGCCTCTAAGATAAGCCTGACTGCTCGTGCCAAGCTACCAAGGGGGTGAGCAGGGGTTATTTTAGGAGTGTAACTCCCTTATCCTTACTAAAGTGGTGGTTTCTGCCCGACTTTGGCAAATGTCCTAGCCGACCAAAAATCCAATTTCTAACAATCACCCTCAAGAATTGTGATTGCATGAGGTTATATCCTCACTGGGAGAAACTATCCCCTATTTAAGATGGACTTCATTCCTACCATTGATGCATCCACTAAATTAGCATACAGCCGATTGGACATATTTTTCATCTTGAGTTTTGAATCTATTTAAAGGCGGCTTGGGCTCAAGGGCCTTGTCATACCATTAGAGAGTCTGTACACCTCTCTATCTACCATATATATATTTTTCCATCTTCTTCTTTTTGGCCCATATTTTCTCTCCTCACAGAATTATTGTGGCTTTCCAGAGGAAGGCGACTAGTATGCCGAAACGCGCATAGATAAGCCACTTGATTAAATCATGGTTCATTTGAGTGATTTTGCTTACTCTTGATTCAAAGTTGCATAAAAATATTAGTCCTGTTGCTTGTTCTCCGGGAGGACTCTGTATCACGCCCTATGTTACCTCACTAGGTTTGATGGGGAAGGGGTTGTTTTGACGGGTAGATTCATGCCCCTCTGGTATACTCTTCACCCTACTTTGTGCTGATCGCTTACTGTTATCACTGCAGCGATATGTAAGTATGATTTGCTTGACTTCCGTAACAGAATTTCAAATAGGATAATACAGTGCACTCAATAATGGCTTCAGCGGTTGCACATGCAACCATAGCAGACATATTTCAATGCATTTGTAATATTTCATTTAATCCAGTTCAAAGATTAATATATATATATATATATATATATATATTTGTCCATTTTTTTTGTTCAGTCAAAATGCACGTTTGGCGATTGTATTTCTCTGTTGTATTTATCTCTTGAAGTACGTTGTGATGTTATTGTTTAGTATCTTATGTTCATGGAATCATTTATATATTTTCTATGATAAAATTGAATGAATTTGTAATAATAAAATTAAGTTTTAATGAAATTTAATGTACACTAAGGGGTGCATTCCAATTTCGGCCGGAAGGGCTCCGAACGATGGTCGGAGCCCTTCAGACCGAATCGGAACGTGTCGGCCAGATTCCTTTCCGACCGAGCCATTTCGATGGGCTTGGTCGGAAAGGAATCCGACTTGGATTTTCGGATGGCTGACGACAGGCTTGGAGAGCCCGTCTGCCGCCTGGAAATCCCTCAGTACTCCCCCGGCCGCTTCTTTACGACCAAGGGAGTATGATGGCAGTTTTTCACTGCCTTTTCATGCCGGCATGAAAAGGCAGTCGGAAACTGTCTTTGGGGGCCCCCAGTAGGGCCCCCATGGGTGTGAGGCTGCCGATCAAGTGGCTGATTAATGAATCTTCTTATCTATGCGCGTTTTGGCATACTAGACGCCTTCCTCAGAAATGCCACAATAATTCTGTGGAGAGAAAATATGGGCCAAAAAGAAGAAGATGGAAAAATATATATATGGTAGATAGAGATGTGTACGGACTCTCTAATGGTACCACAAGGCCTCTGTGGATCACTGCACCCGGTGGCAGGCACCTTGGGGTGCCGGCCACAGGGTGCAGGGATGAACTGCACCCCTGCTTGTCACAATGCAAGCATGCATTCCGCTCGGAATGCATGCTCCCATTGTGAAATATACGAGTGCGACCGAACAGTACTTCCAGGACCGTAACCGACGACAGCAGGTCAGTCGGTTATGGCTCCTGACAGATGTCGGACGGACCCGAGTCCGTCCGACATCGGAATCGGCCCCTGAGTCTTTAACATCATGTCCGTGTTGGATTAGGTCTTACAAATTATTTAGACCATTTGCTGCCGAGGGGTGTTTTCTTCTACATTTGTATTTTCCCTGCTCTAGGAATTCATAGAAGTAGCAAGGGGTCCTTTATTTTGGCATTGGAAGCCTGGTCTAGAGCCACCTGATAACTTGAGTTTGTTTGCTAGGTAGCGAGGGATAGAGTTATGAATGGCTTTTATTGGGGATACAAGCAGTCTTATAGATGGTCCTGGCTTCAATACAAAGCTAGCGAATAGTTGTCAACAAAGGGGTGATAGGGTAATTTATCTTGGCCCCATAGACGAAGCGTGTGCAGCTGAGTGGAGGATGGATTTTAAAAGAGATAAGTGGGTCATGCGGAGGCCTGTAAGAAGACAATTGCAGTAATCTAGTTTGGAGAGTACCAAAGATTGGACAAGAGTTTTTAGATCTTGTTCAGGAATGTAACTTTGAATACCCCAGAGAAGTCGTAGATGGAAACATGCATTATTGGACATGGTGTTGATTTGGGATTTGAGGTTGAGTCGTTTATCCAGGATGACACCTAGACAATTGGCACTGTCAACGATGGTGGGTTTGCTGCTGCGGATGTTTAGATTATTCATCCAAGATTGAATCAGAGGTGAAGAGTTTCAGGTAGAGATAAGAAGGAATTCAGTTTTAGAGGAATTATGTTTCAGGTTATGCAATAACATCCATTCTTGGATGAAGTTGAGAGTGGTGGCAAGAAACGAGATGTGTGCGGAGGACATCTTGAGGTAGAGTTGGGTGTTATCAGCATATAGGTGGTAAAGGAACCCAGCTCCTTTTAATAGGGCTCCAAGCAGTTCAATGTTGAGATTAAATAGGGTCAGAGCAAGGCTAGAGCCTTGAAGGACACCTTGATCAACAGCCTTAGGAGTTGAGAGGCAGTTCTCAATTTTAATAATCTGAGATCTCCCTGTAAGGTAAGATTCAAACCATTTGAGAACTACTCCTTCAATTTCCATTCTGGGTTTTAATGTGTTCAGAAGTATGTGATGGTTAACAGTGTTGAAGGCTGAAGAGAGGTCGAGAAGGATCAGGAGGCAGGGTCTGCCTGAGTATAATACTTGAAATGCAACGTCGATAACCTGAAACAATGCGGTCTCAGTGCTGCAGCCTTGACTGAAGCCATATTAAAATTTGACAATAAGATTATTATCCTTTACGTGATGTGTGAGTTGTTCCGCTAGAAAACTTTCAGTGAATTTGTCAAGAAAAGGGAGGTTGGTGATAGGGCGGAAGTTGTTGAGGTGACCCATGGCAGCTGAGGGTTTCTTTGTTAGTGGGGTCACCAGACCAGATTTGAGGACATCAGGAAAGGACCCTTTCTGAGAAAGAGGTTAATTAGATTTGTCCAGTAGAGAAGTGTGTGTGTAGAAAGGTCTATTGCAATGTCACTTGGGATAGGGTCAAAAGAGTGGTCAGAAGGTTTTGATATCAGGATGTTTTTAAGGAGAGCTTCTTCAATGATTATATCAAAGCTATGCCAAAAGCCTTTGGATATGCTTACCTCACGTGGGGTTGGATGTGTATCGTGGTCAAGGAGCGATTTGACTTTAGTATCAAAGAATTGTATAAATTCTTCTGTTTTCTTGAGTGGGTCATCAAATGTGATGGTTGTGGAGGCTGGGAGGTTGCTGGTGGTTTTGATTGGGTCAAAGACTTTCTTTGGGTTGTTCTCAGTGGAATAGAAGAGGGATCTAAAGTGATTAGATTTTTCGCTAAAGATATGTTTGTGGTAGCATGATCTTGCAGTTCAGAGATGGGAAAGATACATATCAGATGGTGACTGTCTCCAATTTATCTCCATGATTCTTAGATCTTTCCGTTCTTCATAGAGGGATTTCTTGTACCACGGGGCATAAGGTGTGGGTCTTTTATTCTTGCTTTGTAGAGGAGCAACATTGTCTTACAAAATAGACTAGTAAAGCAGCTAGTGGTCAGGTTGTTGACGTTAGAGTTGGGGCTGATGTCAGGTAGTATTTATTTTGTGGTGTAACATAACAAAACATAATGTGTATTTGTAAAGCGCACGTTCGCCACTATGGATATCTTGGTGTTGAATAACAGATGTTTGTTGTTACCCAACTCAATGGTACTCATTTTATCGACCTCAGATTGATGAAAGGCTGAGCGGACCCACCGGGATTTAAACAGGTGACCATCAGGTCGAACACAGGACCCTGCAGTAGACACATAAATTCACTGAGCCACCAAATTCGGCTTACCCGGTGTAGCTGAGATTATTGATGTTCTTGTGTTGCATAACCAGGTAGTTGCCTTTTTTGGTTGGCTTAGGTTTGCCACATGAGAGAGGTGACGTGAGAAAGGGATGAGGGAACGGTCAGACCAGTTGTACTGCTCGATTTTCCCGGCCTTCTTGTGTTGTAGAGCGATTAATATGACTTCAGTCTCTTTCCATCCAAGTCTAAGGATTAGAGTAGTGAATAGAGCCTATTTATTAGACACTTTGACACGATCCTGTGCTCCTCCCCATAGATCAGGGCTTACATACATAGCCTAGGGGATAGATTCGTTAGTATTAAGGATAACCTGCCCTATAGTGAGGGTATTTTATGGAGTCGTGCTGAATTCAGGCCTGGTAGGCCTCAGACAGGAGAGACTCCATCTTTCTTTCTGCCCCGGCAGCTTGGGACATTTCTAGGTGAAGGGTGATATTTTAGTTATGAGGTGTTATTCGCTCGGAGAGAACCGGTTCAGGCCGGCCCTTATCGAAGGAGTGTATTTTTCCCCTGCCGAAGACACTACATCAGGCCGGCCGGCTGGGAACGTGTCCTTGGCACGGGGAGGTACAGGAATTTGGTGGGCGGCAGGTTTCGAGCTGGAATTTTCCATGAGAGAATGCACCTCTATATTAGTGAAAGTCTGAGTTAGATATTTGCACTTGCTTCTAGTCCATAGGCGGCACCTGGCCGTTAGCAGAAAAGCTACTACTTATTTCAGGGAAGACAGATGATGAACTTGAATCTAAAGAGGAGAGAGTAGCCGATGAGGAAGAGGTTCCAGTGACTCGGAGAGGGAGAAGGGAGTAGATCCGCGACTGCGGAGGTGTGACTTCCAGGCGAAGCCGAGGCACAGACGAGAAGGGAACCTAGATGACCATTGAGCACAGGCTACATACGACTAAGGTGATGTCGACCCCTTTTTATTGAAGTGTATAACTTAACCTTTTACTTTCCTTGCAGGTTGTATATATGATGTATTCTGTGAGTGTGCATGTAGCAATTAAATAAAGTATTTAGCTTGTTGTGAGTCAGCATGTGTTGTGTATCCTTGTATAGGAGGATAGCCTATTCTTCTAGTCAGATTCAACTTGACATGAACAGATGTTAATCCTGATCAGGTAAGTGGTAACTGAATGAGGGAGAAAAGAGCCCCTCGAACTAAAGAACAGGTTGTGCTCAACTAATAGTCTTTGTGTGATCTGATACATAGTAACCCCGATTCCCCTATCGTGTACTACGGTAATAATAGGATGAGCTCGTGCTAAGGCTGCCGTCTGGGTAGGAAGTACTGGGTCTGTTCGAGACCGCGAGGCTAAGGCTGCAGTCTGGGTAGGAAGTTCTGGGTCTGTCTGAGACCGCGAGACTGTGGCTGCCGTCTGGGTAGGAAGTTCTGGGTCTGTCTGAGACCGCGAGACTGTGGCTGCCGTCTGGGTAGGAAGTTCTGGGTCTGTCTGAGACCGCGAGGCTGTGAGGTCTGAGACTGCGAGACTGTGGCTGCCGTCTGGGTAGGAAGTTCTGGGTCTGTCTGAGACCGCGAGACTGTGGCTGCCGTCTGGGTAGGAAGTTCTGGGTCTGTCTGAGATCGCGAGACTGTGACTGCCGTCTGGGTAGGAAGTTCTGGGTCTGTCTGAGACCGCGAGACTGTGGCTGCCGTCTGGGTAGGAAGTTCTGGGTCTGTCTGAGACCGCGAGACTGTGGCTGCCGTCTGGGTAGGAAGTTCTGGGTCTGTCTGAGATCGCGAGACTGTGGCTGCCGTCTGGGTAGGAAGTTCTGGGTCTGTCTGAGACCGCGAGACTGTGGCTGCCGTCTGGGTAGGAAGTTCTGGGTCTGTCTGAGACCGCGAGACTGTGGCTGCCGTCTGGGTAGGAGGTTCTGGGTCTGTCTGAGATCGCGAGGCTGTGAGGTCTTGATATATATATATATATATAATAGGAATTCCCTGTCCTTAGGTGGTACATATATATGTGGTTATTTAGGTGTAAAAAGGCCCTAGGGAGGGGGTAACGTTCTGGTTTGGGTTAGAAAGGCTCTGTTGAGCGGGTTCCACCTGATCCGAAAACCCAAGCAGAACACCAGTCTACTGAAATAGGATCAGCTACTGTGAGCAGGTCGTCTTTGGAAAGCATGGAGCCTCTGGAGTGTGTTGGTTTAGAGTTATGTTGTGTGTGATCATTACTAGATAGAAATATGGCAAGCTGGTTGGCAGCTGAGTCTTCCAAGCAAACCAGTGAACGTTGAAATCTCCTATGAGAATCAGTTTATCACTTTGTGAAAATTGGTCACTTGCAAAGTCAATAAATCCCTCAGTAAAGGCGGTGCTGTCACCAGGTGGGTGATAGATAGCGCTAATCCTGATGAGGTAGTTGTGCTGAACATGGAGTACCAGAGTCAGACATTCAAATGTAGAGAAGGATCTACTAGAAAGTTCCCTGCACTAAAGTGTGTTTCTGAAGATGGCAGTAACGCCTCGCTTGATTGTACCTAGCCTATTCTTCTTGATAATAGAACAGTTAGGGGGGAACAGAAGATTGAAAATTGTGTGAGAAATGTAATTGAACCAGGTCTCAGTGAGGATTAGTAGGTCAAGGTTGTGGCGAGTGTTTGTATCAGCGAATTCTAGCTTGTGTTTAGTTGCAGATCTGCAGTTGTGAAGCATACAACATAGCTCTGAGGTGATTGTTTTGGTGTAAGGGGTGTCAGGGCTTTTGGTGTTGATAGGAATGGTATTTCCTTTTCTGACAACTGTGCCTTGTGGTAGATCCAGATTGCGTTTCAGAATTGGGTTCTGTTATAATTTTTACAGATAGACTTTTTTCTTTTCTTCTTTCTTCTTCTTTTTCTCCATCCTTTATCTTTCCCCTGTTTTCTTTTCCCTTTTTTTCTTTCTTTTCCTTTTCCTTTTCCTTTCCCTCTTTTTCCTTTCAATCTTATCTTGGTTCTTGCATATATTATATATATATTTTATATAAATATATATATATATATAAAAAAACAATTGTGTACTTCCATTATTAATTATTTTGTGAGAACTTTAGACTGCCTTTATTTCACTTTCTTATGGTTTTGGTGTGTTAGTATTTATATTTGTTGTGTATTTCTATATGTTATTTAATTTGTGATGGTTTGGTCTTAAACATTGTATTTGCAAATAATATATGTAAAAATGTTCTCGGGTACAGTTTTTTTTGATTGGATGTTTTGCCTTTGTGCCCCAAAAGAATAGTATGTCTTATATTTATGTAATATGTCCATGATTGTATATATAATTGTGTTCATGTAATGTTTCTTGTGGTTATTTATATGTTGTTTCGTGTTAGCTTCAGCCCTGAGGAAGTGCCTTTAAAATGAACGAAACGCGTTGGCTGTTGTCCTGTCATCTCTTATATAAAAGAAGATTAAAAGATACTGAAAAGACTATACTGACTAGAATGTGACCTCATTCCTGGTGCTCCCTCTGTTTTTCTTCAAAGTAATGGTGTTTCTGTAGGTCAAAGCCTGATTTGTAGGTGGCTGGCGTTCGGACCGATTCAAGGAGATGGTGGGAATTTTTGTTCTGTTGTCTGAAGAGGGGACGGCTACGGTGCATTTATTAGTGTATTAAGGAGAGGAAAGTGTGTAGGAAGTAGGGGTGTTATAACTAGCAAGTAATTTAGTGATATCACCTTGAGAGAGGTTGTGTACAGTTCTTTTGTGGCTTGGGAGAAGAGTCCTCCTTGGGATTAAGTGACTGGTATGTTATATCTTGTTGAGGGGAGTATGGAGTTCGGAGCAGTGGAAATGTTAGAGTTTAAATGGGAAATGGTGATTTCAAGCTGGGAAATAGTGGAATAGCGTTGGTCACGTTTGTTCTCAGGGCTATGTGTAGTTAATTGGGGAATGTTATAAAATTCGGTTGGGGTGACGGGGTTAGAGGTGAGAGCTTTTCGAGATGCCGAGTGGGAGGTAGGGTGATGAGGGAGGGTATCGGATTCAGGGTTGGAGGGTGAGGGGTCAGTTGGTGGTGATTAGAGATAGGTGAGGGAGCTGCTGTTGCGTATATGAAACATTCAGGGCATTCATTGTGAGAGGCATAAGTATAGTGTGGTTGTAGGGGTGAGGTAGGGTAGTAACTAGTATGACAATGGCAAGTGGGCTGGAGGGGTGATATGTGGGGAGAAGGTGGGCAAGATGTCAAATTAGTTGGGAGTGAAGAGAGGGGGATAGAGAGGCAGCACATGCAGATGTTTGTATGGGTGTGAGAGCCCTATAGATAAGGAAGATGGGAGAAGCTTTTTAGGAGGATGGGTGAAGCGTGTGGAGAGTTCTTCTTGATGAAAGAAAAGGGTAGATGAGTGTTTAGCATGTGTGGACAAAGGTTCAGGTGGATGTGTGGCAATGACAAGGGGGGAGTGGTGTGTAAGGAAAGGATAGTCTTGGGAAAGTAGGCGAGGGAGCATTGGAAGGTCTGTGGAATGGAGAAGAAGGAGGATCATGTGTATGAATGGGTTATATGTAGGCTGGAGAGATTGAGTGTTGGTAGTATAGACTAGTTAGAGGAGAGGAAATCCTTGTATGGGGGTGTTCTCATTGAGGTCCCAGAATGGCACTAAGGGGGAGATAGGAATATTGTTCAATGCAAGTGGCAGAGGGTTAAGGTCGAAGTCCCAGGTGGATGGAATGTGAGGAGAGGCGGTAATGGGAGAAGATGGGAGCTGATGGGCCAGAGGGGAGCCAGAAATGTCCTGGGGAGACAGACTTTTATTTTTTATTTTTAATCTTTACTTTCATTATATTAATCAAAAAAGCAGGATATACACATATCAGCCAGGAATTTGTGTATGATGTATCCAACATATACAATGAAACTAAGCAGACCGACAAGCATTCCCATCAATCTTGTAACAGCTTATATAAGAAACTATTACTAACTTCTAGTCCCCCAACTACCCCTCCGGCTTCACCCCTGAACTTCCATGGTAGGTAGCTTATCTCTTGTTCCTCCGTGTTCCTGATAACTGAGTCTTTCAGGTCTCGGTAGCCCACAATAGCCCGGCTTTTGACAAGCCGCGACAATCTCCTATATCACCCTATGGCTGTCATACATTCTCCCCATGCTGCACTGGTGTATCTTCCCTTTGTGTATAGACATGTGCGAACAGGGCCCAAATCATCTCTGCCCAGGTTGTCAGGGCCTCCTGTGCTTTGGCATTTCTTCTCATTCTTCTGATATGTACTTCTTCCGCCCCAGCCCATTCCACCAAATCTACCACCCAGGCTGCCCTTGTTGGGGTGCGAGGACCTATCCAGTGGATTGCAATATGTCTTTTTACTATAAATAGGCCTTAAAAAGTGCAACCTCTACTAAGTGTTTTTTTGTGGGTTCTCTGGAAGAAGACCCAATAGACATTTTCTAATTGTTTGTGGGATGGCCCCCTTTAGCTGAACCAGGACTTCTGAACAAATGTCCTGCACTAACGGCCAGTGAAAGACCATATGCATAAATTCCGCCACATCTGCATGGCATCTCGGGCATCTTTGGTCTCTAGAGGGGTATATGATGTCTGGGGGAGAGATAGGTCATATGTATGAAATTGTATTGTATTGTATCTGCTTAAAACAGGCATACACCACCACTTTTCTCACACCTGCATGTATCTTGAGCCAATGGGTCCTTGCAGTTGTTCTGCCCTGTGTCTTCAATAGGGTGTGGCTGCAATCCCTTATCGGAGCGCAGTGTGCGGTATAAATGCGTTATAAGTTTGCGTCCGCCCGCCATCACCAGCATTCTGACAAAAGTGTGAGTGGGCTCCGAAGCCTTCGGAAGTGTGGGCCATAGTTGTCTAGCTGTTACTGCCATCTTAGCATATTGCAGGAATTGGCCTTTTCCCATTTCGGACGCCTCCTGGGCCTCCTGTATAGAAATGAATGCATTCTCCGGACAGAGGTCGGACAGCATTATGCAGCCTCACTCTTTCCTTCGGGGACAAGTTGCATTACCGAGTCATGGGAATGGGGATTGTGTGGTGAGGGTGGAGTCCGTAGGTGAGATGGATGGGATGGGCGGAAGTGAGCAGGGATGGCAAAAGGTGGTCAAATAGGGAGAGAAAAGTGTATTTTGCTTGAATCATGAGATAGTGATTGATTGTGGTTGTGATTGAAGCATGCTGAGGAGGAGACTTTTAGCTGGAAGCCATCACGTAAAGTGATTTCTGGATGATGGCAAGCCATGATGCGATGTAGTGGGGGAAGAAAATTAAATCTGTTTTAAGCTTCCCGTATCAGCCACTGTGGTACTGATCGATGAAGATGGTGTCCGAAATTGTTCAAGGGTGCTGTTTTTGAACTTTTTCCCGGATGCATTGGAGAGGTTGGGTGGGTAGATAATTTTGCATCAGTTGGCTCCAACTTTAACCACCTTGGTAGAGATTATTGTATAGTAGTGAGGATGTGGTAGGGGTGAGAGTGATGGAGTGGAGAGGGTAGAGAGAACAGCGCAAATTTGGAGAAGAAAAATTAGGAAAAAATGCATAATTCAGGGGTGCCCAGCTGGAACAGGCAGAGTAAGGACAGTGTGCAGCTGTTACATAAGGTGGAAGCTTTTTCTGCCAGTCATGGTTGCTTTTCTATGATTAGACTGTATCAAGTCCTGCTTAAAGTTGTAAAATTAGCAGGTTTCTAAAAACCAAAAGATATTGAGCCGACGCCAAAATGTTACCCTATTACCTAATGTATAAAGCCATTTTGCAGTCGCAACGCTTGCGATTTGCACTGCCACAGTGTTTGTGATCGGAAGTGGCTGTTTGTTATGTATTTAATCCTTTTTGCAATTTGGTAACAGGTTACCGAATCACAAAATGGGTTTAGAAACCCATAATGATTCATCAAGGGGTGTAGCCAAGTTTAGCGACTAATCCTGTTGCAAAACATTGAAAAGTATTGACTCACAAGTTGGGGTTGTAACACATTTGGAACAGGGAAGAGGTCCCCATGGCATCCGTTCCCCTTTGGGAATGTAAAAAAAAAAAAGTTTGTTGGGGAGTAGTCAGTGGTCAAGGAGACCACTGCCAACTATCAATTTTTTTTATTTTTTAAAACGTTTCTTTTTAACGCAGTCCCGTTTCTTTTAAAGAAATCCAGCTGTATTAAAAAAAAGTTTACTTTATTAAAATTCAATTACAGACATAGTGGTCGGTGACCCTAGCAGGGCACCATCCCTGTGATATAGTCCAATCATAGTGAGTTGCAATTCGAAACCTACCTCTTGCATATGGATGATGTAGGTCAGATTGCGACCCACTACGTTTCGGAAATTTGGGAACCGACTTATTAGTAACATAAGACAATTTGCAAAATTATTTTCCATTTATAGAAAGGCAAACACTTTTTGTGAATAGAACTGTCATACATTAGGCACTAAGGGGCATATTATCAAGGACGGCGTTAAAATTATCGCCGCTTTAACAGCAGAAAACTGCCGCTAAAGCGGCGATAATGGGCTTGATAATATGTCGCAGAGAATTCCAATAGAAGCCCATGTTGACACCAGAACATGGGCTTCTATGGGAATTCTCAAGGGCATATTATCAAGCCCATTATCGCCGCTTTAGCGGCAGTTTTCTGCTGCTAAAGCGGCGATAATTTTAACGCCGTGCTTGATAATATGCCCCTTAGTGCCTAATGTATGACAGTTCTATTCACAAAAAGTGGTTGCCTTTCTATAAATGGAAAATAATTTTGCAAATTTTCTTATGTTACTAATAAGTAGATAATTTTATCACCGTTGCTTGATAATATGCCCCTTAGTTCCCCAGTTCAAAAGCCGCAGTGCTAGCCAATAGGCCACAGTGTGATGTTTGAAAATAGACTTGGTCGCATTAATTCCCCTCACCCCTTAGAAGACAGGTAGGGTATTCCCAGGGACGTAGTAAGAGATCTGTGCCTCCTCTCTCGTACTGAATAAACACAGCTTCACAGCATGTCTGTTAAACACCCCAACGCCCCCCGGACTCCCAAGACTTCACCCTTACATTATCTCAGTGGAAAATGCGCAGTCGGGTTCGCATTTGGAGTTCTCAGAGGTATACAATGATTTCCCTCCATTACCTTTTGATAAGTGTCGTACCGTCTTCAGGAGAAAGCACATAGCGACAGGCACCCTACTTTAAAAACAGACAGAAAAGAGTAATTCATTTCTTAATAATGAAAAACGTACACATAGAACAATTTGCATGCGGTTGTTATCACATATTCTAAACCATGTTCTTTACAGCCCACTTTAAATGTCAAATATTTTACATCGCCTATTTAAGGTTGTTTCTTTCTTCCTGACTCGTGAATCTTACAATGCCTGAGTGAGACAGTCTCACAATATCTAACTCTGGAATTGCAGTGTGTGCCTGTTCATTGTAAGAAAGTGTTGCTTCCAGCAGTCTCACAGGGAAAACACAGAATTAACTCTGCAACGACCTCCAAAGAGCTTGGTTTAGAATATGGACGGAATGAGTGTAGTAGAACATGTATATATTTTATTCCCCTCTTTGTTTCATAAAAATACTCTTAATGGCATAATCAGTCACCCAATCGACTACACTCTGTGATGTTATAATCTGTATCCTTAGACAGCCCTGGATGCTTCCACCAAGCCTCTACTACAGCACTCCCTCAAATCCCAGGGTGGCTACAGTTAGATGGTAGTTTTGCATGTGCCACACTGTGAGCATGAGTCTTAGCTATTGAAGCCCAGCCTGTGAGCATGACTCTCAGCCATTAAAGCCCAGCCTGTGAGTATGACTCTCAGCCATTGAAGCCCAGCCTGTGAGTATGACTCTCAGCCATTGAAGCCCAGCCTGTGAGCATGACTCTCAGCCATTAAAGCTCAGCCTGTGAGTATGACTTTTAGCCAGTGAAGCCCAGCCTGTGAGCATGACTCTTAGGCACGGAAGCCCAGCCTGTGAGCATGACTCTCGGCCATTGAAGCCCAGCCTGTGAGTATGACTCTTAGCCATTGAAGCCCAGCCTGTGAGCATGACTCTCAGCCAATAAAACCCAGCCTGTGAGCATGACTTTCAACCGTGGAAGTCTACTCTGCATAAACTTCAGTCGCTGAAGCCCACTCTGTGAGTTTCAGTCATTGAAGTGTGTGTTAAAGTAACTGAAGCTCACTCTGTGAATGTCGGTTTCACTCACTGAAGCTCTCTGATAGCACGACTTTCAGCCATTGGAGCCCATTTTGTGAGTGGGGTTCAGTCGCTGAAGCACATTTTGAGTGGGACTTTCAGTTATTGAAGCCAATTCAGTGAATATGACTTTCAGTCATTGAGTCACACTCTGTGAATACGAGTTTCATTCACTGAAACCCACTTTGTGAGTACGAGTTTATTCTTTTAAGCACACTGGGTGTGAGTTTAATCATTAAAGCACACAATGAGCACAGTGGTGCCAGAACTATTTTTGGAGTGGGGGCTGCCATCAATCTTACATCACTGAAGTGTCAGGGATTGTGAAACATCCAGGCACACACAAAGAACACACGTAGCAAATAAGTCACTCCAGTTCAGCAGGAGGGTAGTAAGGGTGTGGTATGTAGCAAGTCGTGCATTTTGAAGCACACTCACAAATATATTACTACAGTATGGTGTGGTAAGGCACTGTCATTCAAAGAAAGCAAATTTACCTTCGAAATGGCAACAAAATTCACATTGACATGCATGCAGGTTTACTGATAAAACTGTATTGCACAAAAACGACAATGTGTGGAAATTAAGTTTCAGCAAATATTTATTATTTGCACATCACCAAGTATAGTTTCTTGATTTGCTTTGATCCTACTGACATATTTTGTTTCCATCGCACTTCAAAATTACAAAAAAGTGTTTTATTTGCGCTTTCCTAACTGCTCATATGTTTTCAAATATTTGTATAGTTGGGGAATTACTGCCACATGATTATTGGGTACTGTGATGGCTCATTCTCATGTTTAAGGGAAATGTAGTTTTTAGTTTACTTATTGGCTGCTGTTGATTTGCAGTAAAGAAATGAGCAACATAATCTGAGCCTCCAGTCCTGCCAGAGAATTCCAGTGATCGTTTGAAAGGATGTCACCTCAGCCGATCCCTTCGTCTGACGACATTTCTGTTCCGGTGCCAGCGCCCAAAGAGAAACACTGCCGCTAGGGATATGCATCACCTGCCAGTGGCCGCTGAGATGCCAGAAAAAGGGTGGAGGCACAGACCCTTAAATATCCCAGACTAACCCTGCGCCTCCTTTTTAGGTCTCGCCTAGGCAGCGCGCATGCGCTGCTGTGGGAGAGGGCCTTTAGCAATCGGTCTTCACTTTTGAAGCACTGCACTCGTGCTTGTGATGGCATCCACCTTGCGGAAGCGAGCAGCGGCGCGGCCACGTTAATTACAAACATATGGCCACTCCTCGGTCCCGCAAGGAGGATGCCGCCACAAGCATGAGTGCAGTGCTTCATTTACACATTGCCGCTGGCCCCGCCCTCCAAACCTTCCTGGCTCGGCCACTTCCTCACTGTCTTTTTCTGTAGGCAGCGCGGCAGCTTGCTCCTCATTGCTGTCACGTGCCTTTATTTTCCTTGAATGTTGTTCCTTTACATCTGTATGTATTTATTTGTTTTGTACAAACCTTTTTTGTGGACAAGACACGAAGATGGTCTGCCTTGAAATGAATTGAATTGCCTACTTTTCTGTTCTCGGAGCCTCAAAGAAATGTATATATACTCCTCGCATCTTTAACGATTCCTTCTCGGTACTCGGTAATCCGCAACTCTTTTACAAGCGCTAAATTGAATTTCAGAGAATGACGAAAAATTGTGTGTTTGTATACTAACCGCTACAGGTTTTTGTGTGAATCTATTGCAAGGAGCACTTTGGAAGTACATCTGTTGCCATAGCATTCATTTTTGCGTCTAATTTACACATGGGTGTTTATGAAAATAAAATGTATCGCAGGGTTATATTGTAAATGCATATAAGCCAAAAAATAAATGGATTGACTCACTGAAGCTATGGCCCAGGTCACCAAAAGTGCCTAATAGGAATTGACACCAAAAGAACCACCATAAAGGCATACCATATTGTCAGACAAAAGGCATCTCGCTCAACTCGCATGTCAAGCTTCCACACAAATAGAGCAAGTGTATTGGTGGCCAGGAAAACAAGCATTGGCATAGCTATTAGGTCTCACCTTTGAGACCTTATAAGTATTTAATTATGCTGCACAATATCCTTGGTACAACATCAACTGTTGCATGGCTAAACACTTATAATGTCCCACAGGCGAGACCTATTGACTATGCCAATGCTTGTTTAGGGTGAGGCAGGTGCTAGATCAATTTGCGCTGTATATTTCTTTTCCCACCCCTCAGGTCTTCTTGAAACTCAAACTACCTTACATAATCCAAAACTGCATGTTAAGTGCCTACCTGAAGTTCAACCGGACCAAGGCAGAATTCCTCCTGCTCTCTCTACAACCACAGAATCAGATATTGCTGTCTGAAATGACCCAGGACAGCTTCACCCCACAGCTGAGAACCTGCGCAATATCACTTGGGACTAGGAGTCACCCTCCAAATAAACCTCTCCGTCAAAGAATACATTGCCAAGAAAAACATGACGACGGGTTACCACCAACCTTTCCTACCTGAATCTGACTTTAGGAAAATAGTGCAGGCGGCGGCTATCACTTTTCTCACCTGAATGAAGGCAACACTCTGCTCACCCGCCTCCCTGACATCAGATGGTTGCCATATTGCTCCATGTCAAAAGGACACTAGTTGACATATACTGTGCTGTCATTTAACACATCCTTGCACGCTGGGTCTTGTAGTTGTTTCCCAACTGGAATATGACACATGAAAACAATGATTATCCAATGAAAGGCTCAAAGCTGAATGAAGAGTACCCTCATGACATGGTGCAATCTGCAGTCACACATTAAGGGGCATATTAACAAGGGCTTTATCTCCGCTTTTTTGGCTTTAACAGCCAAAGAAGCGGAGATAAAAATATCGCCCTATCAACAACAGGGTGCTAACATGCAAAATCGCATGTTAGCACCCTTCTTCACTACGCTTCTCTTTGCATCTCTAATGAGATGCAAAGTGGGCGTTCCTGAGCAAAATAATAGGAGAAATGTCGCAAAGCGACATTTCTCCTATTATCAAGCTTCACGCTAAACCTGTTAGAGACAAAAACAAGCAGCGCTAACCACGGTTAATGCTGCTTTTTTACGTCTAATAATTTTCAGATTTAGCCATGTAATCCAATGGGAGGTGGATTACATGGCTAAATACACCATGGGCTATCAACAAGGATATCCCTATCCTTGTAGTTTTATCACTGCATTACCAGCGATAACCTCCCACAATGCCGCTATCGCTGGATTTTTTATCGCCTAGGCGGTTAGCGTTGTTAATAACGGAATAACCAGGCGATATTATCCAGCGATAGCCGGCGTTAAAAGAATTAACGCTAAGCGCCCTTAGCGTTAATTTTCCCTGTTCCTTGTTAATATGCCCCTTAGTGTGGCCCTCACACCTCAGGGCAGTCACTCAACGGGTGAACAGTGGAGCACCAGGTCCCTCACTGCTCTCAATCCTTCTCGCACTGCCCACAGATTTCAGTTTGTCCTTTGCCATGCATAAATACATACCCAGAGCATCAATTTCATGCATGAACAGCTCATTCAGTCCACAGCAGTTTCTATATGTTCTGTTACATGTAGACATGATTATTCCACTTGATACCGGGAAATATAAACCCGACTAATAGTAACACACCTGATATTGATTTGTAAAAGCAACAAATCTGAGAGTGGACTGTGGACACACATATCACCCTAAATCATATCACAAATACCCAACGAAGGTCCAGGAGGTATGAATCCAACCCAAATTGTCAGGCTGTGTACAACAATTACATTTACATACTGTTCATTTAAAGGCAGTTTATTTACATGTATGTAAAGCGCTCTGATACCTATGGGTAGCGCTATATAAAGCTTTTAAAATAAAAAATAAAATAAATTGTGGTTATCCTGAAAGTGTGTCATGGATGCAATCAGGGCACAAGTCGGGGGTACACGCGGGTGGACGGCGTCCACCCACTATTTTTACAGGGTGGACGCCGTCCACCCTGCCAAGTTTCTTGGGCCCCACTGAAAAATATGCTGAATGCGTCCCGGTGTAATTGGCAAACACAGGGACACATTCAGCTGCGCCTGAACGTTGTTGTCTGCAACAACGTACAGGCGGCGAGGGGGCTTTCTTAGTTCAGACTCCTGCTGGGCCCATAACAAAGGATCTGAGGGGTCATCAGGCCTCCTTTTGTTCGAGTCTTCTGGTTGGCAGCAGTCAGGAGCCTCACACCTGATGCAAGTGCAGCAGAGGGGAAACAAAGGCTCACACCTTGTTAGCACTTCACACATACTTAAAGAGAGGCAGCTTTTCACTTTCTTTAGGAGATATGCATGCACTGTAAGAATGTCAGATGTGTTGGTCTTTCCCAGTATATACATAAAATAAATAGCATTTAAATAGTGCTTACTACCCCTGAGGAGGCGTTGTAATATTTTAAATTTCACTATTTTTTCTTATAAAGCACTATGGGTAGAGTACGTTTATGCTGACAAAAGGCAAAATTGTTTAATGTGTCGCTTACAAAAGTGTGAATCTTCTGCCTAAATCAGGAGGGTTCCCTTTATACTCGATATGGACTTTAATGTAGTCATGATAGACGTGAAATATATATGTGTGGGCTTAAGATCTGATGTCACTTCTTATGATGCCACTTCCTGTGATATCACGCGGTGTGATATCACATGCAGTAATGTCATGCGCCATAATGTCACTTGCATACTGATTAACTAGGTTAGTCCCCCCACTTCTTTTTTGGGGACTTGTGCCCTGGATGCAGTAGTCCTCCTGGAACTACACTGGACAATACTGCTAGAATGAGTTGTTTCTATAGCTCGAATCTGCAGAAGAGGAAGGCGGGGCCAGCATCGGCCCCGCCGCCATTATGGTGGTCGGCCGTGCCCCCACCGGAACTGTGCCCCCCCAGTCCTGGTCACTCGCTGGCGATCATGCCCCGGAAGTGATTGAATCACTTCCGGGTCACGTGAGGCTCCCCCGCGCCCCGGAAGTGATCCGATCACTTCCGGGGGCGTGGGCGACCCTCGGGGCTTAAAACTGGGGGGAGCTCTGGAATCGTTCTCTTTGTCCTCCCCCCGGCAGCACATCGGGTGCATGTGCGCTACCTCCCTCGGGAGGCTCTTTAACTGTTTTTCTTTTTATTTTAGGTTTCCGTTGCGGTGTTGTGTTCGGTTTATTGGAGGTTCCTGTTGCGGTGTGGAGTGATGCCCGAAGCAGTCTTTTGCCGTGGTTTCACCATTTCACCGAGGAACACGCTGCGGCCAGACACGTGGGGAGGACACAGGCGGGAATAACTTCTCGGCGGTATTTTTTCCTCTTTGTACGAGGTAAGGTGTGGGGAGCGCGGGTGGTGTAGCGTGTGGCTTCCGGGGTCGGCGCGTGTTTATCTCGTCGTCATTGCCGGCCCCCGGAGGCTGCGCGGCGCGGCTCCCGTTTCCTCCGTGCCCGAGTGCGGGCGATTGTAAGCCCCTGCTGGTTAGCGAGCGCGCCTTGCTTTCCAGGTTTGCAGCGGGGGAGGGAGGGAAAGGTTTGGCATAACGGTCAAGAACTGCCGACTTTGAACTTGGGGAAGCAGGTTCGCGCCTCGCTCGGTGTCAGCTCCTCTGATTTAAAAAAAAAAAAAAAGGAAGTACACAATTACTACGAGAGGAGAGCTCGCTTCACCTAAAAAGAAAGTTATTGAACAGCTCGTTGGGTCGATACCGGCCCCCGAGAGTTGGGGTGATTTCCTATTGCGATCTGGTTTCACCGTTGCTGGGAGCTTGGTAGTAGATGAGTGTGGGGTGCAATTCAAGCAGCGTTTTTTGCCCGTTTTTTACCAGGGGGTTGTGTCGAATTAAATATTACTGTTGGCTGGGGACATGTAGGGTGGCATCAGGTCGCCTGAAATTTGGTTGTTTGCATAAAAACTATACGGTCCTGGATGCCATCAGGCGTTTAATAATATTGCATTATACCTAGCATTTATTAATCACTTTTCTTTCCTGCATCGTAGGAAGGCACGCTGTTATCCGCACTACGCAGATCGGGTGAAGGCAGCTCCAGTCGCAGGAAGGTGCCTTCTCATCGGTGGGACGTGGCAGTAACATTGGAGAGTGCCTGAGGACACGGTCTGAGGACTGCACCCCGGCGCTGCTGGGAGCCAAGCGGGTTGGAGCCTTTTGCCCACCTGCCCTGCTGGGTTAGCTAGTAGTGAGGCTCCGGTAGCGAGGGTGAAGTGGCCCGCGTGTTTCCTCCATCAAATATTTGGTAAAAGTCTGGTGCAGGTAGTAGTGTAGCCATGCCCCCAAAGGCTAAGCGCGGCGAGCGGCGCCCAGGTATAGCGACTGTGTTAGACGCGCTCATGAGGAAGATTGGGGAGATGGATAGTACCATGGCACAGCTGGCAGAAAGGCTGGATGCGCAGGAAGGGCCATCTGGGAGATCGCGCAGGGACGCTTTACCTCCAAGGGAAGCGTTTCCTCCCTTGCCAAAGAGGAGTAGAGTTAAGAAAGGCCCGCGGGTCGTCCCCGGTAGTGGTGGGGCCCCAGTTTTGCCTATACTTCCTGCATTGCCTAACCCACCGCCGGGCGAGCCCCTGCCTGACCCGCTAGGGGGGCCTGTTCCTTTGCTCCCCGCGACGCCTCTTGTCCCGCCTGCACCCCCTATCCCCACTCCCGCGCCAGCGGCGCCAATTCCAGCGGTTCCGGTGCCAGCGATGCCTGATCCTTCTCTACCTGTTCCCCCTGCACCGGCAAATTCTACCCCGGCGCCAACGCTGCCAGTCCCGGCGCTGCCTACGCTTTCGGTACCTCTTCCCCCCGCACCTGGGGGGGTGCCAACGCTGCCTCCCGATTTTGTTTCCAGTTTAGCAGCTGTGCTTCCCTGTCTGGGGGGCATGGGTTTGAACGTGAGTGCGGCGGGTGTTGTCGGGGCGGACGCGTTGGAAAGGGCGAAACAGCTTGTCGAACTAGCAAAGCCAAAAGACGTGCCGGCGGTTGGGGCCCCCAAGGAAATCCCGGGACCTTCGCAGGGTAAGCCACAGACGTTGCCAATGTTGGGTATGGGTGAGGCACGCACGTCTTACGAATCACTCTCGCGCCACCTGTCGCAGGAGGTGACGGAACGCATTTGGAAGGGGACCTATATCGATATTTTTTCACTCCTGATAGATGATGTGGAGAGGGAGGAGATGAGGAGAAAAAAGGATTATATGAATGCACGGGAGTGGGCTAATGAGATGTCAAAGTATAGGGTTGAGGAGAACATTAGGCATTGGATGCTGGCATATAACATCTACATGGCGATGGTGACAGAGCGTTTTCCTGAGGAGGCACCGGCGATGGCATGCTACATGTCTAGGATTTCAACGGCGCAGGCAACAAAAGGGGGCTCGGTGTGGTTGGAGTATGATAAGAAGTTCAGGCGTATCAGGGCTTCTGATCCTACGTTAAAGTGGAATCAGGTAGAGGGGATCTCATGGTTGGATCATGTGGGCGGCCTTTCAACGGAGGCTGTCAGTGACTCGCCCAAACCTCAGCCCTTTCGGGCGTTCCCCCCAGCTGCGCAGGGCAGGGGGGGCGGAAAGAAGGGATGTTGCTGGGATTACAACAGACGCTCCTGCGTTAGGGCACCAGGGACATGCAGGTTTAGACATGCATGCAGTTTCTGTGGTAACGCAGGGCATGGCGAGGCAAAGTGTCTTAAGAAGCAGAAAGATAGGGGGGGGAAGAAACCAGACGGTAGGGGTTTCCACCAGAGCTAGGACTCCCATCCTCCTCCACGCCATGATGCCCTGGTTAAATCGATATAGGTGCGCGACCTCTGCAAAAACCTTAATTGGGGGTTTCAGAGATGGTTTTAGAATTCCGGTGCTGAATTTTGTGGGTCCCTCATTCTGCAGGAATCAAGTATCGGTCACCCAAAATGCCGGGGTGGCAGAGGCCAAGATTGCAAAGGAATGTCGATTGGGTAGAGTAGCAGGGCCTTTTGACAGCATTCCAGTGCATAACTTCGTGTGTTCCCCCCTGGGGGTAGTCCCGAAGAAGGAACCTGGAGAGTTCAGGCTGATTCATAATTTGTCGGCGCCACGGGGGCAGTCTGTGAACGACTCCATTGATGATTGCTGCTCGGTGCGTTATGCATCTATTGATCAGGCCATTGAGATGCTGAGGGGTCTGGGGCCGGGCGCACTGATGGCGAAATCAGACATAGAGTCTGCTTTCAGGCTCCTGCCCGTACACCCGAGCGATTTTCACCTCCTGGGCTTTCAGTTTGGGGGCAAGTTTTTCATGGACATGTGCATGCCAATGGGGTGTTCGGTGTCATGTGCCTACTTTGAAATGTTTAGTACGTTCTTGGAGTGGGTTTTTAGACAGGTGACAGGTCATGGGCATGTGCTGCATTACCTTGATGACTTTCTCTTCCTGGGGCCTCCAGGGGGCGCAGGGTGTGGGCAGGCACTGGAGCAGTTCTGCGCATTAATGAAGGGCTTTGGGGTACCCCTGGCTCAGGAGAAAACCGTGAGGCCCTCCCCGGTCATAGAGTTCTTAGGGATTGAACTGGACTCGGTCGCGGGTTGCTCACGGCTTCCCGCTGACAAAGTGGCTAGGTTTGGGGAGACACTGAGGCAATGTTTGGAAGCAAAAAGGGTAACGTTGCACCAGCTACAACAGATGGTGGGCCAGTTGAACTTTGCGCTACGCATTATACCTATGGCACGCCCCTTTTCCAGGTCCATTGCACAGGCGATGTCAGGCCTTAAACACAAACACCACCACACCAGATTGAGCGGCGAGGTCAAGCAGGATATGCGGATTTGGCTGGCATTCCTGCGGGACTTCAATGGCTCTGTCCTGTGGCCCGGCCCTGTCACTTCCTGCAAGGAGTTGGGTTTAATGACGGACTCTGCGGGTAGTGAGGGGTTTGGCGCCATACTGGGCGTTCAGTGGGTGGCGCAGCGTTGGCCAACCTGGTGGGTGGACAATGGACTAACGTCTAACATTGGTTTCCTGGAATTATTCCCCATTTGGGTGGCATTGTGTGTCTGGCCTGAACAACTACGCAATAGGGCAGTGGTGTTCTGGTCTGATAACATGACAGTAGTGGAGTGTATAAATAACCAGGCGGCAAAATGTAAAATGATCTTGCGTTTGATTAAGGAAATTGTGTTGCGATGTCTCCAGCTGAATTTACTTTTTAGAGCGAAACATGTCCCGATTTGTTGAATCATGCTGCTGACGTTCTGTCTCGTTTCAAGATGCAGGTGTTCAGAGCACAACTCCCGGGAGCAGCACCATGCCCAACACCGTTTCCCGAGCAGCTCTGGCAGATTGGTGCCCACACTTACCAGACTTGGTGGCAGCAAGTCTAGCACCAGGAACGCGCAAGGCATACGAAGGGGCGTTTGGTGCATATTGTAATTTCCTACAGAGTCAGGGGGGCACACATTGGGCGGATTCGGGCGGGGTTTGCTGCTTCTTGCAAGCCCTGCGGGACAATGGGAAGTCGGTGGGGGTAGCTAGGAGACACATAGCGGCGATTTCATTCTTTGCACAGCTGGGCGGCGGCCGGGACCCTATTCAATCATTCATAGTGCGTAAGGCATTGAAGGGCTGGCAGCGTTTGCAGGGGAACGCGCCGGATACTAGACGCCCTATAGGTTTGAATACCCTGACTGCAGTCTTGACAGCGCTAGAACAGATCTGCAATGGCGTTTTTGAATGCTTATTGTTCAGGGCAGCCTTTACGTTAGCTTTCTATGGGGCCTTTAGAATAGGGGAGCTAGTGGCTAACAACAAAAGGGACCTGGAGGGTGGTTTACAGGTGGGTGACATTCATTTCCACAACGGAGCTTTGCAAGTTACAATCCGGCGTTCAAAGACTGATCAGCAGGGAAGAGGTCGGGTAGTGTTTCTCAGCCGGGCGCCGGGCAATCACTGCTGCCCGGTTTATCATGTGGAGGCTTTCCTGTCACACAGGCCGAGTGATAGGGGGGGGGCGTTGCTGATACACACGGGGGGGATCCGCTGACAAGGTTCCAGTTTAGGCGGGTTTTAGACAAGGCAATAGGCAGGGCGGGTCTGGACCCAGGTAGTTTTGGGACACACTCGTTCAGGATTGGTGCCGCCACCGAGGCGGTTGCGCAGGGTCTCGGGGAAGAGGCGGCGCGCAGGATTGGGCGGTGGGCTTCCAATTGCTTCAGGCGTTATGTGCGGGTGGATATGTTGTGAATCCATATGTTAACAGTACTGACGGCATTCTTTTCTTGTCTATCACCAGTTCCCTCTGCCTGCCACGCGGGTAGAGTGACGGCGACGCCCCACCAAGACAGCAACACAGTCAAGTCCACAAGGATTTCCCCGAAGGCACAGCGGGAGCGTCATGCCTGTGTTTTTGGCCATTCTTATGTGTCCCGGTTGGGCAGTTTTTTCAGGGCAAGCAATGGGGCAGCACGTGCACAGCGTTTGGGTTTCAGGGTTTCCTTTTTTGGCTATGGGGGCTTACGTTTTGACAGGTTCAGGGAACGTATAGGTCACATGCTTACCTCTTTGGATTTCCCTCCCGACGCCATCATTTTGCATCTGGGAGGCAATGATTTGGTACACCTCAACAGGAGGGTCCTGATAGAGACGGTGCTGTCGGAGTCGGCATGGCTGGCAAAGCAGTGCCCTGAGACGGTTATCGTGTGGTCACACATGATACCGCGACTTGAATAGCGTGGGGGTGTATCGGTGAAGGCGCTCAACCGCTCGGTGCAGAGGGTCAATAACAAAATAGACAGGCTGTTTAGGACCCCTAGATTACAGGTGATTGCTCATGGTTGCATTAAGGGGGACGTATGCTACGTGCAAGACGGAGTCCACCTCTCTCGGTTGGGTAACGAGTTCTTCCTGGGCAATATTTTAGCTTGGTTGGAGGGTTTCCGGTGGTAAGTATGACCTTGGGTTTGGGGGGGGGGCCTGATAGTCGGTCTACTATGCAGGCCTGTGCGGTAAGGTCATAGGTTGGACAGACTAAATTGACATCTTTTGGGGCGTCTCATTACGTGAGACGCCCAGAGGCGAGGGACATTTGGTTCTCACCAGACTACAGGGGCAGTTACAACCTGTTGGTTGGAACGGTACGGGGACAAAGGGGGGGGTTACGCTTTCCATTGGCTGGTTAGCCACCCCGCACGCGGGCGTAAGTAAGCTGCGCTGTCTGCATGGCCCCTTTATGGAGTAAGTCCTGAACGTTTGGGGGTTGCCTGGGTGTAAGTACTTCCGGGTCAGCTGGGCCTCCGGCGCATGCGCATCCCGGTTGGGGTGCGCGGGACAGTTTCGGTGTAAGGGGGAGGGGCCAGTATTTTGACCTTGCCGTAGGCCCAGAACAGTACGCAGAAATGTGAACAGCAATGTGTTAGACTAGGATAGGAACATTTATGTATTAGAGTTTTGTTAAAGCTAGGATCTAAGCAAATGTACCGAATCCTGTCTTGTCATTTCTGCGTTATGGTATGTTATGAATATAACTTGTTTGTATGTTAATAAATACGATCGGGGGTCAACGACCCCCTATTCCAAAAACAAGAAAGTTTTCTTGGTTTTTTGTCACCGTCAGAGGAGGAGGGGGCGTTAGGCCGTACCAGACCATAGAGGAAGGCGGGGCCAGCATCGGCCCCGCCGCCATTATGGTGGTCGGCCGTGCCCCCACCGGAACTGTGCCCCCCCCAGTCCTGGTCACTCGCTGGCGATCATGCCCCGGAAGTGATTGAATCACTTCCGGGTCACGTGAGGCTCCCCCGCGCCCCGGAAGTGATCCGATCACTTCCGGGGGCGTGGGCGACCCTCGGGACTTAAAACCGGGGGGAGCTCTGGAATCGTTCTCTTTTTCCTCCCCCCGGCAGCACATCGGGTGCATGTGCGTTACCTCCCTCGGGAGGCTCTTTAACTGTTTTTCCCCACCCACCATCCCTGAACTAAGAGTTTTGTTGTAAAGTGTATGTTTTCTGTAAATTTTTTCCACAGGTTACCAATTTGTAGATATGTTTTGATGCCTTTTTTGTCGTGTTTTTAGGCGATATTCCTAGGCGAGCGGTAAGGTCATAGGTTGGACAGACTAAATTGACATCTTTTGGGGCGTCTCATTACGTGAGCCGCCCAGAGGGGAGGGACATTTGGTTCTCACCAGACTCCAGGGGCAGTTACAACCGGTTGGTTGGAACGGTGCGGGGACAAAGGGGGGGTTACGCTTTCCATTGGCTGGTTAGCCACCCCGCACGCGGGCGTAAGTAAGCTGCGCTGTCTGCATGGCCCCTTTATGGAGTAAGTCCTGAACGTTTGGGGGTTGCCTGGGGGTAAGTACTTCCGGGTCAGCTGGGCCTCCGGCGCATGCGCATCCCGGTTGGGGTGCGCGGGACAGTTTCGGTGTAAGGGGGAGGGGCCAGCATTTTGACCTTGCCGTAGGCCCAGAACAGTACGCAGAAATGTGAACAGCAATGTGTTAGACTAGGATAGGAACATTTATGTATTAGAGTTTTGTTAAAGCTAGGATCTAAGCAAATGTACCGAATCCTGTCTTGTCATTTCTGCGTTATGGTATGTTATGAATATAACTTGTTTGTATGTTAATAAATACGATTGGGGGTCAACGACCCCCTATTCCAAAAACAAGAAAGTTTTCTTGTTTTTTTGTCACCGTCAGGGGAGGAGGGGGCGTTAGGCCGTACCAGACCATATGAACAGAGATGCCATGAGTGAGAGCACCCACAGATGGGTGCTGGCTACAGACCCTTTAAGGAAGCCACATTACAGCATGGTAGAGGGTAGCCGTGTTTTCAGTTCTGGGCCGTCTCTTAATGAATCAGTGAATTCTGAGAGTTCTAACATTGATTTACTTCATTTAAAGTAACTGGCGCCCCCAAAAATATTTGAAAGAAGAAAACCGAGGACTGACTCTTGGTGCCCTACAGCACTGGAATGCCATCAGCCTCAGCTGATTTATCGATAGGATGTGTACCACGTCAGAGGGCCAGTGTCTGCCTGTCATAAGAGTGAGTCTATGCATTGCCTGAGGCAGTGCACGGTCTGTGGGGGGAGGGTGTGGATCTGTGCAGCATCTGAAGTGAATGATTCATTCCCTTGTGAGGAGGATCTTGGTACTGGCCAGAGGTGCTTCACTGATGGTTTTAGACGATCCGCATGGAAGGTATGAGTCAGGCTGCATATGCTGACACACATACACAGAATGTACCCTTGTTACAAATTCTCTCCTGTGACTGTCCTACATGCCAGGGCCTCCCTAACCTATATTCCCATCAGTGCCGGTGGTGGGCACTGGCACCCATTTTTAGAGACCAGGACTTATTTTCTATCATCAGACCTTGACCCAGAGCAAGCGACAGAAAGACTGAAAAGTGAACAAGATGAGGAGGCGAAAGATAGGAAAATAGTGACAAAATGGAAAAGCGGGGAAGGGGCTTAAAGGCACCTACGTGTCTAGGATGCGGAGATAGGAGGTGTAGGGTGGTGAAAGAAAGAGACAGGAGGTGTAATCCGTACTTTGAAATTGAAATAAAGAAGTGCTGCCGCTCAATATTCCAGAGTACCTCCCTGCCAAGGAGAAGTGCTGGAACACTGCCATTATAAGTATTAAACCCCTCCTGGGAAGTGCTGGCACTCTCCCAGTGAAATTAAAGAAGTCCTCGTGGGATGCTGTCTGCTCTAGGGCTGACAGGCTAGGAGAGGACAACTGTTAGAGTTCAGGTCTGGGAACAGGTGTACAGAAATAAGGATTCATGACCTATGCTGTCCCTACGTGGACACATGTGCCCCATCTTATGGTTACTAAGTGCCCTGAGCGAGCCAGGCAGGGCAAAAGGGCAGAGCTCTGGGCAAGTCGTCTACAGTCTTCCTGTTTCTTGCATCTTCTTCCATAAATAACCACAAATAAGTATATCAATATTCTGCAAATAAATGGCAGTAGAATATAAAAAAGCAACATGTAGCAGACATCATACATATACACATTGATCTTGTCCTGTAAGCCATGCATAAAGGTGATCCCAGTAATTCCCCACTGTTCACTATATAAACTACTAAAATGCTGAGACCTGTTGCTGCATATGACGTTGATGTGTGATGGGGAAATACAAATGATTGCTAAGGAAACAGATAATGCAGATGTTACGCATTAGCAACTGTGACGTAAGTATGATGTGTACTGCACTACTTAGGAGCTTGCAGAAGGATGCCATCATATGAAAACAAGGCCAGCTAATCAGTCCTCTGCTGATTGGAATCCCTTGCAGTGGCACAGGGCAGTTTGTACAGGTGATGCAGGAATTGGAGCTGGCTGACTGGTGTGACAGCAAGCTGCGCATACAAACATATTGGGTGTCTTAGGATGGCTTTAATTTATGCACTTGGTGTCAAACTCCACAGTAGTGACTCCTTACTCTTAGTAAAATTCAATAAAAAATATAGTTAATCCACTGAGTCAACTGGAAGCAAATAGTGATGATCATTACTTTTCGCTTCAAAATGGATCCTATAAAGAGTTTAACTTGGATCATCAAAACAGATTCCACAAATATTCCAATCTGGATACTGAGTCCCTAGCCATGTCGATGGCCTACACCATATACTGTAACATTCTGCAAGCAAAAAGCTGTAAGATTTTTCATGTTTTGAACCCTCTAATTAGCATAACGACGACCGCATTGTAAATTACATCTCACTAAATATGGTGTAAAGAGCCATGTGGTTTATGACACTGATGGTATCTTGAGAAGTAAATGTAACAACATATATGGATGACATATGTGGCCTTACATATTTGTTTATCTGCAAACATGTCTTTATGGTGTAGTGGTGCCAGTTGGTAGCTCCAGTAACAGCCGCAAAGCAGGGAACCGACAATGCTTTCAGAGACCTGCTGGAAACTCTTTTCCCAGTTAAGGATTTGGGTTTCATCTCCTAAAGGGTTCGATCTGCACCTTCCTAAAAAGCAGTCGGATGACCCAGAGGAATCTGTGGGCTGTAGGTTTGGCAACAAATTGGTAGTCTACCTCCTAAATAAGAATGCTTGGCAAGTATGCAATCCATCTGAAATAATCCTTAATCCATCCTTGTCTTCTAATCCCCACTATTCCCTGCACCCAGCAAAAAGAAAACAATGCTAGTGAGCACAAGAAGACACCCGCAACTAATCTTCCATCTGAATGACTCAGCCTTGGAATCCGTGCCGGAGTATAAACATCTGGGTGTAATCTTTGACTCAAGAGTTACTTTCAACAGACATTGCAGTGTTACAAAGGAGAAACAACCTAACCTCTGCTTTTTGCACCTTAAGGAACTCTTTAAAAGGAATGTCTCTCCAACCACTCCTTCAGGACATGGCTGCTAAACACGCCCCCTCTCTCACACATGGCGTCGAGGCCCTTAGAGGAAGAGCAGAAAAAATAATTGATAACTCCATAATTAGCACATATCGACGAGTTTTTAATCTCCCACGCCATGCCTCACCAGCCCAAATTCGGCTTAAGTGTTTGGCCTCTGGAGACAGAATGTGAACAGCCTGGGCACCGACCTTAAGGTCTGCTACAAACAAAACAAGCATTTTCAATGCAATAGGTCTCGCATTATTCAAGTTTGAGCTGTTGGCATTGCTAATAATAATGCAACACCAATAGCAGCTCAAAGATTCAGTAATGTGAGACCTATTGCATTGCAATTGTTTTTTTTGTTGTTTTTTCTATATAGCACGAACTTGAGTGAAAGGTATGTATTTATGTTGCATTGAGTACAGTTTAATTATGTGTTGTGTTATTATGTGGCACAGAGTGGTATTGTGTGGAGTGTATTTATCTTGCATTAAGTAGAGAGTATTTATGTGACGTGCAATTATGTAGTACTGAGTGGTATGTGGAGTGTATTTATGTTGTATTGAATACAGTGTAATTATGTGATGTGTAATCACACAACCACACCCAACCAAACAACCACACCCACACAACCACACCCACAACCACACACACAACCACAACCACACACACACAGCCACACACAACACACACCCACAACCACACACACAACCACACACACATACAACCACACACACACAACCACTATAACCACACACATAACCACCACAACCACACACAACCACACACACAACCACACACACAACCAACCACACATACAACCACACACACAACCACACACACACAACCACACACACACACAACCACACACACACAACCACACATACAACCACACACACACAACCACACACACACAAACACACACAACCACACACACACCCACACAACCACACACCCACAACCTTACACATAACCACAAACACAACGCACACACAACCACACACACAACCACACACAACCACACTCACACACAACCACACACACAACCACATGCACACACACACAACCACACACAGCCACCCACACAACCACACACACACAACCACACACAACTTAAAGGAATCGGGTAACAGAAAGAGAAAGAACTCTATCCAAAATCACACGTTTTTAGTCCAGTCAGAAAGTATGACTTAGTCCCAACGAGTCCTTGTTTTGTAGCTAAGCAGATACAGTCAATTATTTCAGTAAGCCTGACGCGACATTAGAAAAAGAGAAGTATAGTGCAATTATTAGGCATGCATTGTTTACCTTGTAACCGCGTAAATATTTGCAGCACATTTTAATTTTTTTTACCTTGTAACCACCTTCATATATTTTACCTTGTAACGAAATAAATATTTGCTGCACATTTTCATTTACTTTGCCTTGTAACCGCTACTTTACCTTGTAACCGCGTAAAGATTAGCCACGCATTCCTCCCAATTAAGCAACAAACTGTATTGCAGCCGCAAAGCCACAAGTAAAGTGATCGCAAAACTGAGAGCAAAGCCACAAGATGTATTTGTTTTACTGTCTGTTTCTTCTCTCATAGTGTATTCATCTTTCTCTTAGTTTGTGCGTTTGTTTTACTGTCTGTTTCTTCTCTCATAGTGTATTTATCTTTCTCTTAGTTTGTGCGTTTCTATCTCTCTCTCAGTCTATCTGTGTGGCTGTGTCTTTGTATATGCTCCTCTGTGCCCATCATGCTCCGCTATATGTGTCTACCTATGTGTACACTGTATTTGCGTGTATGTATCAAACTCTATATGTGCCTTTTAGTGTTTATAAGTTTCTGTCTTTATCTCTGCCTCTGTTCCTTTTTGTCTATCTGTCTCAGTTTCTAGCTTTGTGTATGTGCCTCTGTTTCTGTATATCTCTTTGCTTGTTAATCTCCTTTTCTATATGTGTGTACGTCTGTTTTTCTGTACCTAGGTCTAGCGCTGTGTATTTCTGTCTATATGTCTATAACTCTATTTGTAAGCAAGCGCCACTTTAGATTAAGGGAATCGGGTAACGGAAAGAGAAAGAACTCTATCCAAAATCACACGTTTTCAGTCCAGTCAGAAAATATGACTTAGCCCCAACGAGTCCTTGTTTTGTAGCTAAGCAGATACAGTCAATTATTTCAGTAAGCCTGACGCGACATTAGAAAAAGAGAAGTATAGTGCAATTATTAGGCACGCATTGTTTACCTTGTAACCGGGTAAATATTTGCAGCGCATTTTTCATTTTTTTTACCTAGTAACCACCTTCATTTATTTTACCTTGTAACAAAGTAAATATTTGCAGCACATTTTATTTACTTTGCCTTGTAAACGCCTTCATTTATTTTACCTTGTAACCGCGTAAAGATTAGCCACGCATTCCTCCCAATTAAGCAACAAACTGTATTGCAACCGCAAAGCCACAAGTAAAGCGAACGCGAAACCGAAAGAAATCGCTTTTGGAAGCAGAGACAGCCGCCAATGGTGCGCGCGCGCCACAGACAGCCATATGCTTTCAATTATCGCGCCCGTGTCTGGGCACGATAATTGAAACCAGATAGGCTTTAGTGCGCGTAACAGTATTCAGCCACTAAAAGCCCAATAATAGAAGACAAAACAAAAAACACACGCACGAGCGTGTACGATTCCAGAGTCCATTTCTGAACCCCGGACAAAAGGACTCTCGCTGTGCGAGCACTCCTACGCAGTGCAACGCTAGGCGCGAGACCTAAAAATTAGTCTGGAGCCACCCTGAAGAGCCTTGTGTGGAAACTCGCTCTAACCACGTTTAAGGCAGAGGCACTTTGGGCCCTAACTCTCTACCAACCAGCTTTTAACAGAGCCATAAACTTAACAGGGAAAAAGATTTCCTCTCTTAATGACAAAGCCATGCTGTCTAAAGGAGCACATCCTGGATGATAATGGGCTCATTCAGCTTCCTAAAGCCTCAACCACATCTTGGGGAACGGTTTGGGTTAAAGTCAAAACTCAAGCTGCTGAATTTCCAGCTAGACAGACTCCCTCCACGACACAATTCCACCGTCTGGAGCAGATCTTCCACCGAGATCACATGCTGGCTTTGCAACTATTCAAAGGAAGGTATCTGTCCCATCATTTGCACTTGCCCTGCCTTAATGACGGAATGAAGAGGCGTGCTGAGACAGCACTTTATTAGGAACGTAATACTCACATGTCGGCAGGCAATCATTGCTTGCCTTCAAAGAGAGGGCCTGATGGTCTGCAGGAAGTTCCCTCAAATTTATGAGCCTGGTGGATCCAAAACTACCAAAGCAAGTTTTATAACCGAGTATTTCTTTTTATATCACCGCACTTGTTCGCACTATGACCGAGAAACTGCCCCAGAAGAAGCAGCTTCTCCAGTGACTTTGCATGATGATTTGGATGCCTCTTTTTCGCTCAGCATCTATCACACAGGACACTCGATATCTATACTAAAGCACTATTAACGCACTTAATCCTTGCATTCTGTGCTATCAAAGCACAAACATTTTATGAGCCATATAATTTTCCCTCCATTAGCGATTTTGCATTATGTCCCGACGCCTCCCTGTTTTGACCCAGCTTCTACCCTTGTGGTGCAATTGACACTATGCCAAAACACTGAGGGCCTCATTTATGAGAAGTGGCACATCGCTGCGTGAAAGCAGCGATGCACCACTTCTCAGTGCGCCCTCCTTGCGACACCAATGATCCTTCATATTTACAGTATGACGCATCATGTCGCAAGGAAAGACAGATATGTCAGTATAACTGACGTATCTGTCGGCACAAAATGTGGCGCATTGCTGGAGTTGTGTCGGAAGCCTGACGCAACTCCAGAAATGTTTCTTTCACATGGGGCAAGCCCCATGTGAAAGGGCCTGCGTCACCCATACGCCTGCCATGAGGCAGGCGTAAGGTGTTTACGCATTGGCGTCCTAGAAGTGGCGCAGCGAAATCTCATAGATTTCGCTGCGCCACTTCTACGACCCTTTCTTGCGAGGGTACACCCACCCTGCATACATTATACCTGGCGCAGGTATAATGTAGCGCAGGGGTTTAGGAAGTGACACATCTACCTAGATGCGTCACTTCGTAAATATGGCGAAACATGGCGGATGTTTTACACCACTGGTGCGTCACAAAAAGTGACGCACCGGTGACGCAAAAGTGACGCAGGGGCTCTAAATGAGCCCCTAAGCACTTTCTTCTGCGTATTTGCACTACCAAAGCAATAATGTTTTATGAACCATGCAGTTTTCTTTTAAACTTGCACAGGGGCTTAAGGAGCACCAAAATTCTTTTAACTAACGAAAGAGGAATGCATAGAGACATGCACAAAGCCGGACTTCTTTTATTGATGCCTTTAACCTTATTTTTTTTTAAATTGTAAGTTTTAAATAACTGAACAATAAAGATTCTTCTTCCTTGCACATAGGGTCTCCGTATTTGCGTTGGAAGACAGGTTGAATTAACTTACTGTTAGCTTAGGCTGCAGCTGCTGGAAAGCGTTGGATGATAACTGGACCCGCAAGTGCTGGTCTTTCTGGCTGGATGCAGCGACAGTTGCCTATCAGTCGCAGGGGTGTGCAGTGCCAGGTGCCTCTCTCCAGTCTGAGAAGGTTCTGTGCATTCTATGACACCCTCCAACAATACAAAACCCCCAGTAAAAGGTCCTGCCTTTAAAAGTCCCCCAGAAAGTCCCTTGGTCCTTGTGAAAAAACTTTTACAGGTCCTCTTCTCTCTGGGGCTAATGTCTGACCCCCTCTTTCATTCCCAGAGGCAGAAGAAAGTAGAGCAATGGAGTACTGCAGGAATCCCACCTCCCAGGAAAAATAGAGCTTATCATAGAGTAGCCTGGGACGAGGATGTGTTAACATCCATGGTGCAAACTAGCAGCCCCCCAGGTCTTAAAAGTACCAGAAGGGAGTCAATTTAATTTGCATTCCTGGTGACCAGAGACCCCACCCTCCGTTACTTATACAACTAGAATAAAAATATTGTTTAGGGCTATCTGGGTCCTCTGCGTACCCAGATATAAATTTGGAAATTCCTTTAAATTTGTCTGCAACTACTGAACAGATTTACACCATTTTACAAAAAAGGTTGCTTTCTGGACCAACTGCTACCCTTCTGCCAAATTCGGTGTAATTCTGTTCAACAGTTCGGTCTGTAGTAATGTCTAAAATTCCTACGGAAATAACCATGGGGAAAATGCGTTTTAGTAGCCCCCCTTTTCTCGGCCCCGCTTGACAGATCACCCCAAAATTTTCAAGACAGCAGCGGAAGTCAGTGGCAAACTAGTTTTGAACATTTTGCGAGGATTCATGAAACTACGCCAAAGTTCTTGGCAAATGAAAAAACGCTCCTCCTATGGAAACCACATCCTAACTATTACTACATACTGGCGACTGCCAGTAGGTTTTTATATACATATATATATATAATATATATACACAAACACAAACACATATATATGAATAAAAGTAATTCATCCAATATACAATGTATTGAAAGGATGTTGCAAATTACCGAGGAGTTATGTGACCGTATAGAGGAACGAAGCCGAAGGCAGAGGTACTCCATAAAAAAATGGTACTCTGAAGTGACTTGAAATATCCTTATAATATACGGCAAGGGGAACCTTAATCCTTATCATACATAGTTACACCATCAGCCTTCCCAGAAACCACTTAAATCCCTGGTGTACTGCTCTTTCATGTGAAAGCTATGTACGAGAAGGGGTACATTATTCTTTATAATACATGGTCACATCATTCCCCTTCCCACAAACTGCTGCAAACCATGTTTGTGTTGCTTTTTCATATGAAAGAGAAAGTAGAAGCTGTAGTTCAAAATTGAACACAGCAACAAAGCTGTGAGATATTTGTTGCAAAAAGAAATTAGAATCGGTTTAATACATGTCAGATAAAAACAAAAACAGCTGTAGCTCAGAATGTATAGGAACATGCAAAGAGATTTATCTTTCCTACAATTACCTTTTCCTTGTTTAACCTGCAGCTGTAAACATGCTTTGTGATCTACCTTTCACCTTAGCTGCTGACTCTTGCAGCAGGGATTGTGGAGCCAGAGATCATCCGCACAAAGGGGCCTATTATCAAGACAGGCGATAAAATTATCGCCGCTTTAGCGGCAGAAAACTGCCGCTTAAACGGCGATAATGGGCTTGATAATATGCTCTATGGAATTCCAATTGAAGCCCATGTTAGATGAGAAGGACATCTAAACTGAGCTTCAATTGGAATTCCATTGAGCATATTATCAAGCCCATTATCGCCGTTTTAGCAGCAGTTTTCTGCCGGGAAAGCGGCAAGAATTGTATCGCCTGTCTTGATAATATGCCCCTAACTTATTACATCTGAGTGGCTACAACATTTCTTTATTACAGGAGACTAGGTGCATCACAACTCGCCTATAATAAGAAATTTAGAAATGTGCTTTTAAACAGGGATTGCATGCTCCCATGGATTATATACTTATATTTGTTAACTATTCTGGTGCCATTTATTTTGAATTTATCGGAAAAGAAGTGTGTCATTTCTGTACATTATTTACTTTTAGATATTGAACTGTGCATCAATACTGCAAAGTTTTGTCATAAAAAGTGTACAGCATGGAAAGCATGCAAGGCGAGAGAACTCCTCCATATTCTTAACAAACACATGGGGAGCCAAAAGATGGAAAGGCTGGTTAAGGGCTCTCAGCCATTACTTGACAGCAATAGAAGAAGAAACGTATAGGGCAGAAAACAATTCTGCAATTTTAGTTCACTGTTTCGGCAGGGAGGGGCAGAATATTTTCAACCTCCAACTCAAGCATGTCCGGAGGATGAGAAAGTAGAATTGGACATTCATGAGGAAGCGATAATTTGTGTAACAAGACATGTTGTGACTTTAGCAAGTATTGTGGTAGAAATGAGGAAGTTCCTTATGCGTTATCAGTCAGAACATGCATCCACTGAAAATATGATGCAGCTTTGAGTATTTTGGCAGCAAACTGTAAATACTAAAGCTTTGTGGTACAGTTAATCAGAGACCAATGTGTGTGTCATCCCTATAGAAAGAAGTTAAAGAAAGACTTCTGGCTTGCGGGAACCCAACACTGACAGAAAATTCCTATTGTGAGGGAGTAGAGCAATTGATTCTGTCTTCTAGCATCGTGAATAGACAAGAGAGCTGATGGGAGCTCCCTATTCAGGCTATGTCAACTCCCTTAAAAGCAACCAAAGGAAATTCACTGAAGCCAGGGGATGAAACCTGAAGCCTGGACAGATGTGGGTTTAATGAACATGAATTGCAGATGAAAGGTTATCCGTCCTGGGGAAAAGTCTGCTACAAATGTGGATACAAAGGTCACTTTGCTAGTATCTGCTAAATCAGGAGCACACAAAAGGTTTATGAAGTGGAGTAAACTGGGAAACACATTTGGATAATCTGGTTGTGAAGGTTATAAGCTGTGTGGATGACAAACTGATGTGTATCCTTACCAGTTAGAACAGAGAGATCAAGTATATGGTAGAATCTGGTTCATCCATTACTGGTATAAATGGAAAGGTCTTCGTCAAAAAATGGTTTGATATTCAGGAGGGGGAATCAGATATAAAACCCGGGTCTTAGCAAAATAATTCTGTCATCTAGGATAGATACTTCTGGGTAAAAATACTCTGGGAAATTTTATGTAGCGGAGGACAGGAACAACACCGTGTGTACACAACACCTTAAAGGAATCTTACAGAAATACTAATGAGATCTTGTCAGCACTTAATTTCCCTAAGCACCCTATCAACCTTAACTTCCGTTGTTAATTAGTCCACCTTTAACATTTTTGTGTGTCCTATTCGTCCTAGCACCATTTCTTCATATGGCAACTGCATGCACCAACCAGTGATTTGTATCACCCTGCTGAGACACCAACTTCCATATGCCAAATGGCTGTTTTACTCTCTTGTAATATTAGATTCCTCACTCTTGCAAATCATTAACAAATATATTGTTCATAGACAATCCTTGAAATAATGAAATATGTCGTTCATTCCTACAAAATCCTTCTATGTGAAATGCATCAATGTAACTTCTGTTTTAATGTCTATCCTTCAACATTTCACCATCGATATCCTCTGACATAGGGGAAGGCAATGACTGCAGTGCTGATGAAGGTAAGTGGCTGAAAGAAATGATGGATGACTGTTGAGTGAAGTCACTCATTTAGTGTGACAACATTGGGCAAGAGAATGTACTTTGAGAATACATGTGCAACCTTATTAGAAGCTTGAAGATGAGATATCTGTCAAAAATGGTTTCTAGATAAGGCAATTTAAACGTATTTATCCAGCGATGTTAAGACATAAGTTGGTGGTGTTAGCACACTCTATACATTTAGGATGTATGCCAGAGGAAAGGAGACTCAGGCAGCTATATTAGTGGCCAACTATGGATTGGGATGTCGAATTATTCATTCAGTCATGCAGTATATGCTGTGTAGCAGACAAGAGTTTGGAAACGCATGAAGCACTCTTAAAGCCTTTCAAGAGTTCGGGTTTGGCTTGGCATACCTAAAGCGTGCATTTTATGGGTTCATTTGACAGAAATAAAAAAGTACAATATAATATTTTAGCTATTACTGACTATTCAAGTAGTTTGAACGTTGGTTTGTGCAGGAACCCAACACTCAGAGCCCGATTCACAAACAGCAATTTGCAGTACTTAAAGTAGTACTACAGTAGTATCACTTACTACAAAATGCTATTCACAAACCTACACATTGAAATCTTCTATCTGTTCTATAGGAAGAACTCCACACATGTAACTTAACTACTAATAGTAAATGTGAGTGGGTTCATGCAGTGGTGGGGAAATATTTACTACAAATTGGGAGGGATTTAGGAAGGACTGAAGAGAAGTTTAGTGTACTCCCGCCCAGCTCTGAAGTTAGTTTAGCAGCACACATGAGCACTCACAGGTACTGCAACACATTCCCATAAAAATAATACCAGGATCTTATAATAAATCCCCACCAGGAATAATGTTAAATAATGTATTTCAACTTTTAATTTAAATACAAGTATATAATGGTGTCTATGTTAAAATTCATACTAAATTAAAAATTCTATATTTTACCATTTAAAAATGGATAATTAACTAAATTACTTAAATTACACTTTTTAATGATAAATTAATTTACATCAAACACAACCTTTAAATAAATGTACTAAATATTGATTAAATATTAAAATAGCACATTTTGCTTACAAATCATATGTATGAACAAAATGTATTTATGTTAATTATTTCAAAATTTAATATACATTCAATTTGATGAGCTAATGTGCTATGTTATTTTATTTTATTAGGTGTAGTTTTATATTAATTATTTAAATTAATTATCAATTTAATTTGACATTTAAATATTTGTAATATTTTTTAAAGAAAAATAATAAACGGTATGACTTTCCCTATACTTAAATATAGAGAGATCTCCACCTCAGTGGTGGCGATCCCTATCCCAGTGGTGAAGATATCCAACTATGGGGTCGATTCCGATCTTGCTCGGAAGGCCTAAGAATCGGATTTGGGTTTAACGGATCCGATTTGTAGCCCTTTTTCCCGACCGATTTGTACACTGGTCCGAACGACCAAGTGCGATGCAAAGTACAAGTACGCGTCGAGCGAATCGCCTCCCAACTCGATCCAGTCCATACGACTTGTACGCAGACGCTTCGTCCAACTTTATGGACTCTGTTTCCGAGCGAGCAAGTACGATGCACGATTCGGACAGCCTTCACAATTCGGTATGTCTGGATCGAAAAAGCTGCCGGAATCATTCTTTTGGGGCCCGTAGCAGGGCCACCAACACCTGGAGCCCTTCGATTTAGACCCGTCGGGGTACCCATGGGTCCACCTTCCCATGCATGCACAGTGTGGTGGGCACCATGGGGTGCCCACCACAGGGTGTACGCTTTTTCCCACTCACACCTTTTTGCTATGGGAGCCTGTGCATGCCTCCAGTACACAGGCTCCCATAGAGTTCAATGGGAGTCCAAGCAAACCGAGTCCGTGAGCTTAAGAATGCATCGTACTCGCTCGTTCGGACTCCATTTGCACAAATCGCTTGTAAAGCCCTACGGATTCGAATCATACGGAGGGCTTTACTAGCGAAATCGGAATCGGGCCTATGTGTGAAAAGTTACTGAAGATGGATACAAGTATGACTGCGCTTAAGTACAGATCTCCCATGCAAATGGTGAATAGCAAAAAAGTATAGATTGACAAAGAGCTGTAAGAGTAAATCAACAAGAGAGTAAATCTACATGCACAAATTTACTTTGGTGGATATGGCCCTGAGTCTGTAATGTTTTTAAAGAAGTATCTCCTAGAGAGGGGTTTCCTGCCACACTTGTGCACTATATAGAGTTTCTTGAATGCTACTGGCATTCCGCACAACAGAACTTCCTTGCACCACCCATTAGCTCATGACCAGGCTGGAAGGCATTTTAATTTATCCATGTGTTAGGCCTTGCTCCTGGGTGAACATCTGATCTTCGAGGCCGGCCCGTAATGGGTTGTAGGCGGCTTGCTGTGTATGTGATTTGCTTATTTGTATGACAATAAATAGATTTGATCCTAGTTTATTTTATCCAATGGGCTAATACCAAAATCCAAGTCCAAGGTTTGCTTCAGACTATAATTTGGGTGATTAAGACTGCACCACATGCAGTCACAAATAACACACCATTCTTCCTTTAGCAGCATAGACAAGTCACTTTCACTCTTTGCCTAGCCTGACTGCTGTAGTGAGCACAATCAAACACACTTACCTGCTTTAGGATACAATTAGGCTATTGCATCCAATATTATGAGCACCTAGCTGAAGAACAATAAATATCATGACACAAATAAGGCATGTGACAAACCTGAAGGTCAGTTAGGTTATCTCGGTATGTACATAAGGAAGTTTCTCTGTGCCCCAAAGATAGCAGATCATGGAATAGGAAAAAACGTAGGGCCCGATTCCGATCTCATTCGGAAAGCAAACCGAACGACTCGTGTCCTGAATGCTTTCTGTAAGACTCGTGTCAGGGGAGTCCGACAGAACAAGTATGATGCGTTTCAATGCATCCGGATACGATTCGGTCGGACTCCCATTGACTTCAATGGGAGCCTGTATACCGAACGCGTACACAGGCTCGCATTAAAGAAAGGGGTGACTAGGAAAAACCGTGCACCCTGTGGCGGGCACCCCTTGGTGCCTGCCACACTGTGCATGGTCTGAAAGGGGGGACCCATAGGTAACACGATAGGCACAATACAGAGGGCCCTGGGTGAAGGGGGGCCTGTTATGGGCCCACAAAGACTGATTCCGGCAGCCTTTTTGATACAGGCACAACGACTTGTAAAGGCTGTCCAAATCGTTCATTGTACTTGCTCGCTTGGAAAACCTAATCTATAGAACTGTACGATTCAGCTCCGGAGGGCTCTATCTCTTTGTATGCCTTCTGGAAACGATTCGGTCAGTGCCAAGGGTTTCCAGGCATCATACTTGGTTGTTCGGAATTGGGAACGAGTCGGTCGGAAACAAGGGCTCATGATCGTTTCAGGTAAAACCAAATCCAATTCAGAGCCCTTCCGGCCGAGATCTGAATCGGGCCCTTAGCATGGTACTATGAGGTTTACCTAACACTACCATTCCAGAAATAGTGGAGGGGACCTTTTTTAAGGGCCTAGAACCTAGGGCTGACCTTTACACATATGAGGCCAGCAAAAAACAAGTGAAAACATGTGCTACCACCACAAATCCTAACACTGCAGCCACTACCACTCTAGTGCAATCCGGCGAGTTGACAGTAGTCACATTTACTATGGAAGGCATGCTTTGTGCATCCCTCCAGACCAAAGAGGCTTTCATCTGGGCCTCATGCCCTAACTATAGCGGCAGACAAAATTTTCAAAAACACCATGCAAATGACCTTCCTGGCCCAACAGTTGTCTTTTTAGAATAGATATTAAGTGTGTCAGTTCCAAGTTCAGAAGAAAAGTTGTTTTGTGTGTCACCTTTACACTCAGTATAGAAACTGTTATTCTTGAGAATAGAATCTATGGTGTGTTATGTCTATGTTCTGGACGGAAATGTTCTATTGTGTGCGCTTTCTATAGTCTGGTTAGAAAGTTCTAATGTGTGCATATTTCATGTTCACAATAGAAAGCAGTAATGTATGAATATTCTATGCTCACAATAAAGTGTGCCAATGTGCGTCTATTCTAGGTTCAAGGAACTGGGTAGCAGAGTTGTACTTGATAACTGGCACGGTATTTGTCAAGCATGAGGCGATTTGGCTTGCTTCTTCAGCAATGCACAAGAATCTTTTGGAAAAGTTGCACCCAAAGCGTACCCCACAAAACTATGTGGGGACTGCCGGTTGATGTCATCTGACTGTATAGTGTAAGGTCCTAGAACCTTTTACTTTTTACTTGCTGCTCCAGTTTAGCTGTGTACACAGCTTGTTCCTAGATCTGCTCATCTGTGACCATAGCCTGTTTTCTTAGACTTAAAGCTGCTCTGCAGCAGAAGGTCTGTGCTCATGAAGCCTCTCCAGTGGCTCTACAATACCCTCTAAGCAGTTACAGCTTCTCCCCTCATGTCCAGTAGATGTATGCCTAGGATGATGTGCCTTTCGCATGATTGTTGAAGGAGCATTCCTTTGATTTGGCCCTGGCATATTCATATTCCCCTTTGAAAATTAGGAGAGTGGAGTAGAAACGGAGCTCAGAACAAAACAAGACGCTTTCCAATTCATAATTCAACAAGAACATTGAGAAAGAGACTAGGGAAAAAGGACTGGTTACTGAGGAGAACAAGCTGATGGGGATAGGGGAAAAGACTAGTGCATTTCAGCAAGCAGTAGTTCCAGGTCATCTAGCTCTTTAAAAAACTTACCTCACACAGTAGTTCCGGGTCACACATTGCAGAGGTAGTATTACAAGACTAGAAGCTTTGGCAATGGTGACTGGTAGCATTGCATTTGGGCTGTTGGGGCTCCCTCTAGTCTACACGCTCTAGTTTGTTATCCTTGGTTTCTCACATTTTTTGTTCCCCAGCTTCCTCCTTTTTAGGTCGAGGACTACCGGTCTGCCGAAGGCAGAACCGGAAGTCGAGATTTAATGTTTCCTAGAGTGGCTCCTTAGCCCGCCTCTCTTTTTGCCTCTCCTCCATTGGCTGGCTTCCTAAACGGAGGCCAGCCATTGGAGGAGAGAGCCGTCCCTCCAAATAGGCTCCGTCTTTTTCAGATTCGGGGGCGTGTTTTTTGCTGTTCTTTCCACTTTTTAGCCACGCCCTTTTAGAACAGCAGGAACACGCCCCCGAATCCGAAAAAGTTTCGGAGCTTCCATCCGCCATTTTTTTGCTGTCCTCCGGCCGTGAGGATCTTCTTGCTGTTGTGCGTATAGGTAAGGCATTTTGCCTGTTTGTTCGTCCTTGCTCTTTTTTTTTCCATTCGCCTTTAGCAAAGTCAGCCGTGTGTTCTCCACTCGCCCCTCCCTTCACTTTCCGCCTCCGGCCATTCATTACCAGTCCTTCAGTGTCCAAGCGCGCACTCCTCGCCCTGCCTCCATTCACCTCTTTTTCTTTCCGACTCTAGTCTCACCCCAGGACGCTTCCTTCTCGCCGTTCCCTTTCATGCCTTTACCTTCTTTCCTTTCATGTCTTTACTTTCCACTCGCCCCTCCCTTCACTTTCCGCCTCCGGCCATTCATTACCAGTCCTTCAGTGTCCAAGCGCGCACTCCTCGCCCTGCCTCCATTCACCTCTTTTTCTTTCCGACTCTAGTCTCACCCCAGGACGCTTCCTTCTCGCCGTTCCCTTTCATGCCTTTACCTTCTTTCCTTTCATGTCTTTACTTTCTTCATGCCCCTCTAGTTTTCTTTCCTTCTTTACCCCTCCTTTCACGCTGTCGTCGTCTCCCGATCTTTCCATCTCTCCTTCGTTCTCTTCCTTCAGCTCCCCCTCGCCCGCTCACTAGTGTTTCTCGCCGCTTTCCGTTTTCCGGTCTGAGGACTCCAATTCTATGGGAAGGTGAGGGTCCGCTGATAGAAGCAGGCAATGAGGGTTTGAGAACAGCGAAGAGCCTCCGAGGGCCTGAAATCGCCGATCCCAGGGGAGAGTCTGAGGTTCCAACCGGGAAAATGCACGCGTCCCTCAGTGGGCGGAATTTAGGATCAGCCAATTTCAACCATTGTCTGATAATGTAATCATATTAAAGCAACACAGATTACAACTCTGTGACAGAGGCAGCGCCATGAAAGGTGCAGCACCTGGGCAGGTGGCGAAGCGCTGCTCGGCGCGGGGAACGGGACAAGTAATGAACCCTCTTCACACTCACCTGGGGGGAGGGGAGGTCTGCCTACCTATACTCGGAGCTCTTAGTGGGTTGAAAAAACGGGGGGGATGGTGAGTCTCAAAGGGGTGTAACCTATGTGATAAAGTGCGCAGTTTAAACATGTAAGCTAAAAATCTCAGCTGCCTGACAAGAATTTCGCTGCCTCTTTTTGTGTAACTCTTTATTGCTTAATTACTTACAATCATTACAAACAAGCGTCGACGTTGCAGCATGAAAAGCATTGAGATAAATTTGCATATAACATATTAAAACCGGACATTTAAAACCTAAAGTGAGTCAGCCTGCCTGCTCACCTATGGTGTTGCTAAGCGCGCTAGGGCTATGTGCGCTATATGCAAGAGACAGTTGGCCATACTGTACCGTACCGCTCCTCGAAGGGAGAGGCTTTCTAAAGTGCCACATGCCGGTCGTTAAATATTTAATAAACGTTACGTGGATGTATGATATGCAATATTTTAAACAGATCAGTAAAAACCACAGAGAATGCCGCCCTAGTCACGTATGATTTAATAAGCGTGCGGTGCGTGCTAAGAGTAGAATGCACTGGTACGCGAAATAGGGCCATATGTCACAGTGCCTCTTTCTGTAATTGCATCCAGATGTATAATAGAACAGGCGTGCACTTGAACCGGCCTGCACATATTAAAACAAGCCCAGACTGTTGGCTTTATCAATGGTTGTTAGCTGCAGAAGATGACTGAGCAACAACAATGACTTTGTGGTAACTTATTGTGAACGTGCTTCAGTTCTGTATTTATGAAACTGTGCAATAACTATACCACGTGATTAGAAACGTTATATCAAATTCTTTGTAATATACTTGTATTTATTGACGCTTGAAAAAATGTATCGCAGCTGATACTTGGCGGCAGCTGCCCGTGCAGCAGTTTTATCACTGCAGACCTGCTACATTTAGAGTCTGAGCTCTGCCCTTCACCCCTCCTGCCCGGCGGCGGAGCCCCACTGCCCGCACTTTCAGGCAACGAGCAGGTGATGAATCATGAATGTATCTTATGATCAGCTCAGCTACTTCGAGGCTGTATGCACCACAAAGGAGTACCTCCAAAGGTAGTGGCCACAAGTGAAGATCTTTTTTTCACGTCCACGGTGAGGGGGTCACATCACTCTATGCTTGTATATCACTACCTTGCAACATCCCTCTCCCTCACTACCTCACTTTCACTACCTCACTCTCTCACTACCTCACTACCTCACTCTTTCACTACCTCACTCTCTATCTACCTCACTCTCTATCTCACTACCTCACTCTCTATCTACCTCACTCTCTCTCACTACCTCACTCTCTTTCAATACCTCACTCTTTCTCTATCTCACTACCTCACTCTCTCTCTGCTAATTCAATAGGTATCACATATGCAAAAAAAAAGCTAATGACAATGCCATTTATTTAGCGATACAAAAATGATAAAAAAATAATGAGCAATACCAATAGCTCTACCTATAATATTGCCGAGACCATTGCATTGTAAATGCTTGTTTCCTTATGTCCCTCAATGTTGGTGGTTTGTTTTGTGTTTGACATCCACCTTGCATCTGCTCTCCAAGGCATGTCCTGCTACTCTATTATGTTCATCACAGACTGCCATTAGTACATGCTGGTTGCACCAATTACCTAGCGAAAGACAGAAGGCCTGCTTTGCGTTGAGAACTTAACATTACCCTGTACAAGTCACTGATGAAGTGTGCCTTCTTCTCTGTCCTTGTTTAGTTCCCTTTTTTCTATAGGAGTCTGCTCTGAGGGGGCCTTCAAATGCTCCATGGGCTGACTCTATTGGAAGGGTTACGTTGAATCTGCCAGGTCACTCATGGACAATTGGTCTTGACAAGAACTAAACATAAATATGGCATCCAAAGTCAATTCCTTATGTTCACTTTGAAAGTCGGAAAAAGCTCTACAGCCCCTGTTACATGAAAATGTCTGACCTGGACCAGAACTCTAAGTTGTTGTTTCACCTTAAGGCTGTGTAAGATTAAATTAAGGACACTGGCAAAATCTAGCTGCCGGTGTATGGTCTGTGGTCAAACTGCTGGACTACCCTCTGTGGCTAACTGGCAGCAGCCCAAACTGTAAAACAGATAACCACCAAAACACTAGATGGGAAAAGATATGGCAACACCTGCAAAGGCTGTGGACAAAAGTGAATCTGCACTTCCTCTTGACGGCTCTGGGGCAGCTGGTATCAAGCATTTCCAAGTAAGAGAATGGCAGAAGGATGGACCCCTTTCAGCCCAGGCCCTTGGGATATATTTCATTTGCTTGAACTGGTTGCCATTTGCTGTTACACCTCCAGATGGAAACTGAATGGGAAGTGGCTTGGTTTCTGCAGAGGTAATGGCAGGGTCATTCAGCCCCACATCAGCAGGCTGTTAGACAGTATGTCTCTCTTCTATTCTGCCACTCAGAAAGATTTATACACCTGGCACAAATGGAGGAACCCTCATCTGCTTTGCCTAAGACCACAAGCCTGCTTCTGCTTCAAAGGTTTCCTGCTGACAGGGGAATGCTCTACGTACTGTTATGATACCAGGCTGAGGACCCACAAGAAGCTGGTGGTGGTATGGAGAATCAAATTCGCCAGATGGATCGAGAGCGGGGTGTCAAATATTTTGTTTCCCTTCTTATGCCTGTCATACAAGGGCAACAACATTTTACTGATAAGGTGGTCATCATTCGGTTTATATCCACTCCAAAACAAGATTGTCATCATTCCAGTCTGTGTTGCAAGAGCTTCCCTGTCCAAGATGGTGCCTAATCATTTGCCTATGATATCATGCCTCAGCTATATCATATGTAAAGAGGCTTTGTTCTGAGAAAGATAATGTGTATCACCTACTTTAGATGACTTTTGTTCCTGATTTTAGCTCTTTTTCTGCAACTGTGTTTCCTACTGGGAGTTTTTATGCTGAACTCTTTGTTCAGTCTGACTCAGGATAAATTGATGTCTTGCTTTGTAAAACTGTAAAACTCTTCAGCTTCAAACAAGCTCTACCAATATTACTAAGGATGGTTCTTGTACCCCTAACCTAGGACCCTCTTCAGTAGACATGTAACACCTTTGATGTGTATAGTTAATGCAAAAGTGGTTTTATTGCTAATGGGAAAAGTCATCCTTTCTTCAATAGCGCCGAGACACCTGTATGGGTATTTGCGCGCTTTAAAAATAGCAAAAATAAAATAAATAAAATAAAAATAAAAAATAAATAAAATAAATTAAGAAGGAACAAGAGTGAACTTCACTGCGTCCAGTCCTTGACATGACCTCGAACAGTTTTAACAATTGTCCTATGATGTTATTTTCAGGCAATTTCATTTAAATATCTGGTAGCCCCTATTCCTACAAAATATGCACTCCTCAAACCCTCTGGGTGCCAGCAGGTCAAGTGGGTACTACCATCATCAAACAATTTCAACTGCTAATGTCAATTACCCAGATTTCACCCTTAAAGTCTGGTGACTCCATTTGTTTCCACTCTTAAGGTATCAATCGTCCTGCGGTGCTGACTGGCACCCATAATAATCAGTTTTGTGATCCTACTGGTTCCTGGAAAAGGATGTCTAGAAACCCTGTTAAAACCACCAAAGCCTGCAATCCCTGTGTGCTGGAAACCCACAAACTACCTCACTACTTGGATTATTTAAAAGGCACCCTACATACTGCACTGGATGATCACTTTTCAGTCTTCACCTTCACCCCCAATGGCCCTGCATATAGCCATGGATATCGCCACATAGTTGATGCCTACAGACCCATATAGACTAGGTGAATGAATGACTGTATTTGTACAGAGCACTACCACGATAAAATCTCTTGGCCTTAATAGATAAAGTTTCAAAAACAACGAAAGAAGTAGAAAACCTCAAACTAAAGCATAAATGAAGTAGAGAAAGTAGAAACTAAATGACAGGAAAGAGCTCAATCCCCATCATAACTACTAAAACAAGAGATATGTTTTCAGGTTTTTTTTTACTTCTTTTTATTTCATAGTGCTCAGAAAACAATATATCAAGGACACATCTTACAGTGGATCTCCAATCCATATGGTATCAGTACATTGATCAGTGCAACAATCACTGATGAAGTCATCATCACAGTATGGTAATAATCTCTTCTTATTCCTACATGTCCCTCCGTATAAACGTCAGTAGGCCTGCCAGTTCCCCCAGATATTTTCCCATTTCTTTGGGAACCCCTGCTCAAATATATTGTATGTTCAGCTTGCCAACACCAGTCTAAATCAGTTTTCCAATCTGTCACCCTCAGAGAAGAGGATGCTCTCTAGCTCTTCGCTATGTTACACTTTGCTACCACCGCGGCAAGCGCCAGCCACAGTCAATTATATTTGGGCCAGGCCTCGTCACCAAGAATCAGCAGCAAGAACCATTTTGCCTCAACTGGGACCTTCATCCCTACCATCTTTGTCATAATCCTCCCAATTTCGAGCCAGTACATTTGTATCACCAGACATTCCCACAGTAGGCGATAGAAGGTCCCCTCCAGCCCACAACCCTGTTGACACAGTGTATTATCAGCGTGCCCAGCTGATATAATAATGACCTAGAGTAGTATATTCTATGTAAAATCTTTAGCTAAATAAGCCGGAAGCGGGAGCGTATTGCCACCTCTCTTGGGCCTTGTAGAGCCACTACCCAGTCTTCATTGTCAAGTGGGCGAAGGTCACCCTCTTATGCCGCTCTCAGCGGTCCCAGTGGGTCTGGGAGTTGTTCAGTACTTTTTTTATATATTAGCGATATCACATTCTCAACTAATGGATCCGTCAGCAGCCGATCCTCCAGGGGGGATGCCTCTACTAGCTCTTCCTCATCGTAAATATGGCCTAGAAGCGCATGTCTCAATTGCAGGTATCGCAGCCATTCTCCTTTCCCCAGGAATTCTTTTAAACAATTTTTATTGATAATAAACAACAACTTTCCAGGGATTACAAAGTCATCAGTGGCAAGGCAGAGAAATCGATAGGATAAACTACCAGTCATACAGAGTAAGAGGATACTTAACACATTATCTCGGATGGTACCAAATTAGTCAGAACAGTGGTTACATCTTAACAGAGGTAAGAAACAATGGAGGACATGTATGCTCCATTCACACTGCGGGGTGCTAGTGGTGGCTGCCCGGTGATAAGGTCCCCTCGGCCCCATCCCACAGATCCATCAGCATCCGCCTCTCCCTTCTCAGTTCCACCGTGGGAGAGATGCATATGGCCCCCTGATATTTATTCCACTTTCCCCATTTACTGTCCCATTTTTGGGGGCACCCTCGCCCCTTGAAGACCGTCTTTTCAGCCACCATAGCATAGTCCATATCGGTCGCTCAGTCTCTTACCCGTGGCTGCACATCAGATCCCCACTTCTGGGCAATATTACGTTTGGCTATGGTCCACCCCATAGTCGCCCACGATTGTTCTGTCTGGGTGAGGTCTGTTGCGTCCCAAATGTTAAGGAGGCAAACCTTGGGGTAAGGATGAATGGGTTTACCGCAGGCCCTGGTTAGTTGCCGAGTGACATCTGTCCAATAGAGTTGGATGTGGGGGCAGTACCAGAGTATGTGTGTGAATGTGCCAGGCTGGTTGCAGCGTCGTAGACAAAGTGCGTCTGGTCTCCTACCCAACCGGAACAACAGCGGTGCATCAAAATAGACCCTGTGGAACACCTTTAGCTGAACCAGTCGGAGTCTCAGTGGAATTGCCACCTTCCTAGGGGAAGCGAGCGCCTCCCGCCAGTCATCGTCTTCCATCACTCCCAGGTCTCGCTCCCAGCTCACTCTTAGTTTCAGCATCGGGTCCATCCGGTTGTTCACTAATTTTTTGTATATAAGGGATATAGCTTTATGTTCCATGGGATCTAGCAACAGTTGGTCTTCCAAGGGGGAGGAGTCTAGAAGGGGAGCATCCCGGGGAGGGCTGAGTCCATGGCGTGGCTGATTTGTAAATATCTAAAGGTCTCCGAGGGGGCGAGGTGATATTTCGCTTGTAGGTCAGCAAACGTGGGCTTTTTTCCCTTGACCCAAAGGTCCCCAACCCTGGAAATCCTGATCAAGTCCCACTTGTCAAACCCCGGGCACGTACTAAGGTGACCTAAGATATCTGGTTCCCACAGCGGAGTCGCCTTAGTAAGACGGTTATGCCACCCCAACTTACGCTGGACTGTGTGCCACACCTCAACCGTGCGAGCCGTGGGGCCGGTCAACCGCAGTCGACGATGATTCGTATAGAGTGCCCTGTTGTATCCCCTCTTCCCCATCAGCCAGCGATCTGTCCGAACGTTGGGGTCGTCGTGTGGGCCGAATGCCCATCTGTTGATGGCTGTCAACTAAGACGACTGGTAGTATGGGCGTAAATCTGGCAGGCCTATACCCCCGTCATACCACCCCAAAGTGAGTTTAGCTACGGCAATTCTTGGGGGCCGACTGTCCCAGAGCATCCCCCGAACCACCCCTTCTATTTGCTTGAAGTAGGAGTCGGGGATCGGGTGAGGAGCGTTCTCAAGGGCATAGATAAAGCGCGGGAGAGCGGGAGAGCTGGAGAGCGAGCATTTTAAACAGGGAGGCGCGTCCCAGCAGAGTCAGGGGCAATGACCTCCAATGCGTGTCGTCCGAACTCAGTCGTTGCAGGGGCTTCTGAAGATTCCGTTTATAGAAAAGATGCACGTCGGAAGTGAGAAATATGCCCAAGTAACTAAAGCCCTGATCTACCACCGGGATGTCATAGCCTCTAGGGCTGGATGGTGGTTCTCCCCAGAGGGCATACAGTTGTGATTTGGACCAGTTGATCCGATATCCCAAGTGAGCCCCAAATATGTGAAAAATATGAAGGGCCCGGCGCAGAGATCGTGCCGGTGAGGCCAAGTACAATAAAATATCGTCCGCATAGAGCGATATGCGGTCCTCATGGTCGTGGGTCCACTTGAGGCCCCTGATTTCGGGGTCACCCCGCACCCAGAATGCCAAGGGCTCCAACACCATGGCAAAGAGGAGTGGCGATAGCGGGCAGGCTTGTCGTGTGCCCCGTTGGAGGGGGAAAGAGGCAGAGCAGTGGTTATTGACCAAGACATGCGCCGTGGGTTGCTCGTATAACAACCGGATCCAGCCAATTAGTTTAGGGCCCATCCCCATACGGGCCAGCACCGCGAAGAGGTATTTCCATTTACCGTATCAAACGCCATGGTGGCGTCAAGCGACAATAAGACTGCTTCCTCCTCGATCGTGCCGATTCGCCCCAGCACCCCATGGACACGACAGAGGTTCCTAGCAGTATTCCTACCAGGCATAAAGTCCGACTGATCCGGATGGATCAAATCGGATAGATAAGGGAGCAAACAGTTGGCCACAAGCTTGGCAACGATTTTCGCTTCCACTAGCAACAGCGAGATAGGGCGGTATGATTTGCACTCCTCAGCCGGTTTGCCAGGCTTGTGGATCAACACGATAGCAGCATTACGAATATCGGTTGGTAGGAGGCCCAATTCATAACACTCGTTATATCAGTTCAACAGGTGGGGCGCCAATTTCACAGCCATGGGTTTAAGGACTTCGATGGGCATTCCATTTGGACCCATCGCTTTACCCGACCGAACATCCGATATAGCTTTTTGGACTTCTTCCACTGAGAGATCAGCGTCGAGTGCTTCCCTATCTTGCTGCGAAATGCTTGCCACTTCTATAGTGGCCAGAAGATCTGACGCTCACTGAGACTGCGAGTGCTGTGGGACCCGATAGACATCTTCAAAATGAGCAGCAAATGAGTCTGCGATCCCCTGGGGGTCCATGATCAACGCGCCCTATGGGCCCGCTATCGCTCTGACCCATCTTGCTGCCTGTTCCTTACATTCCAGCCACGCCAGGAGCTTACCTGTGCGTTCGTCTTGCTCAGGAGTTGTTTATAGTCATGCCTCTTTAGGCCGATATGGTGTTGCGTATCAGGATTCGGGTCTTGGGCAAAGGCCCTCTCGAGGTGCAGAATATCCGTTTCCAATTCGACCACTCTCTTGTTGCACTCAGTTTTGTGGCCTACCATAAGCGACAACGCCCTCCCTTTAATCACCAGCGCCATATGCCCCCCAAAGTATGATCACCGACCCGACCGACCCCTACGTTTTCTTCAAAATAGAAGTCCGTGTCTTGCGGTAGACCTTCCCTGATGTGGGGAACTTTCAGTGCCCACCATTGTATTCTAATTGAACCAGGAGGCCTGATCAGCCATGCGCCAAAGACCGCCACCACCGGGGAGTGATCAGATATGCCACGTGCCAGAGTCGTAGGCTCCGTGAAATCTCGTATGTCTTGTGCATGCGTGAACAAATAGTCGAGCCGGGATTGGCTTCCATGGACTCCCGACTGGTGTGTATAGTGCGTGTGCTAAGGGTTCGACAATCGCGACCCCCAGAGTGTTGGCGAACCCATGGAGTTGAGAGCCCTGTGGTGGGTCTGGTCTGGGTGGAAGTCGATCTCGAAAGCCATCCATAGTAAGGTTGAAGTCCCCCCCTAAAAGCAAAGAGCCCACCGGCAGGGCAAATACCAACGTCCCTAACTCCTGCAAGGTTGGGCGCTGCAAGCCAGGAGGCGCATAGACTGACAGTACATTGACTACTCTCCCTTCCCAGAGACCCGTGGCCGCTGCATACCTGCCATGCACATCCGTCCAGGTGTTTTTATCCCGTATGGACAACCCCTATGCAGGAGTATCCCCACTCCCCTGGAGCCCGAAGTGAACCCCGAATGCACGATCATACGATATCCTTTCCTATTCAGTGCCATGCACGTATTTTCAATCAAGTGGGTCTCTTGCAACAACACTATGTCGAGGGCCTGGCAATGAATATATTGCAGGACTATACTTCGTTTAATTTTGTCCCCCACGCCATTCACATTCCAGGTAGACGCTCTAAGTCCCTGTCGAGGAACCATCAAGACAAAGAAAACGTCCCATGAACAAGATAGACCGGAAAACTGCACCCCAGCACCGCAGCCACCCACGAGGGGCGACCCAAGGCGATCCTCCACTCTGTTCCCAACTCGGGATATAATACCAATGACCATCACACCATTGCCACATTAGGAGATTAGCAAGCACGAAAATTAGACTGCCCAGTAAACACCACCAACAAAGAAAACCCAGACTTGCCCCAACCCATAAGAACACCCCCCCTCCCTGCCTCCCTGCTCAGCGGGACTAGAACCGCCCGCCACCCCCAACATACAGAGTGCCTGTCACCCACCCATACACAACTTCAGGGAACGTGCACCACTCCCCTCCCCATCCATCCACAATCAATCAGGAGATGCGTCTGCCCTCGGCCCGATCTTCACCCCCAAACAGTCATTTCAATGTGCCCATGGTCCGGAGCCGCACGGCAGCAAACCCTGGAAGAAAACAACAAGCAACATATTGCAAAAACATAGTGGGTGAGCATATCAATCGAAATCACAGGTAGGCCAATCAGTCGCCAGGGTCAATCCCTCGTATCAGGGTCAGTAACATCCCTTATGGATCAGGATTCACCCCCGTCCCCCACCCAAAACAGCGCCTCAGCGATCTCTATTTCTGGAGGCCATGTCCCCAAGTCCACGAGTAGAAGAGTTCCAGTGGACCCCGAGGGGCGAGGGCCAACCCCACACAACCTTACCGTACCGCAGCTTAGCGCCCGCCTGTATGTCCCTGGGAATCAGAGTCAGAGTGTGGCGGAGAGCGTCTCTGCTGGCGCCATTCTGCTGCATTATCAGCTGCCGAGAACCCTTTCTTCGTCTTCTTCTCGACCTTGCGCCAGCCCTCCAGCCAGTCCCAAGCATCCACTGGGCGAGTGAAGAACCATGTTTTCCCATTGGCTTCCACCCTCAACTTGGCAGGAAACATCATGGCGTATTTAACTTCTTGATCTCGGAGGGCCCGCTTCACGTCCAGGAAGCTATGGCGCTGCTTCTGTACTCGCAGAGTGAAATCCGGAAAGAACATGATTTGGCTATTCTCTAGGGTCAGCGGTGGGGCAGCGCTAGCTGTTTGAAGTATAACATCACGGTCTCGAAAGTTAAATACTCGAGCAAGGAGGGGATGAGGGGGTGCACCCGGCTGTGGACGGCCCCCCGGCACCGGGTGAGCTCTTTCAATCGTAAAGCATTTAGAGTGGCCCCTAGGTTGCAGGTGTTTGAGGACCAGTTACTCAACAAAAAGGTCTGCCGCTTGTCCCTCTGCGCGTTCCGGCACCCCAATAATGCGGATGTTGTTGCACCGCATTCTCCCTTCATAGTCGTCCAGCTGCAGGGCCATCGCCTCAGGAGGCAATAGTGAGGTCTGAGGACACAGGCCCCCCCCGGCGCCGCAGGCCGCAAGCAGCATGCCCCCCGGAGATGGCACCACTTCGTCAGGGCAACCCTCGCTCTCGGCCCACTCTCATGTATATCGAAGGCCGCTGTAATTTCGGTCCCCTCACATCTGGTCGCAATGTCTCAGCGGGGAACAGCGGCCTGATGGTGCACACTCCTAGGTCCCTACTGTCCACTCCTGAGCAGCGCAGAGTGTCGGCGAGACAGCATCAGGGCGAAGGGGCCACCGTAGACCACCGCAAAGCTGTAGGGCCACCTCAATCTGGCTCCTAGAGATCATGCGCCGGCTTCAGGGAATCTTCAAGCCTAGGCGTTCGAGCCGCCCTCCTCGAACCGAGGGGACCACCTCGGGAGTCATAGTATTTAGCACTTGGCCCTCGTCCCGCTGGGGCCGCTCAGATGAGCTCCGCCGCCAAGCACCGGATGAAGGGACACCTCTATGAAGCCTCACACTGAGAAGTTGTGAGGCGCCGCGGAGATAGGGCGGAGCCGCGGCCTTGCGTGGTGGGAGCCTGCCGCGTAATAGCACCCTCAGCGGCGGAGCTCCTGACGAGGAACCGGGCTGCGGAGCTCCCTCATGGCAGGTTCAGCGATTTGCACCAAACTTGGCCAGGATGAAGCTGGGCATATCCGAGGCCCCCCAAGGGGATCTGGGTGAAAACCGAGCCGGCGGGAATCAAGGAATGCAGGATGGTTTGGGAGTGGTGCTCCGGAGCAAGGCTACCGAGCAGCCATCAGCCATTCCCGTCGGCGGTTCCCAGGTCCTATTTCTGTTGCAAGGCAGGAAACATGACACAAGCATACCCTCTCCATATGTTGTCCAGTTTCTCCAAGCCAAGCAATTCCCATTTATCAAATTTACGCAGCTCCCCCACCATACGAAGCTGATCGCTATCCCAGAGCGGGGTCATCTCTGTTAACCTACTCTCCCAAACGAGGTATTTTGTCGCTGCTCGCTATGCCCTTACCACTATTTGCGTGTGGACTGGAGACTCCCTTCCTTTTTTTATCATACAGTATGGGGAGATATCCCCTGGCTCCCACAGCCATTCTGTCCACTCTATATGCCGGTTCTACCCGGTCCCCAACCACCCAACCGTTCAACGTGACCAGCTGGAGAACCTGTTCCGCCACCACTCACCTGAAAACTAGGTACTGCAGGAACGAAGAATGCCCCACAATGCACCTTGTGCCTTAACCCGTCATGCCCATATATAACAGAGACATGAGCGGCAAACGCACCGATGGAAAGCAGGTAAACAAGGGAACAAGGAAAGGTATGCGTCAACTCTTGATATCCCTCTCTAGACGATCATGGAGTCAAGAAAGGTCACAAGCGTCTTTAGAAAACAAGAGAAAAGAAAAAAAATGAATTAATATTAAGGAAGTCACTTAACATCACCCATAAGGATAATTAGTAACCACTATAAGTTCAGCTCACCCTTTAATATCCATCGTTGAGTCCCAAAGAGAGTAATCCAAAAAAAATGATTCTCAAGCTTTTATATCCAAGAAGAGAGATACACAAAGTCTTTTCAGTAATACTTTACTGTTATGTTAAGGGGTCTTCTAAAGAGCATAGTTGCCCCAGAACTGGACTTCCCAGTGCGAACATGCTACAAAACACTGCATATAATGACACAAAGGACCTATGCTAAAAACAGCTAGGTCTTCGACTGCTTTCTACCACTCAAGTGAGTCTGAGTCTTTCTTAACTGTATAGGCAGATTGTTCCATAGGGCCAGTACCATCGCTCAGAAAGAGCACCCTCCATGTTTGCTCTTTTAGTGCATGGTATAAGAGCTAGATTTGAATCAGCCGAGCAGAGGGCCCTAGTAGGCAGATACGGCTGCCACAAGATGACCAAACTAGGTGCTCCCTGCTTAATCATTATTTTATGAGCTATACATAAGGCTTTGAATTGAGTGCATTTCTAAATCGGGAGTCAGTGAAGTCTGCAGAGGAGCTTAAAGACAGAGCAGAATTTAGGGAGACAGAAAAGTAATCTGGTAGCTGCATTCTGGATGATCTGCAGCCTATTTAAGACAGATCTCTTAGCACCCAGACAGAGAATATTGCAAGAGTCCAGTCGCGAGATAATTAAAGACTACACTATCATTTGCCGATCTTGAGGATTAAACAATTCAATAATGAATTTAAGGCTTCTAAGGGTGCCAAATCACGTGCCTGCCAATCCCTTGACTTGGGGAGAGCTTATCATCAAGCTTATCATTGGCTTGAGCTTATCATCAAGCCAAACACTTAGAATCTTTACAGCTGATTTTGGCTTCGGAGGAAGGCCCAACCCCTTCGGCCACCAATGGTCACTCCATGCCTGGGTATGCATCCCCAATAGAAGCATCATGGTTTTATTAGCAATCATCTTCAGACAATTAGTGTGCATCCACTCTGCGACGGATGTCATGCAGTTTTGGACATTGACAGCACCTTCTGTCGAATCTGCTGACAGGGAGATTTTAAGTTTGGTATCATCAGTGTATGAAATCATAGATATCCCAAAAGGCTTCACCACATCAGTTAGGGGCCTCACATAGATGTTAAAAAGGGTGGGAATTAGAGCCAAATCTTGAGGGACGCTGTGTTCCAACACTGTTTGTGATGAAGAGAAAGGGGGATATCACTTGGAAGTACCAATCACTTAGAAAGGAAGCAAACTAGGCCCAGGCCTTGCCACATACCCCAATCTCATGAAGTTGCAGTAGAAGTACCATATGAGAAACTGGGCCAGATGTACGACCGCATGAATCTGCGACTCACAATTTGCCCCAAATAGCAAGTCGCAATTTGCAAAAATCAATGTACATACTCAACTGGTCCCCAATTTGCGACACAGTTTAGCCTGCGCAAATAGCATACGCGGCTGAAAAAGCATTTTGCATGCGCAAATAGCGAGCGCAAATTTAAAAAAAATCACTTCCTGGGAGAGCAGAAGGACCCCAAAACAGGAAGTGGTGTGGAGAATCCTAAACAAAATTGACAACACATGGCAAGGTGCAGTAGAACAGTCCAACACTGTAAGCCAGCTAAGCAGAGCAAATCAAGATGACCAGCAAGTCCAGTGACAAGGCAGGAAAGGAGAGGCTGCGCAAACTGAAATTCTCAGAGAATGAACTGGACATATTAACTGAAGAATGCTGCAACAACCACGAGCAGCTGTTTGGGAAGTCATCACATACCGTCCCAAAATCTGAGAAAAGGCGAATCTGGAGAGACATCCAGCTGTGCATAAATGCCCTGGGTATGGCTTACCGGTTCTTGGACGACATAAAGAAAAGGTGGTACGGCCTGCGCTCAGGGCCAAGGACAGGGTGGCAGCACGGCTGCGTGAAGCACAAGGAACAGGAGGAGGTCCATCCAATGTTCCGGAAGCTTCAGCAGCAGAGGCAATGGTGGAATGTACCCCGGAGAGAGAGGCAGTAGTGGGATATGGGACCCTCGACAAATCTCAACCTCTACCGCCCCCTGGTAGGTATGAAAGTGTGCCATATTAGTATGTCAACCAAAAGCCAGCTCCCCACATGCATGTCCCACACCCAGAACCAACTGCATCTACATGCTCCATCTACCTGATCCAAAAGTCACAGTTGGTGCAATATGGGAAATGTTGTACGTGACATAAACAGTGCAGTTAGGGACTGACATGAGTTGAAGAACATAGTACCACCACTGAGATAGTGACTCAGAATGTTTTCTTTATTTCCCCTTTTGTAACATAGATACACCTCTGGGAGGTGAGCCAAGGGCAGATGATAGTGATGCACAGCAGGAGCAGTTTCAGATGGAGGAAGGGCAGGATGAGCCAGGTTGTTCAAATGTCCTGGGAAGTACTGCACAGAGTTCATCACGGGCTCCAGAGCATACCAGCAACACAGCAGCAAGGACCATCCCAGCGCAGTTTGGGTACCAGCGCTCACAACAAAAACAGATAATGCTGATCAATTCAAAGCTGAGCCAGGGATGCCTAAACATTACCCAACAAATGGCTGAAAACCAGGCCTGCATTGAGGGGAAATTTGATTACAGGGGCTATAGGGCAGCTGTGCACAGATTTGTCAGAGGAGAGAGAGCTGCATAGGATAATTGAGCACAGCAGGGCACACAGAATGGACTCAATGACCAGGACAATCGGTAGGCTGGCAACAAAGCAACACACCAAGCGCACTCCGGCTCTCCAGATTGAAATGGGCCACTACAGTGGTGACGTTGCACGAGGGATGCAACAAATTACAGCTGCAGTTGAGGCAATCCAGACAAACATGATTGCCACTGGAGGAGCCACAGAGACAGCCGACAGCGAGGTGTCCAGCAGTAGCAGCAGTGTCTCTACTGCAGAAACACCTATGCAGCGGGGAAGCAGAAGTCGGCAGCCACCAATCCCACATGCCAGATTCTCACATGCTGGACGTAGAGGCAAGAAATTATTTTTTACACTAATGTGCCTGTTTGCTCATTTTGGTGGTGCAGTAACCACATGACATTTATACTTTCATTTGGTAATGTGGATTGAGATGGACAAGTTGTCCAGCATTGTTTATTGACATGCCCTTATAATTAAGGGAAATTCAAATTGTAAAGTTCACATTATGTAGTGTCATTTGTTGTGTGCAGAGTGTCAATGGTTATGACATACCTTGAGAAATAATGTCTGGCTGTGTGGTCCCTGCACCTTCTCCCCTACACTGCTGAGCTTCTCCTGAATGGCTGTTGGGCTGGTGGGCCAGGGTATTCATCTCCTGAGTCTGAATTAGACACCTCCACAGGCAATGTTGTGGAGCATGACACAGGTTGCCACAATTTTGCAGACTGTCTCAGGCGCATACTGCAAGGCTCCGCCACTCTTGTGAAGACACCGGAATCGTAATTTTAGGATGCCAAATGTGCGCTTCAATGACTGACCTGGTGCGTCTATGTGCCCTGTTGTATCGCCTTTGAGGTGCGTTGTTGGGAGACAGGTACAGTGTGAGGATCCATGGACCCAGGGCATACGCGCACTGTCACCTGAGGGGAGATTTATGATGGTGAGACAACATGCAGACAGACATTTAAGTGCAAATACATTTCACTGTGGGCATGAAGATTCAGTACCTAGTAGGTATCCTTCATCCTCTCTAATTCCAGTATATGCCACTGTGTCTGAAGATCTATGAGTCATGGGTGCTTCCAGGACATTTGGCAACGATGTCTGTGATGATGTTGTTTGCGTCACAGACAACTTGGATGTTGAGGGAATGTGTGTTTTTCCAATTCCGGAATATGTATTTTATGCGTGGGGGGGACATATGGGCACATGGGTCCCTTCTATGCACCCTAGACCTGTGGAAACATTGCTATTCATCAATCCTGGGCAGGTAGATGTGGTGTAGCATAGCATCTAGGAAATTGTGGAAGAAACGCGAAAGCGCACTCTGCGACAAACCTCCGGCCACTGCAATGACATCTTGGAAACTACCAGTGACCAATAGGTGGAGGAAGCACAACACCTGCATGTGACAATGTCAGCCTGACTCTGAAGATCCTCTCCTGTCTCAGCCTCTTCTGCTGAGCAGCCAGTATCGCATCCTCCTCGCTATCACGTACAGGGCAGCCATTTTCAAAAGATTTCAGATGCATTCTGGGCCAGTTTTTATAGGCTGGGCCTGTTTACCACCTGTCTCTGATTAGTGATAAATTGCATGCGCAAATGGGCAAATTCGTGCATTTTTGCTATTTGCTAATGTTCTGTACATTGTAATTTGCGACTCGCAAATTGCGAGTCGGTATTTTCAGAACGCAAACATTTTTTGTGAGTCGGTATTCATTCGCATCGCAATTTTGAACTTTGCGTGTGCCTTTCGTACATTGCGCACAATTATTTTTGCGACCGATTTGGAACTCGCAAAATGGTCGTACATATGGGCCACTGTGTCAAAGACGGCACGTAAATCTAAAAGAATTAGTGCAATAAAGCCACTTTCGTCTGCAGCACAGTGTAGGGTCTCCATCAGGAGAGCAGATTATAGCTGTGAGAAGATCTGAACCCGTTCTGTGAAGGGTCTAAGACTTGATTCTTTTCTAAGAATACTGTCAGGGGACTATTCACGTATTTCTCTACTACTTTTGTCAAAAAAGGCAGAAGAGAAATAGGGCAATAGTTTTCTGGCTGAGCAGCGTTAAGCAAAGGTTTCTTCAGGAGTGGGATAACTTTGGCATGTTTCCAAGCCATAGGCACCACCGCCTACGCCAAAGAGAGATTAACAAGCTTTAGAAAAGTGGGTGTAACAGGCTCCTACAATTTGAGTATGTACTCAGGTTTGATTGGGTCGCCAGGACAGCCCGACTTGATTTATCAGGGAAGTGAAGGAGGCATAGTCCAGCAGAGCTAACTCTTTCAATTCCGCTCCTTGCAATATACTGCCCATCGTAAGAGATGTGCCAACCTCCTTTGACCTGTCACTTGCAGAGAAGAACAAGTTACTTACCTTCGGTAATGCTTTTTCTTGTGGATACAGTATTTGCCTGTGGATTCCTCACGCTTTTGAATGACCCCTTGCACAGCATTCCATGGAAACTTTTCTCCATAGCTTTCCCATGTCGACGAGGAAGTCACAAAGGAATGGCTCCGCTCGCAACCCTGCGCAACGTAATCGGAGCCATAAGAAGACATTGTCGGCATTCTGACGTCAGTTCCACCTATTTTTTCCGTGCCTTCAAGGGGAACGGGCGAACCGACAACATTTCCCCAAGCATACACAGTATACATTTTAAAGAAAGAAACTGGAAATTCTAAAATATAGACATTTCCTTGTGACCAGCATCATTTTATTTCAAATACCAATAAATGACATGAATCACATGCCAATTATTTTTCGGTATAAAAAAGGCAGGTAACGGGGAGGTAGATGGGAGAGTGAGGAATCCAGAGGTAGATACTGTATCCACCAGAAAATGCATTACCAAAGGTAAGTAACTTGTTCTTATGATGGATACATCTGCCTGTAGATTCCTTACCTTTTGAATTGAATCCCCAAGCAGTCCCGCCCTCAGAGGAGGGAGCCAGCCTATGTCATACCAAAAAATCTTGCAGCAAAGAAAGTGCAAAGTTGCGGTCCCTCCTCACCTCTGGGTCTAAGCAATAATGCTTTGCGAAAGTGTGGAGGGAGGCCCAAGTTGCCGCCTTGCAGATTTCTACAACAGGGACACATCTAGCCAAAGCCGAAGAAGAAGACTTAGCTCTGGTGGAATGAGCTTGAATACCCTCAGGAGGCTCCTTCTTAGCCAAGGCGTAGCAGATCTTGATGCAGAGGATGATCTACCTGGACAGTGTTCTCTTGTGGACAGCCTTGCCCTTCATCTTGCCCACATATCCAATGAAGAGTTGGTCGTCCAACCTGGAGTCTTTAGACCTGTCCAGGTAGAAGCTGACTGCCCTCTTAGGGTCAAGGCGGTGAAGTGTCTCTCCTCTTACTTGGAAGGGTGAGGGGAAGGATAGAAAGTGGGTGAAGTGTTAGATTGCCCTAGGTGGAAGGGAGTGACCACCTTAGTCAGGAAAGCAGCTCTAGTCCTAAGAACCATCTAGAATGAATTGAGGTAAATGGGGACTTAGAGCTAAGGCTGCAGCTCCCTAACCATCCTGGCAGAGGTAATTGCAATCAGATATATTGCTTAGAAAGCTAGAAATCTCAATGGACAGCTATGCAGGGGTTGAAAGGGAGACCCCATCGAGAAAGTAAGGACTAGATTAAAATACCACTGAGGCATGATAAATGGAGTGGGAGGAAACCTATTAGTGAGACCCTTAATGAATCTCATAACTATGGGAGATTTAAACAGAGGGTTGGTACGGTAAGCAAAGAAAGGCCGATAAGGCAGACAAGTAGCCTTTGACCGCTTCTACCGCACAACTCTGTTGTGCCAGGGAAAGTGAGACACTGGGAATATCAGACAAATGATCTCTCTCCACACCATTTTACAAACCTGTCCCACCTACTGGAGTAAACAGATTGGGTGGAGTGTCTTATGGCCGATAAAATAACATCCACCAGAACCGGCTGGAGAAAGAAAGAGCTTGGGTTGCCCCGTTCAATCTCCAGGCATGAAGGTGCAGGCTCTGGAGGTGGGGGTGTAGAACCTGCCCCTGCTAGAAGAGGTCTGCCCTGAGAGAGAGACAGAGCAGAGGGTGTGACGAGAGGTAAAGGAGGTCTGTGTACCACACCCTTCTTGCCCAGTTCGGAGCAATCAATATGACTTGGACCGGTCTTGGCAGATCTTCCTCAGAACTCGAGGAATCAAGGGTATGGGAGGAAATGCGTAAAGAAGCTGTGAGCCCCAGTCTAGCTGAAATGCATCCCCCAAAGCTCCCTGTATCGGATACTGGAGACTTCAGAACGACAGGCAGTGCGTTCCAGTGAGGGGCAACCGAGGAAACCCCCACATCCTGAAAATCTAATGGAGCACCACTGGATGGAGACGCCACTCATGATCGGCCGAGTACTGCTGACTGAGACTGTCCACACGCACATTCAGCACTCTGTCCAGATGATTTGCAATCACACAAATCTGATGGACCAGAGTCGCAAAACCTCTCTGCAGACGGTAAGGCCCTACTTCTCGCTGTTTATATACCACATCGTGGTAGTGTTGTCCCTCAGAACCTGAATTGCCTGACTACTAAGGAAAGGAAGAAAGGCCTTTAGAACATATTGCCCGCAATTCTAAAAGATTGACATGGAGCAATCATTCCTCTAGAGACCAAAGGCCCTTGACCTCCAGATCCCCCAGATGAGCTCCCCACCATAGAGTGGAGGCATCCGTTATCATTGTGGCCACCGGAGAAGGAGGTTGAAACGACTTCCCTTGAGAGAGGTTGTCCGTAACACTCCACCATAACAGATCTGCTGCAGTGTCTCTGGAGATTCTGACTACCTCCCTGAGATCTCCATTGTATTTAAACCACTGCCTGCAGAGTCACCACTAGAGTTTCCTCATGGGCCAGCATGCATGGCTGACCAAAAGTATGCAGGCGTAAGACCTTCAGGACTGGAACAGCCGCTCCATCTTGAAACATTGGAATCAAAGCCTGGATATCTAGAATCCTCTGAGGAGGTGGGAAAACACGACTCACAGTAGTGTCCAGTACTGCCCCTATGAATAGGTTGTGCTGAGAGGGACCAGGTGAAATTTGGGTACATTCATCAAAAACCTCAAGTTGAACAGCCGTGTTGTTACCTGCAGGTGATGCAGCACCGTCTCTGGTGACTTTGCCTTGAGCTGCCAGTTGTCCAGATAGGGGAAAATAGGAATACGCGATCTTCTGAGATGTGCAGCTACCACCGCCATCACCTTTGTGAAGACTCGTGGAGCGGAAGTAAGATCGAACAGAAGGACCGCAAACTAGTAGTGTTGCGATCCCACCGTAAAAAGGAGATACTTCCGATGCGACCTCAGGATAGGAATGTGAAAATACTCATCCTATAAATAGATCGACACCATCCGGTCTTCCTGCTGCAGCACCAGAAGAACCTGAGCTAGGGTCAACATCTTGAATTTCTCCTGTCTGAGGTAAAAATTTAAGATACTGAGGTCTAGGATCGGTATCAAGCGACTGTCCTTTTTGGGGATCAGGAAATACCAGGAGTAGCCTCCCTGACACCTTTCCTGCTCCAGAACAATCTCTATCACACCTTTATGTAGTAGAGATAGGACCTCTTGTTGCAGGAGCAACAGATGGTCCTCTGCGTACCAACCCTGGAGATGGGGAAAAGGAGGAAGAAACTACCGGAAAGGAAGGGCGTATCCATTTTCTACTAAATCCAAAACCCAGAGATCTGAAGTAACAGATCTCCAATTTCATAGAAAAAGGAACACCCGACCTCCCACGGGACGAACATGCTCTAAGATGAGCGATCTACAGCTGCTTCCCTGCGGTACCAGTTGGGGGAACGTGAAAGGAGGAGGAGGAGGAGACTTGCTGATGAGCTGAGCCTCGCAGGCGACATCTAACTTTCCCTCTGTATGATCTATACAGAGAATTTGCCTGTTGCTGCTGCTGCCGGGCCCGAAAGGAAGCAGTCTTGCCAAACCTGCAAAATCTTGGGTAACTAAAGCCTCTAGGCTGGGACTGCAGACCCAATGATCTAGCCGTGGCCCTACTATCTTTCAAATGCTGTAGCACAGAGTCCAAGAGCCATCAAAAGGCAAGTCCTTGGCTTGGGCACAGCCGATATATAGAGTCTTAGTTACATCACACGCGGGTCCTGGGACATCACTACATTCAAGGCTCCCTCCCCGGTCCATCCTGTAGTAGGTCCCCATCCCCTGCATTTCCCCAATGTCTAAATCATAATAGTTTATCCATGGTGCCCATATTTTACTAAACTTCCGTGGGCAACCCCTAGCCTTGTAGGTCCCTTGATCCGCCACCATGTATAAATCAAGACTCACCCACCATTCAGTCAGGGTGGGTAGTCGCGGGGCTCCCCAGTATTTGGCAATGTCTCGTCTGGCCACGACCAACCCTAAGTTGGCGAGGACAAGCTTGTGCCTCGGGATGTCCACTTCGGTAGGGATCCCCAAAAGGAGAAACTTTGGTTCCAGTTCTAGTTGGACTTCTTTTTTTTTTTTTTTTTTTTTTTGTTGAAACCGTGTATTGCAATCTCAAGTATATACAAGTATGGGCCTACAACCTTCCGGCCGGCCGCTAGAGTGACAGGAGCACCTGACAAACTTACAAAAGGGCACTTGGCGTTACAGAGAAGCAAATCAGGAGACATCAACGACGTAAGCCACATGACTCTAAGCCCACAATACGGTTTCATTTTATACACACGCAACAACATAGAAAAACACACCCGCAAGGCAACCCGCAATCGAAGGTAACCACACGTGCTCCTCGAATAAGGGACCCCGACCATCCACAGGAATCTGAAGAGGGGGAAGGGAAACAAGTCCAGGACTGGGGGAACTCTGTGCCCGGGGCTGGGGGAGGGGGTCAACTAGGGGGACGGAGCCGGTGAGGCAGCAGGCAGCAGTGGTGGCTCGCAAATACCCCCACGGTAGGCGTTCCAGGGGCCCCATATTTTCACCCACACCCCAGGCCTGCCCCTCGCCACATACACCACCTTTTCTCGGAACATGCACCAATCCATATGTTCTTTCCAGGCCGACACCGCCGGGGGCCGCTGGGATCCCCACAGTTGAGCGATGTCACGCTTAGCTATCATATATCCCAGAGTCACCCATCGCGTCTGCGGAACCGAGTAATCAGTTGGTTCCCACACATTCAGCAAGCATCTCCTCGCTTCAGGCAACAGTGCGACATGCGTAACCAGACGCAGGACCTCATGCACACCACGCCAGAATCGCTCCACCTTCGGGCATTCCCACAAAATATGTAAAAAAGTCGCCAAAGCACCACACCCACGCTTACACAACCCATCCTCAGCATAACCCATACGCAGAAGCCTTGGCCCCGTCATGTAAACCCGGTGGAGTATCTTAAGCTGGACGAAGCGAAGGCGAGCCGGTATGGCCACCTCCTTCGGAGAGGCCACCGCGGAAATCCAGTCTTCGTCGTCCAACTCCAGCCCGTCGGCAACCCAAGCCTCACGGAGGCCGGTCAGCAGGCCCGAGCGGTCATTAATCAATTTTTTGTAAATGAGGGAGATCGTGCTATCCGGAACGTGGCCATCCAGCACTCTATCCTCCAGGGGGGAAGACTCCGGGATGGAGGCGGCGTCTGGGAAGACGGAGCCCAGCGCATGACGGACCTGCAAGTACCGGAAGTATTCACTGCCCTGCAGCTGAAACTCCGTCTGCAGCGTCTCGAATGTTTTAAATCCCCCTCTCGTCCAGAGGTCCCCCACTTTACTGATGCCAATCGTGTCCCACTTCTCGAAGCCCTTCGAGGTCCACAGGGAGCCCAACCGCTGAGGCGCATACAACGGCGACGCCCGGGTCAAACGGTCCTTCCACCCCATAGCTGCATTGGCCGCGTGCCACACCCGCACCATGACACGCGTGGGCCCCGTCAAGCGGGGATCCGGCGTGCCAGAGTAGAGTGCTCGATTGTAGTCGCCACCGGGCAGGAGCATCTTGTCCATTTCAAATGCCGGGTTCAAGGCGGGCCCGTAGAGGCCGTGATTAATTGCAGCTAGCTGGGAGGCCCAGTAATACCGCTTAATGTCCGGGAGGGCAATCCCCCCGTCATACCACGGGAGCGTCAACTTCGCCAGGGCTATACGCGGCCTCCCGTCCCAGAACAGGCGGCGCTGTAGACTCTCCACCTCACGGAAGTAGCGCGCCGGGACTAGGTCCATAGTGTTCTGGAGAGCGTACAGAAAGCGCGGCAACGACATCATCTTAAACAATGCCGCCCGGCCGAGCGGCGAAAGCGGCAGGTGCCGCCAGCGCGCGACGTCCTCCTTCAAACGCTGGAGGGGGGGAAGCAAGTTTCGCTCGTAGCGGGCCGCCGGGTCCAGCGTGATATAGACACCCAGGTACCGAAACCCCTGCGAGGCAATCTGGATCGGACATCCCCGCGGGAGGACGGGAGCCTCCCCGGAAAGCACATAGACACATGATTTAGCCCAGTTGATGACAAGGCCTGAGTTACGGCCAAAGGAGCGCAGGACATCAACCAGGACAATCAGTGATTTGCGCGGGGAGGCTAGGTACAAAAGGATATCGTCAGCGTAGAGGGACACGCGGTCCTCATACTCGGGGGTCCAACGGAGACCACGGATGGAAGGGTGCCACCGCAGCCACTCCGCCAGGGGTTCCAAGGCCAATGCAAACAGGAGCGGCGACAAGGGGCAACCCTGTCGCGTGCCCCGTCCCAGCGCGAACGGGGCCGAGACTCGCCCATTCACTACCACCTGCGCTAACGGGCCCGAGTACAACAATTTGACCCAGCTGATGAATCCCGGTCCAAAACCAAATTTCGCCAGCATCGCCCAAATGTATGGCCATTCGAGCGTGTCAAACGCCATGGTGGCGTCTAAGGACGCCAAGATGGCCGGCTCCCGCACAAACGGAACACGCGCGAGCACCCCGTGCAAGCGCCGCAGATTGAGGGCCGTGTTGCGATGGGGGATAAAGCCAGACTGGTCTTGGTGGACCAAATCGCCCACCACGCCGACCAGCCGGTTGGCAAGCACCTTGGCAAGGATTTTGGGCTCCGCATTCAAGAGCGAGATAGGCCGATAGGAGGTAACCCGGTCTCGGGGTTTCCCCTCCTTGTGGATCACCACGATTGTAGCCAGACGTTGGTCCGGCGGGAGGGAGCCCCGCGAGTGGGCCGCAAGGAACATCGCGCGGAGGTGCCAGTACGTCCGGTCGCAGCTTGTACAACTCGATAGGGATGCCGTTCGGGCCCATGGCCTTGCCAGATGCAACCGAGCGTATAGCGAGGGCAATTTCGTCCGAGGTAGGAGCAGCATCCAACGACTCCCTGTCCTCCACCGAAAGGGAGGGCAGCGCGATATCTCAAAGCAGGGCATGAGAATCCGCCTCCGAGCAGGGAGAGACCGGGGAATACACCTCGCGGAAATAATCCGCGAAGCAAGAGACAATGTCTTCTGGCTCGGTGACACGTACACCATCCATCCTCTCAATCAGCGGAACCACACGACTCGCTCTCTCCTTTTTATCCAACCACGCAATCAATTTACCAGCCTTATCGCCCACATCATACAGTCGCCCCTGTTGCTCTCTACTGAGGCCCCTGGCTGCCTCCGTGACGAGGGCCCTATAGGCCGCTTGCTTAAGGTGTAGAACATGCAGTGCAGCATCCGTCACCCCACTCCCCAAATCACCCTCTAGTTCAGTAATTTCGGCCTCCACTCGGGTCACCTCCTCCTGCTCGTGCCTCCGTGCATGGGATATGAAGGAGAGGGCCTCCCCCCTAATAACTGTCTTGAAGGCCTCCCAAAGGGAGATAGCCGAAGGGACAGACCCCACATTCTCCTCGAAATACCGCTGCAAGGATTTAATCAGGTCCGCGCGAATAGTGGGGTCGCGCAGATACCAGGCATTGATTGGAGCTACCCTGCCCTCCCCCCTCGGGAGGACACCAAAGTGCAACAGGAGCGGGGAGTGATCTGAAATACCCCGCGCCAGATGGCGCACCTCTCCCACCCTCCCAGCATAGGCCGCAGGGACAAGGAGATGATCAAGCCGCGAGAGGCTACCATGGGCACCCGAATGGAAGGTGTATTGCAGCTGCGTGGGATGTTTTAAGCGCCAGCAGTCCACCAATCCCAATGTATCTAAAAGGCCGGACAGCCACGCCTGCGCCCGGGGGAGGTCCCTAGGGGGGTGACGATCCATAGTCCCAGAAACCACCGCATTGAAATCCCCCCCAACCACCAGAAGCCCCCCCTGAAGGTCAAGGAGGAGGCGCCCCAGGTCCGCAAAGGTGGTAGACTGTAGCCCCGGTGGGACATACACTGAAACAAAGACAACCACTTTGCCCTCCATTCTCCCCACCAAGGAAGTGTAGCGTCCCCTCTCATCATGGCGCACCTCATCTATTTCCAGCGGGAGCGAGTTCTTAACCATGATGCCCACCCCCCGCGAGCCAGACGTGAAGCCCGAGTGGGCCACCAAACGATAGCCACGCCGATTCATGGCAAAGAAGGAATTACCAATAAGGTGTGTCTCCTGCAGAAAGACCACATCTGGCGAAATTCGTTTCAGATACTGCAGGACCACACCTCGCTTAATCCTATCCCCCAGTCCATTAACGTTCCAAGACAACAAAGTCAAGTCCCTACCCCCCATCACATACAGAAGCCATCACTCGTCCCCCCGAGAGCACCTCAAAAACACCAATACAGTAAAGGGTTTGCCTTGCGGTAAAAACAAACAACACCCCACCCCAACCCACCCGTCCCAACCGAACTCCCCCCTCCCTGCACCCCTGCATGAGCCCGAACAGCCCCCCCAAAGTGCAGTGTGCCTGTCGCCCCATAGATGAAAACACTAACTAGTCCCCCAGAGGAGGAGGGAAAGCCCCCAAGAGACCCCGTACGACCTCCACGGGAGGGGAACTTACACAATCGGTCAATGATGTCAATAATGTGGTCCAGAGCAAGGCCTACTATTAGTCCCTCAGTCCTGATCCGGCAAGCCCTCCCCACCAACCGCGCCCCCCCCCACCCCCCCCGGCCCCGGTCCCCGGGCAAAGTGTCCAACCAGTCCCCGGCCGCCTCGGGACGATCAAAAAAGTGCGTGCGGCCATCCACCTCTACCCTCAACTTCGCTGGAAAAAGCATCGCATACTTGAGGTTCAGGTCCCGTAAGCGACGTTTGACTCCGAGAAAACTCAGTCTCTGCTTCTGGACCGCCGGAGTAAAATCAGGATAGAAGTTTACGTCCATATTGTCAAGTCTGACCGGTCCTTGTTGCCTAGAAGTCTGCAGGATAGCGTCTCTGTCCCGAAAGTTGAAGATCCGGGCAATGAGAGGCCTCGGAGGGGCTCCGATCTTAGGTCTCCCTCCGGGGACCCTATGGGCACGTTCCACTGCGAAGAGTTTACTCAGCCCCCGGGGCTGGAGACGGGTGAGGATCAGGTCCTCCACAAACAGATCCGCCGCCTCCTCCTCACGTCCCTCCGGCACCCCAACAATGCGAACATTGTTCCTCCGGGCCCGACCCTCGGAATCTTCCAGTCGACGATCCATCAGGGCGCTCGCCTGGCCCAGTCGGCGCACCTCCTTTTGGAGGGCCGCCACGTCCGTTGTGAGACCCGAGGTGGTGTGGGCCAAAGAGTCGACCCGGTCATTCGTCTTGGACAGATCGGCCCTCACCAGGCCCACATCCACGAGGACCGAGTCAATCTTTTGCGCCAGAGTGTCAAAGCGCTGGTCCACTGAGGCCTTCATCTCGGCGATGGCGCCCATGACGTCCCGGAGGGTCAGATCCGCGGGCAAAGCAGGGGCATCAGTCGGGCCAACAGGGGACCTACGCGGCGCCTCTGGAGATCCCTTCTGGAGGGTGTAGCGGTCCATGTTGTTAGACTGAGGGGCTGCGCCACGGCGGGTCGATTTCACCTTTGCCCGGTCGCCATCTTGTTTCGTGGACATGACTCCAGTCCCCAAATCGTGCCAATCTCCTTGAAAAGGGCTGACAGACCGGTTCACGGGCTCCGGGGGAGGGCGACCACAGCTCCGAAGGGCGGATCACAGCTGGCGGGCCGGCAGGGCACCCCGATGAAGTCACACCACCGCACGCCGCCCTGCGACCCTACCTCGCTTGGCAGCAAGGAGGGCGCGAAAGCGAAAGTGAAAGTGCGGGGTACGCGAATCGCCCAGCCTCGCCCGCCGCTGTTGTGCACTTTGTCTCCGGATCGCCCCACAACTCCAATCCGGGGGGCCGGCGTGGAGAAGGCCGCAAACCTCAATCGATGCTCCCGCCGGTGTCCGAGGTCCGATTTGGAAACGGAAAACGGGTGGCACCTCAGCTCGGTCTCACGAACACAGTCCCCTCATCTAGGACAGGATATAGTCAGGATTTATGCAGGAGGTCGCGGAGGTCCTCGGGAGCCTCGCACCTACGCGGCCATCTTGGTTGCGCGCTAGGCTCCTCCCTCTCTAGTTGGACTTCTAGTATATTATTCAGCTCTGCCACAATATTTTCCCAGTACGTTTGGACTTTGGGACATTCCCATAGAGTGTGTATGTATGTTCCACGATCAATGTGACAGCGAAGACACTCGGGACTCGGAGCTCGCCCAATTTTATGCAGTCCTGCCATATCAAAATAGACACGGTGTAGTATTTTATATTGGATGAGTCACAACCTTAACTTAATGGCCACCTTCCGTGGATGCATGAGTGCCGCCTCCCAGTCGAGATCATCCAATACCCCAGTGGTCTTTTCCCATTTGGCTCGGAGGGGGCCCAGGTTATCCGGCATGTTATTAAGTAGCGTTTTGTAGGTATACGAGCTAGCTTTAGCTGGGATCTCCTCCTGAAGGAGTTGCCCCTCTAGCGGGGCATATTCTGGTAGTGTCGCCCCATCTAACCCTTCCACCCTCCATGCATGCTTTAGACAGAGGTATGCATAAGCCTGGGTGTTGTGAAGCTGATACCGGACCTGCAGTGATCTAAAGGATGCCAACACCCCTTTGTCTAAGATATCCCCCACTCTAGAAATACCAATCAAGTCCCACTGCTTAAACCCTCGCAATTTTCTAATCTCCGTCAATCTATTCCCCTCCCATAAGGGTGTCTCTCTCGTTGGTTTGTGGTCCCATTGCATCTGTCGCTCAGCGCCTTTCCACACCTCTATCGTTCTCTGGGTTGCTTGCAGCAAGTGGCCACCTCCTCTGCCCCCATAGAGATAATGCAAGTGCGTGTGTTTCCTAAATTGCAATCTTTCCACCCTATATGTCGGGTGGTCCCCAGGTGCATGAGTCCATTCATGAATTATGATAAGATGGGAAGCTCTATAGTACGCCCTAATGTCTGGTAGGGCCTAACCCCCATTATAGGGGTTCCTCTGGAGTGTTGGTAGTGCAATGCGGGGATGGGCCCCATCCCACAGGAGTATACGCAGTTCGTGGTCTATGGTTTTACACACAGTTTCCGGTATTTTGGTGTAGGTGTTTTGCAGAATATAGAGCAATTGAGGAAGTGTGATCATTTTATACATGGCGGCCCTGCCCATAATTGTCAGCGGGAGCCTTGTCCACCGCTTGACATCCTTCTGGAAGTTGGAGATAACCCACCGGAGATTGCGCGCAAAGCCCACCACCGCATCTGTGGTTATATATAGACCCAGATACGTAAAGCCTTCAGTTGACCATCTCAAGCAGCTGGGATAGGCCTGAGGCATCACTACACCTACCACTGGGTACAGAGTGGATTTGCTCCAACTGATCTTATAACCAGCCTGGCGCCCATATTTCTCGAATATCAGTAACATGTGAGGGAGTGTCTGGTTCATTGGTTTTTATGTCCTCACACAAGGAACAAAAATATTTCTTAGTTAAAATACATTTGAATAATATCTCTCTGGCGAGTTTATCAATAATTCTTGCAGTTAAAAATATATATCAAAAGCAATAGAAAAGAGTATTTCAAATAAATCCTTTTTACCCGTTCTTCAGGTGTCCGAGAAGGCGCCATTCAGTCGAACTCTAGCCTCCGGGGCCGTGTACTATAGCGCCACCCACTCCCTAAACTCCGGGCCAAAGCCAAACCTCTCTAATACACATCTCAGCAAAGGCCAATGGACGGTGTCAAACGCCTTTTCAGCGTCCAGGGACAGGAGTGGACAACGTCCATCCAATTAGCCAGTCTTCGCCAATTATATCGTGCGGCCCGTCTCGGCATAAAACCGGTTTGGTCACCATGTATCAGGGATGTGATGACGGTCAGGAAACTCGTTGCAAGGATAGTAGCCAATATTTTGGTTTCTATATTTAACAATGATATGGGACGGTAGGACCCACACTCTTCTGGGGGCTTCCCCACCTTGGGTAGCACCACCACCGTCGCTAATATGAGACCCGGTGGGAGCTTTCCATCCTCTTTCGAGGCCTGAAACATGTTGAGTAAGTGTGGAGCCAACAGGGCACAGTGTGTTCAAAAAAAAAAAATTCCCCAGGTAGGCCATTCGTGCCTGCAGTTTCCCCGGTTTTCAGGCAGCCGATGGCTTCGACGACCTCCGCCAGGGTAAGATCATCCTCTAATCTCTCCCTGTCGAGTTGCGTAAGACTCGGGAGTTCAATCTGTTCAAGGTATCAGGCTATATTGGCTTCACTTGCTAATGTCTGTGGTGCGTAAAGTGCCGAGTAGTACCGGGCAAAAGCCCCTGCAATGTCTAGGGGTGTGGTAAGGGTCCGGCCGTGCTCCCTAATTGAGGTAACCCATCTTGACTCCTGTTCCTTCCTACCCAGCCAAGCCAACAGTTTACCTGCTCTATCTCCCATCTCATAGAGTCTATGCTGAACCGCTAACTGATGTGCCCGTGCCTCCCCAGTAACCAGTGCCTGATATTCTCTTCTAGAAACGTCTATTTGGCGGAGGATATGTTCAGTCGGTGCGGAAGGGCAACTATTTTCAAGGTCCACTAGCCTGCGCTCCAATTCTAAAATCTCTTGGGTTTCCCGCTTCCTCTTGTGGGCAATAATATTTTGGGCCCGGTCTCGCAACACTGCCTTGAAGGCCTCCCACAGAGTAACAGCTGACTGTACCGAGCCAACGTTTTCTCTAAAATAAAGCTCAGTTTCCACCTCTAGTTCTTTGGCCACCACTTCATCTTTCAGTGCCCAAGCATTTAGTCGCCACAAAGTACTCTAACTTCCCATGCGTGTACCCACCCTCATGTGTAACGGCGAGTGGACTGAAATGTCCCTTGCCCGATAGTCCACCTCTTCTATGTGTACAACCTCTCCAGCTGGCACGAAGAGGTAGTCCAACCATGAGAATACCCTATGGGCCCCAGAAAAATACGAGTATGCCCGTACTGAGGGATGATGACGCCTCCAAAAGGTCCGTGAGCCCCAGGGTCCCTGAAACCGCGCCAGGGCCGTGACCCCTTGCGCCTCAGTTCGGGTCAATGTACGATCCATAGTGGGGTCACTTACATTGTTAAAGTCGCCCCCAATGAAGTGTGTAGCTGGGCCAGACTGCAATAGGATGACAGCCAGTTTATCCAACGTATGTTGTTGAAGGCGTTGGGGAGCATAGACACTAATAAGAACCCAAGTGTTGTGATTCCAGGAGCCCTGGACTGCTACATACGTGCCATCCGGGTCCTCCCACCGTCTGGTAACACCGAAGGGGGTTAACTTTCGGACCAGAATCGCCACTCCTCTCGAACCTCTGGTGATGCCCGCGTGTGCCAATGTTGTGTAAAGCCCCCTACCCAGAAAGGAACATTGGGGGCCCACAAGGTGTGTCTCTTGTAAAAATATTACATCTGGTTTGAGCCTCTTAAGGTAATTGGAGACCAGCCCCCGTTTAATCTTGTTCCCCAGCCCATTGACGTTCCACGTCAGTACGCTGTATCCACCTGTCGCCATTGTGTAAGAAGAAGCAAGGCATCCCACATCTCCCCTCGGTGCCCCACAGTACCGAAATCGTGTCTTTTCTGCACAATGTTGATATCACTACCAGTGCATCGCCAGTCTACATCAATGTCAGTATTCATGCGAAAATTCAAAACTAAACGAACCTTCCCCCCACCCCCTCTGAACATGTAATGCAAAACAAGTAACAGAGTCCATCGTATCACCCTACCCACACTCTGCTGGTAGCCCCACCACCCCCAAGCTCGTCAACTGGACAACACTAGTGTAGGTAAGCCACTCAGAGGTCTGTAACCCACACATCTCCCCCCCACTCAACTATCACACACTACAAAAATGACACTCTACTGTATATCGCCCTTTTCCACAGTAAAGGCAAACCCACTACAATGACTACAACTCACTGTATACTTCCCTTCATCTTGGCTAGAGTCCCAAAAGTTCACCAAGCATCAGGAGTCGTGGAGTGTGTGAAGGTGGGTGTCCGGCCCCGAATCTTCATTCCTCCTCACCCTCGCATTGTGTCTGCAGTGCCCGATAATCCACCACCGGGGGGCCCTGTCCCGTCGCCTCCAGCTGTTGAATCTGTTCCAGGAGGGGATGTTCACTGTCTATGTGCATTGAGTCTTGCTTCTCCGAGTGGTCCGACTCCTCATTTGTCGTTGCTTCCTGGGACGCGCGGAACTCACAGTCCAGAGCAGTGTCTTCATCTGTGTCTGACATTGTGATGTTCCTCTCCCTTGGTCTCAGGGATCGTGCCGGATTAGCTCCTCCAGGGGTCCGACGTTTCAACACTCGTCGCCGCTGCCTTTCCTTAGGGCGTTCGCAACTAGAGCTTTGTCGCTGGTCTGTAGACAGGGCTGACGGGACAGGCGGGTCACGGCGCAATCGGGGTCTTTCTTCCACTCAGGACCACGCCTCCTCCGGCATCTGGAAGAAATGTGTAGTCCCTTGGAAGATTACTTTGAGTTTGGCTGGGATCAACAGCACGTATTGGATGCCAAGGGCACGGAGTTTCATTTTTACCGGGTCAAAGGTGCGTCGCAGCTTCTGGACATCACGGGAGTAGTCCAGAAATACCATCACCCTGGTGTTTTCATATTTAATCTCACCCTTCCTGCCCAACAGGAGGCGTTTCTACCAGTTGTCCACTTCAGTCAGCCAATGTGCCGCAGGTTGTAATTGGTCGGCGTAATAATATAAATCAAAACGTGGAGCTTCCAAACCACCCTCCTCATGGCTGCGTATGATAGTGTTGAGAGCTACCCTACTGCGTCGTCCTGCCCAGAGCAGGGACGTGAGAATCATATTCAGGGTTTTGAAGACGTGCGTCGGTAATGGGCATAGTGAATTCTGGAGGACATATAAGGTCCTGGGAAGCATCACCATTTTAGAGATGGCCAGCCTACCCATCTATGAGAGTGGAAGGGTGTTCCAAAATGTCACCGACCACTGTAGAGACGTGATTACCCGGTCTATGTTCCTAGCCAGGGCCTGTGTGTCCGTCGGTGCAACCTGTATCCCCAGGTATAGGAAACCTGCCCGCCCCCAGCGCAGCACCTGATCTGGGAGATCCTCCAGGGGCACCGAGGCTAGTCCTGCCAATGGAAAGATCAGTGACCTGTTTTGATTGAGCCACAACCCGGACACCTCTCCAAACCTATCCAATTGACGCAGCAGTTCAGGTAGTGCGTCCCGGGGAGAGGCCATAAAACAGGGCATCATCGGCATATAGGGAGATAACGTGGCTCATGTTGCCCACTTCAACTCCCCACTGATCCATTTCCGCCCTGACCCGGACCACAAATGGTTCAATGGCCAGGGCGAACAGTAGAGGCGTAAGGGGACACCCCTGGCAAGAGCCCCTACCCAGCTGCCAGTCTTCTAAGTGTGCCCCTGAGCTCAACCCTCGCGTGAGGTTCCGTGTACAGAATGCAAATCCAACGACAGAATTTGGGACCCAGCCCCACGATCCGTAGACCTCCAAAAGATACCCCCAATCTACCGTACCAAATGCCTTGGCGAGGTCGATGGAGACCAGTACCATCTGTTCCTCTCGACTGCGTACTTCATACATTACATGATTAAGCCGGCGCAGATTCATAGCCGTGTTTCGGCCCGGTATAAAACCACATTGGTCTTCATGGACCAAATGCGGCATGTATGAACCTAAAGGAGCTGCCAAAAGCTTACACAGAATTTTAGCATCCGTGCTAATCATTGTGATTGGTCCGTATGACGAGGGCTCATGGGCATCACCTCCCGGCTTCAGAATCATACATATCTCCCCCTGCTTCATGCTGGGTGGGAGATCACCTTGCTCAAAGGCCTCAAGATACACCTGCAATAGGAGGCGGGAAAGCATGCCCGCAAATGCCTGATAAAACTCAGGAGGGTACCTATCACTCCCCGGGGATTTAGCTCTTGGTAAGTGCTGCAGTGCGGAGTGCACCTCCCCCAGTGTTAGGGGCTCTTCGAGCTCTTTCTGTGCCAATTTAGGGATAGACTGTAAGGTCAGTTTGTGGAGGTAAGGGAGATAAGCTGTCTTGTTGACTGCTGGGTCAGCGGCATACACTATCTGTAAGTGGGATTTCAGGACTCACAGTAACGCCACCTCTGAGTGGACCAGGCCCCCAATGGGTTCCCGCAGAGCCACGTTTGCGGCAGGGGTTTGTTCTCGCTGGAGGATCCAGGCCAACAGAAGACTCGATTTATCCCCTTCCCTATGGACGCGTTGTCTGTAATGTGTGAGGGTGTATTTGTCAAGCCTGTCCCAAATGTCATGGATGCGCTCCCAGATGCCGAGCTCCCTAGCCCCATCCGCAACGTCCGGAGCTTCTCGGGTCTCTGCCTCTAGGAGGTATTGTTCCCCTTCTTGTAGCTCTCGTTGGAGCTGCTTGCGGACACCACATGTTAGACTCAAGCAGGCCCCTCTCCCTACCTCTTTCAAGGCTTCCCATTTCGTAGCCCGTGACAAGTCGGGCCTGTCCCAGTTTAGGTCGACATAGTCAGTTATGGCAGAGTCTATGTGTTGTTTCTCTACTGGGTCCTCGAGTACCTCTGCTGGTAACCTCCAGTTCCGGGGGCAACGAACCGGGCCCCCTAGTCAACCATGCAAGCCACAGGGGAGTGATCAGATAGGAAACACGCCTGATGTGTCACCTGGAAGGACATAACAGTGTCTGGGTTTGCGACTAAAATCCTGTCTAGTCGACTGTGACTGTTATGAGTGGGTGAGAAACAGGTGTACACTTTCTGGGTTGGGTGTCTCTGACGCCATACATTCTGGGCCTCTATATTCCTCATAACCTCTCGGAGCTTCACTGTCATCCTCGGCTTCGTCCCCTTGCGAGGTGGGAACCTGTTGAGGTCAGGATCTAGCACACAATTAAAATCCCCCACTCAGATCAATGGGACTTCTAGTTCCGACACCAGGACCTCCTGCAGGGTCTGAAAAAAGTCTGGATCATCTGTGTTTAGGGCATAAGTGTTCATTATAGCAATTTCTCTTCCTTCTAACTTAGCTCTGAGGAGTATATATCTCCCATGGACGTCAGCTTCCACGTACAGAAGGGCAAATGGGGTCCCCGGGGACACCCACACAAGGACTCTCCTGGCATACGTAGAGAGTGAAGAGTGGAAAACCTGACCCCGCCATTTCTTTGCCAACTTCTGAGCCCCTTCTTCATTAAGGTGGGTTTCTTGGAGGCACGCTATCGAGACCTGATGTCTCTGGAGAAAGGACAGGACCCTATGGGGCAGATTTATGTTCCCTGGCGCATCCCTGCAAATCAGCATGGATGCGCCAGGGAAGATGCGTCACGAAAGTTTACCCTTGCGCCACAATAGATGCACCGCATTTACAATGCAGTGCATCGTGGCGCAAGGATAAACAGATGCGTGACGCATCTGATGGCGGAAGGTTGGTACATTGCTGGAGTTGCGTCGCAAGCGCGACGCAGCTCCAGCAAGGCTCGGGGGTGCCCTATCGTTACAATGCTGCGTCAATCCTTACGCCTGCTTCAAGCAGGCGCAGGGTTTTGACGCAGCATGGCCGGAAAAGTGACTGAGTGAAATCTTGTAGATTTCACTCAGCCACTTTTCGGAGGCGTTCCTGCGCCGGAACGCCCCCCCCGTGCAGGTACGCCCACATGTGGCGCAAGCTTTACAACATGACGCATCTCCCTAGATGCGTCACGTTGTAAATGGGGCGCAACATGGTGCAGGGTTTACGCCGCCGCTGCGTCACAAAAGTGACGCAACGGTGGCGTAAAAGTGGCGCAAGTCCGTTATAAATCTGCCCCTATATCTCTTGGTACATGTACCCAGCCCTCTCACAATCCAGCTTAAAAATGTAAACCCCATTGATGGTAGAACTGCCGATCTCTGTGCGTTTCCCTTCCTGAATAGCTACATATAACCTTTTCCCCACATGCTGTACAAACAATATGTAAAAAGAACCCCCAGGAACACCCTCCCCCCTCCCACGAGCAATACACTGACAACTATACATGCAGAAAACTACCCTGAAAGAAATAAAAACCCTGTCTAACTCCCGACTCAGCCCAGACGCTACATAGCGAACTTCAGTGCCCCAAACCGCCCAATTTTATGTTTCTGGTACAACAGAGCCAGTTCATTTCGCCAACCCTGCAGAATACATACGGTATCTAAGCATTAACGTGTTCCGTCCCGAGCCTCCCTCCAAGACACTTCCCCAGAGGTACATACCTAGGAAGCGCTGCACCAGAGTCCCTGTGAGTCAATTGCCACTAGGCTACTAATCTATAACCCCTATACCTCAAAGAGAAGGAAAAGAAAAGGCATCACTTTCATGACAAGACTGGTGTGGATGTAAGAGGGTCCATAACAGTTTCCGGAACCACATGATTGGTCGGTGGCAGAGTCTCTGGCACTAGTCCCACATCTGGAGTGTCCGTCACAGTTCGTTTAGGAGAGTCGCCGGAGTCGGAAGATTCCACTCTCAGGGCTCCGTCACCCCCCACCGTGATGAATGAATGAATGAATTAAATTACATTTATATAGCGCTTAGCTACCCTGAGGCCTCCCAGCGCTTTGCGGAGCGGAGAGACAAGACAAAGAGTGGCTCGTAGTTTCCGGAAGGCCGAGAGGTCAGATTCTCCCCGAAGAGTGGGGGGGGGAGAGCGTTCCAGAGGTTGGCGGCATTCAGAGAGAACGAGCATCCACTCCATCTAGATCTTCGGACTTTTAAGGGAGTGGCAAGAAGAGCAGAACTGGAATGAAGAGTCCTGGAGGGATGATAGGGGGTAACCAAGGACTGGAGAATGGGAGAGCCAGTTTTCCAGATGGCTTTGTGGGCCAGGCACATAGCTTTGAAATGAATCCTGGCTCGGATGGGCAGCCAATGGAGGTGCCAATGGAGGTGATCCTCTGCCTTTATGCCTGGGCATCGCTGGTGGACCGGTACCTCCATCTGCCCCTCCGATTCCTTGGAGGCCTGGTCCCCCATGTGCTCCGGGAGCCCCTCTGTTCCCGCTGGGGGAGCGACTCTCCCCTGATTTCAAGCCACTCCCACACCTTTTCTGGAGAGTCGAAGAAGTGAGCTTTTCCCTGGGATATCACCTTAAGTTTCGCGGGGTACGGCAACATGTACTGTAGGTGTAGTTCACTGAGCTTTTAATTGATGCCTAGGAAAGATTTCCTCTGTTCCTGTACCTGGTGAGTATAGTCCGGCTATATTGAGACTTTGGTGTTGTCATAGGTGAGATCTGGCGCATGCGCTGCTCTGGCGAGACATTTAGGAGTGGAGTTTTCAAAGTCCGACCACAGCTTTGTGTGGCATACAGTGTGCGGTTACGCGCACAAGCACGAGCAGAGGCGCCATCTGGCTTTCCTCTCGCTCGGCCAAGCGTGCGCACCTCGCTTCAATGCCCCTCTCCCTCCCCCACCACAGAGCGCGTCTCGCAGCTTGTATTCCTTATAGAAGAGGCGGCCACTGTCTCATCTTTCCAAGGTCGATAGGAATGCCATCATATTGTTATCTATAACTTTAGAAGCCCTTTAAACTGTTGGGTTACGCGCTGCCTTTACAAACAAGTTATTAATAATGGTATACTTGCGAACAAACCCCGGGAGGCCCTGTCTCGTGTTACAAATGAGTTACTAAACTCGAGCAAGGGGGGTTGACCTGTGTTTGCGACTCTTCTGTGTCATTTCATAGTCCTTTTAGGTAATTTCTGTGTAACAGTGGAGCACAGTTGTTTTCGTCCCTGTAATATGTGTACAATTACATACTTCTTCGACCGAGTCAGCACTATTCTGCAAATTATCACTCTTCACAAGGATTTAAGAGAATCGTTTCCAAAAAATGTCAAACGTGTACGCAAAAAAATTCTCTTTATGGGCTTGGAACGGTTCCATTGACATTGGGACACCTAAGTGGCGTTCTGTTTTTACAGGCCCAGTGTTTTTTTTGTTTTTGACAGGCAACTTTGCACATGCGCACGCATGCTTGTGTATGTTGTGTGATTAATTCGGTAGTTACCTCAGACACAATGAACATGTGCGCCGGGACACTCGAGTATCCAAGCACGCTATAAATGGATAGAACATAACATAACACACACCACACACCCACCAATTATACATTTACTAACAAAGCGCCCCGAAGCAGCCATACAGTGAACTCGGCAGTATGTGTGCAATCTCTAGTGACAGCGGCACTGGCTGTATTAGACTGAATGAGCAGCTGAATGCCAGATGTATCCACTTATATTGGAGCATTATATCGCAGGCGTTACACCGCATGACAAAAATTGAACTCTACTGGCCTGACTACTAATTTGTAGAGTAAGTGTAGGTACTTAGATGTGGCATTAAGAATAGTATTTATATACTTACCATGACAATGTTGTGATGGGCGATGTAGTGGATGCAATATTTTTGTGGGTCATTATTGACATGGATATAGTGTCAAAGAGCTTGCAGGGAGCTATAAAGGTACACAAACAATAATATCACAAGATATATACGTTACTGAGTGGGTCAATCTCTGATCATTTTCTGATTACAGTTCAAGCATAACTGGCCACCTGGACTTGGACCACAACCCCCTTACTACACCAACCACCACACTCACTGACCCATCACAGCTGGCAGATGGCTAGCCCTCATTTCAATATACTAGCGAGCACCAAATGCAAAAACCACCGGGCTAGAAGAGTAGCTACCATCTCTTAACAAAGACTTAAAAGTGTTCTTTTTCATAACATCCTGGCTGAAGAGGGGTGAAACCCCGAAACCGGTCCTAGGATGCTTGTTTCCGGTCCAGGAAGGACCTGGCTTGGCAGTTTGGGCTGGACTGTTCCCATTCGGCACAGGATCAAGAATGATTTGCATATGGCCAGGTCTAAACCGGGGTGGCATGGTGAGCAAAAGAATGATGGATTTAACCCAGATCTCTTGACTGGGGGAGAATGTTTTGATTTGTTCTGCATTCCGTCCATCAATTGTGTGTCTTTTGCTTTCTCGCCCTAAGTGCGCCAGGTATGACTAGACAAGGGGTCCTGGGCTCACTGTGCCACTGGAATCAAGCTATCCTGGCTGAAGAGGGGTGAAACCCCGAAACCGGTCCTAGGATGCTTGTTTCCGGTCCAGGAAGGACCTGGCTTGGCAGTTTGGGCTGGACTGTTCCCATGAGGCACAGGGTCAAGACTGATTTGCATATGGCCAGGTCTAAACTGGGGTGGCATGGTGAGCAAAAGAATGATGGATTTAACCCAGATCTCTTGACTGGGGTGAATGTTTTGATTTGTTCTGCATTCCGTCCATCAATTGTGTGTCTTTTGCTTTCTCGCCCTAAGTGCACCAGGTATGCCCAGACGTGGATCCTGGGCTCACTGTGCCACTGGAATCAAGCTATCCTGGCTGAAGAGGGGTGAAACCCCGAAACCGGTCCTAGGATGCTTGTTTCCAGTCCAGGGAGGACCTGGCTTGGCAGTTCGGGCTGGACTATTCCCATGAGGCACAGGGTCAAGACTGATTTGCATATGGCCAGGTCTAAACTGGGGTGGCATGGTGAGCAAAAGAATGATGGATTTAACCCAGATCTCTTGACTGGAGGTGAATGTTTTGATTTGTTCTGCATTCCGTCCATCAATTGTGTGTCTTTTGCTTTCTTGACCTAAGTGCGCCAGATATGCCCAGACAAGGGGTCCTGGGCTCACTGTGCCACTGGAATCAAGCTATCCTGGCTGAAGAGGGGTGAAACCCCGAAACCGGTCCAAGGATGCTTGTTTCTGGGCCAGGGAGGACCTGGCTTGGCAGTTCGGGGTGGACTGTTCCCATGAGGCACAGGGTCAAGACTGATTTGCATATGGCCAGGTCTAAACTGGGGTGGCATGGTGAGCAAAAGAATGATGGATTTAACCCAGATCTCTTGACTGGGGGTGAATGTTTTAATTTGTTCTGCATTCCGTCCATCAATTGTGTGTCTTTTGCTTTCTCGCCCTAAGTGCGCCAGGTATGCCCAGACGTGGGTCCTGGGCTCACTATGCCACTGGAATCAAGCTATCCTGGCTGAAGATGGGTGAAACCCCGAAACCGGTCCTAGGATGCTTGTTTCCAGTCCAGTGAGGACCTGGCTTGGCAGTTTGGGCTGGACTGTTCCCATGAGGCACAGGGTCAAGACTGATTTGCATATGGCCAGGTCTAAACTGGGGTGGCATGGTGTGCAAAAGAATGATGGATTTAATCCAGATCTCTTGACTGGGGGTGAATGTTTTGATTTGTTCTGCATTCCGTCCATCAATTGTGTGTCTTTTGCTTTTTCATAACATGTCACAAAGGACTTCTCTAAGGCGGTACGGTCCACTCGCACTTCGTGCTTAATTTGAGCCAATAGATCAGGAAGACGAGACAGACCGTAAAACCACCACAAATGGAGGAAGCAGGAACCTACAAGAATAGAAAACAAGCATTGGCATAACCAATAGGTCTCGCATTTGGTACCTTATACGTTTAGCCATGCATTTTTGACATTGCAAATAACAATGCCTTTTATTTTTGTTTTCGTTTTTAAAACATAAATAAAAAGCATTGTCATTTACAATGCCAATAGCATAAACTCGCGTAAATGCTTGTAATTCAATTTGGTGCCTTCTAGGTTTCCGCTAGAACACCTTATGCTAATTGAGTGACATCAGTACTACATACACAGTGTTTGGCGGATGATTGAATTTCACCCCGGCAGGAAGGGCGGGGAAGTATGCGTGGAGAGCCCTGAGGAGAGGGCATGACTCCACACTAGGCACGCCTCTCAGCAGCTTTTGGTGTGTTTTTATTAATTTATTTTTGTATTGCTACACGGCTAACTGGACTATTAAGAGCATGCTCATTTTGTATCGCTGTGCAGGCTCCCTTTAATACTATGGCGGAATTGCTTGTTGTTATTTTGTGTAAGTCGTGTTCTAGCCCGCAGTGCATATCTCCTAAAGCCCAACTTACAAAAAAACAACAAGCAATTCCGCCATAGTAATAATTCAAAACGGGTGTTACTTCGCCTTCCCCCTACCCGCTTTGTTTTGTCTTTCCTCCTTTTTGCTTCACCTAACCCTGCTTGCCCATGGTGTGTGTGTAGCATTTTGGAAACGGTAGGTTTAACTCTTGAATGGTTTGGTTGTTTCTGCATCCTCTATAAGTACGTACATTTTGTGAGGTTTGGGTGAAATTACTTACTCTTGCTTGTCCCTCTCTTGTGTCACACCTCTACAGCTGTTGAATTGACTGCCTCTTCCTGTCAGGAGTGACACAGGGGGAAAAACAAACATCGCACCTTCCAACATACAATATCGCCAACTATAAATGTGTCTTTTGTGTAATGTAACTGGTGCTCATGTAAAGCGCTTCAATACCTTCCAGACGAGTTCACGCTATAAAAGTGCAAAAAACTAAAACCCAACCTGCTTCCTGTTGCTTCTGTCCCCGCCGTTGTGTTCTAATGTGAATGGTGCAACAACTTCATCCACTTTTGCAGGTAGGAGGATTGTGGGTCCTCATTGTAGAGAAACCGTTCCAGAGGTAGTTGCAAAGGTGTACTCAAAATAGGACTGCACGTCATGCAGCTTTAGAAAGTGTCTCTCGTAATTGCTAGATACAAACCAGGCAAAAAAGTGTGGCCCTTTCATCTGTCATTGGCGCTGTTATAAAAGCTCCACGGCTGACAATCCTTAATTGTGGTGTATGTGAAGGGTGGTGTGAGTGGTAGGTGGGACAGCTGCATTTGTGGAATAAATGAACACGGGGGAGTTTCTTTAAAGATCTAAGGGGCATATTATCAAGCCAGGTGATAAAATTATCGCCGATTTAGCGGCAGAAAACTGCCGCTAAAACGGCGATAATGGGCTTGATAATATGCTCTATGGAATTCCAATTGAAGCCCATGTTAGATGTGAAGGACATCTAACCTGAGCTTCAATTGGAATTCCATAGAGCATATTATCAAGCCCATTATCGTCATTTTAGCGGCAGTTTTCTGCCGCTAGAGCGGCGATAATTTTATCGCCTGGTTTGATAATATGCCCCAGAATTCCTTTATATCTGTAATCCTAATCTTAGAAGCAACAGAAGATCTCAGTGCTCGTTTCATTTGCAGCGAACACACAGCTGGCTGCTGTGAGCAGTGTCATTGGAACAGTTTTTCTACTTGCCCGCCACTCATTTCTATAATTGGCCAGTCAGCCACTACATAATCGCATTACAAAATAAAACAAGCATTTGCAATGCAATAGGTCTCCCATTACTGGAAGTTTGAGCTATTGGTGTTACATTATTATTAGCAACGCCAATAACTCAAACATTCATTAATGTAAGACCTTTTCAAGCACCGGCAAAGTCAATAGGTTTCACATTTGGGACCTATTAGACTTGCCAATGGTTTTTAGCCATGCTGTGCAGAATCTATGAAAGTGTGCAGCATGGCTAAAGAAGAATTACAAAAAAAGCCTATGACGTGGCCACTAGCGTCATTTCGTAGGCATGCACACGGTGTGCAGGCAATTTGTTTCTTTTTATTTATAGATCTGTGGGTAACTAAAAATAAACAAGCATTGGCATATCTAATAGGTCTTGCCTTTGGGACCTTATAAGTGTTTAGCCATGCAACAGCTTATATTGTTGCACCAAGGATATTGTGCAGCATAACTAAATACTTATAAGGTCCCAAAAGCGAGACCTATTGGCTATGCCAATGCTTGTTTACAAAGTGGTCTACAAGTTTGTCACAGTTATTGTTAGATTCCTCAGCCAGCCTGGGATTGCCTACCAGTTTGATCAGGCTGTTAACAAGCGTATAAATGTCTTTCAAAGTATTGCTTCTATTTAAAATTGTATTTGCAAAAAAAGTAAACAAGGGTCTTTTTAATCATTTTATAATAGGTTTTAATAGCACTCATATAAAAGTTTTTTGCTTGGGCATCATAGGATTTCCTCCAAGTGAGTTTGAACACTTTCCAGAGCTTTTTTCAGCAATTAGTGTCATTAAACCAGCCTTAACCCACATGTCAGTGGTTAAGGCTGATTCGGTCTAGTGTTCGGGCAGGACGGAGTTCTGAGGAGCATCGCACAGGAACAGGAAAGAGGGGTGTGTGTGGGTGCGGGGGATGTGTTAGTTTTTGGGGGTGGGAGGGGTTGGTGGGGATGAAGGGGGCCGTGTACGTTTTTTGGGGGTGGTAGAAGTTCGTGGAAGTGGGGGGGTGTCGTGGACGTTTTTAGGAGGTGGGAAGGTTTCATGGGGGATGGGTGTTGTGTAAGTTTTTTGGGATGGGAGGGGTTCGTGGGGGTGGAGGGGGTTGGAGTTAGTTTTAAGGGGGTGTGGGATTTGGGGTTAGTTTTCAGGTGCAGGGGGTTGGGGTTTGTTTTTAGGAGGTGTGGGGTTAGTTTTCAGGGTTGGAGGGGTTGGGGGTTAGTTTTTAGGGGGTGGAGGTTGGGGTTAGTTTTTAGGGAGTGGGGGTTTGGGGTTAGTTTTCAGGAGTGGAAGTTTGGAGTTAGTTTTCAGCGGTAGGAGGGGTTGGGGTTAGTTTTCAGGGTGTGGTGTTAGTTATTAGGAGGTGGGGGTGGGGGTTGGGGTTAGTTTTTAGGGGGTGGGGGATATGGGGTTCGTTTTCAAGGGGGTGGAGGGGTTGGGGTTAGTTTTTAGGGGGTGGCGGTGTTTGGGGTGAGTTTTCAGGGGTGGGGGTTGTGGTTAGTTTTCAGGGAAGGGATGGGGTTAGTTTTCAGGGGGTTGTGTTTGTTTTTAGAGGGTGTGGGGGATCGTGTTTGTTTTTAGGGGGTGGGGGTGTGGAAATTTAGTTCGTATCTGAACATTATCTGTGCCATCTTGTCTCTCCCCAAGCACCACACGCAGAAAACGCGCAACGGCCATTTTAGGCACCATGGTCTCATTGCCGATCGCCAGCGCGTCCCTCAGGCGCTGCAAACATCCCCCGCGTGCCGGCCACCCCCCGCTCTCTCATACATGGGCCATAAACCCTCTCCTTCTGCGCGACCCTGCCATGGAACCACATCCCGCGCCTGACCAACACCTCCTTTCATCCCATACATGGTCATACATCCTTTTGATAACCCCCTTCCTCTGCGCCCGATTGTCCGAACCGATCCCAGGCCATCACCTAGCCCTGCGGATGCAGTTTATTGCCCCTACTGTAAGGGAAACACCTCACATCAAAGGGATTACAGTAGATCAAGGCCCCCACCCCCTGAGACCCGACCAGTCGCACACACCCCCGGGAATTGGCGGAATGTCCAGCTGTGTGATAGCCATCTCCTACTGTGGGTGGGGTGGGGACTTCCACTGTAGTTATGTGTGGGAGCGGATCCGAGCCGGGGATTCCGAGGATGTTCTTTCATGTATCAAAGCAATCTCAAGAATGTGCCATGTACAATAAACCGGTAATAAAGTCAAAAATGTGTGTATAAGAGACCAGGTCTCAGAGATGCAGAGAGAGCACCTCGAGACGATACCTTGCTGTCCGATCTGATGTGTTCTGCTCCGACGGAATAAAACTTTGTTTCCTGCCTTCCAGTCTCCGGCGCCTGCCTCTTTTGTTGGTTAATCATCGAATGGTATACGAGGCGATTACCGCCGGGCAATAGTTGAAAAGTTATCGACTGAAACTGCCGCTACCATTTAACAATTGGCGTCCCAAACGTGGGGCCCATCAGCGACACGTGGATCCAACGGGAGAGGTCCCGACGACAGAGTGAACGACTGCAACGATCGGGAAGAGCTCCTGCCCGATAGACCCTCGTCTGGCAGCCGATCATCCGAACTTCACTGGTTCCGAGCAGACCTCTCTCGAGTGATCTACGGTCCTGACTGGGAACCATCAGGAGTGCCGCGGCAAATACGGAGAGTAGAGGACGATCGGGCGCTGGAGGCGGAAGACGAGAAACTGTCCATGCGGTCCGGGTAAGGTCGTGTAACACGACAAATTGCGAAATGATTGATTGATTGATTGGAAATACTAGTATTGCTTATTTGATTGTTCTTTTTGAGATATTCGCTGCCTACAAACGGGGAAGAGTAGAAATACTCTCTCTCCCTTTGCAGATAGTGAAGGGTAGGTAACGCGGACTTTTGTCCCCCTTTGTAACCTGTCGTGCCTATTTTTCTCCCCACTGATTGATTGTCCGAACATTGATTGTTTTTGACGAATAGTGCTTTTTGAGATATTCTCTGTTTGCAAATAACGTAGAATAGAAATATTCTGTCTAGTCTTTGCAGATAGTGAAGGATAGGTAGTGCGGACTTTTGTCCCCCTTTATAACCTGTCATGCCTATCTTCTCCCCACTGATTGGTAGTTGGTTCTGCCCGGACCGCTTATTAGAGATGAACCATCCGGCTCCACTGGAAGGCACCCCTAATAAGGACATGTTTACTAAATATGGACTAGTCGCTGTAGCTTATAGCAAACTATGGCATAAATATACAAAGAAGGACTCCGAAAGTCAGTGGCCACTGATGGGATCCTTTGATGACCATAAAATAGAAACGCTAGAAATAGCTCTACGCAGCAATAAAACGACGCCCACTATGCTCGACAGTAACGGCATGTGGCGCAAAGAAACAACGCAACGGAAAAAGAGAGAAGAAGTAAAGGCAGAAAAAGAACTACGAAAGGCAGCTCACCTTGTCGCTAGAAAGTTAGAGGAAGAAATAAAGGAGAGAAAGGAAGCTAAACAAAAACAAGAATCTGAAACGTCAGGCCAGTGCCCTGTTAGGACCCCCTCTACGCTCTACCCTGAGTTGCCTTCCAAGCAACGGGCGAACGATGAATTGCTATTAGGACCTCCGATCATCTACATGCCCCCTCCATACGCTCCATCCCAACCTATAGTGCAGCACCCACAACCCCCGAACGCAAGCGAAAGCAGTACCAGGGCCTCGGTCCTCACGGCCTCCGCGCCGGCCGAGCCTCTTGTACTGAACACAACGTTAGCAATAACGTTAGATGACCCCGAGACGAGAAAGAAAGATTCCGCCAGAATGAATCGGCTAACAAAGGGTGAACGAGCCGGAATCGATAAGGTAGTGAGAACACTAGTAGAACGGAAGGAAGGTGAGGAATATGTGACAGATATGTATAACTCGTATGCCGACAACCACAGACGACACTTTGTCGTACGACTTTGTTATCACACTCTGAATGCCTATGAGGATAGGTACCAGGATAGAGGTCCCGAAGGCTTAGCAACCTTGTATAGAAAGGATGATATTGGGGAAGAGGGAGAGGGCGATGTGACGGACCTCTTCACACGTACACTCGAAGTCTTCTGACATCTTAAAGAACACAGGCAGACGACCAAGACAGAAACCCCCAGAGCGACTGAACCCCAGGCAGGAAAAGCTGATACCATGATGCCCATCAAGGAAGCCGCTCCTTACTGGGTCCCCCCACGAGGTCAGGGAACACACGATGACATCAACCACCAAGATGCGGAGGGAAGGGTTGTATATAACTGGGTCTATCAGCCATGGGACCGACAAGACATCCTGACCTTTAGAAAAACCCTACCCGACTTAAGAAAGAACCCGACTGCCTTTTACACAGAACTAGGTACGGCCTTAGGTTCAACTATAATGACCTTGGCGGATATCGATTTGTTCTTCGGGTTATGTCTGCCGGCTGATGTGTGGAAGCAAATCCGGAAAGTCGACCACGCTGAGCCGTTCGGATATACCTGGGTACAACTCGATACCATAGACAAGCAGCGAGAACCTGGACAGAAACCTCTAAAGGCCATATTGGAACTCCCAGACAAGATTGTTCAGAAATTAAAGACCCTAATCCCAGAAAGGAAAGTAGACTGGTCGATAGTGACGGCTTGCCGCCAGAAACCCCAGGAGGATGTATCCGAATACTTCTCGCGATTCGAGACAGTGTTTTCCGATTATAGTGGCCAGGACATGACCACTGCAACCGGACATCACCTCTTTGTCCAGAATTATGTGAAGGGTCTGTCACAGGAAGTCTCCCAGAAGTTACAGACCAGCGAGAGTAGTTGGGCAGCCTCCAAACCCGCGGCTATCCTCCAGATGGCCCAGTACTACGAACACCAAAAGAATGAGAACGATAGGGCGTCCGAGAGAAAGAAAAAGGAGCTGAAGGAAAGGGTAATGATCGCACAGTTGCAAGGGGTGACCATAGGAAGGGAACCCCCCAAGGGAAACTACCAACCGACTGCTCCTAGAAAACTACCCCCTAGAGACCATGCACCCACACCCTACGCTGGACGCAGGGACTTAGACGAGAATCAGTGCGCGTTCTGTAAAGGGTTCGGACACTGGAAATCCCAGTGCCCGGTCCTTCTGGATATGAACAAGAATAGGGACACAAGAGACATAGCAAACAGCCCCAGAAATAGAGGACAGGGACGAGGGTACACGAACGACATCACCAACGACAGGCCAGACAGACCAAACACCTTCGACCGCCCCCGACAGAACCAGTGCCAGCAGTCCGACTACGAAAACACCCATGACTTTGCATAGGACCGCCAGGGGCAAGGGAGGGATCCAGTCGAACTCCGTGTTGACCAGTAAGGTCCTTACGTCACTGCTAAGGTCCTGGGCACAAAGTCTCCATTTTTGGTAGATACTGGGGCGACACGTAGTGCGCTATCTAAACGGCTGATCCCAAGGGCACCCTTGTCTGGCTCACATGTAACCTCAATAGGCTTTGATGGAACGCCCTCCACTAATCCCTTGTCCGCACCAATCTCCTTTGACTTGGAAAATAACACCACTGACACGACATTTCTGCTCTCCTCCAACACCCCCGACGCCATTATGGGTCTTGATTTACCAAAACATTTCCGGGCTACCATCAGATGTTCCCCAGACGGAGTTCGAGTCATACTGCACGATAAGCCAGATCTGTTCAGGCCTTGTCTCGCACGACGTATGTTCTCCATAACCGATGCTGACCTGTCCCTACTTGACATGTTACCCACACATCTATGGGCTAAAACCGACTCAGACGTAGGACGCATGGTGATCGACCCTGTACACATAACTGTCCGACCGGACGCAGTGCTCCCAAAGCTTCCACAGTATCGGATATCGCCCGAAGGCGAGAAGCCGTTGGTGGAAATCATCCAGTCCCTAGTCGATGCAGGAGTGGTAGAAGAAGTAGTTAGTAATGTTTGCAACAGCCCTATCTTACCCATTGTTAAGAAGCAAGGCGAGGGAGATGAGAAAGCATACCGCTTCATTGTCAACTTACGAGAGGTTAACAAAGTAGTCATACCTCAGTACCCCGTAGTCTCAGATATCACCACCATCCTCACCCTGATTCCGTCCACTGCCACTACCTTTACCGTTATTGATCTCAAGAACGCATTCTTTTCCATCCCCATCCACCCAGACAGCCGCTACCTTTTCGGCTTCACCTTAAAAGCCCGTTCGTACAGATTTTGTAGGGCACCACAAGGCTACACTGAGAGTCCCAGCATATATAGCCAAGCCCTCAAGAGACAACTGGATGCAGTTCAACTACCGGACGGAGTGGGGTTAATACAGTACGTCGATGATATTCTTTTGGCGGCCGACACCACTCCGCTTGCAGTCACAGCCACCATCCACCTCCTCCACTTCCTCGCGGAGAACGGTCACATGGTCTCCAGGAAGAAGTTGCAATTCTGCCAACCCCAAGTGACATACCTAGGCCACCTCCTATCCAAAGATGGGAGGAAGCTTACACCTGATGAATTCAGACCATCCTAGAAACCCCTGTTCCCCAAACTCAGAAGCAAGTGCGGTCTCTGGTAGGCCTCACCTCCTTCTGTCGACAGTGGTTGCCAAACTTCAGTCTTATTGTAAAACTTCTGCTTTCCCTGTTGGCTAAAGATGTCCCCTTCCCCCTCCCCTGGACACCCGAATGGCAATCCTCCTTCAAAGAATTACGAGATGCCCTTTGCTCAGCACCAGTCCTAGGAACCCCAGACTACACTAAACCTTTCTCCCTCTTCACCCACGAAAGGGAGGGATGCGCGTTGTCTGTTCTAACCCAGTCCATAGGTCCCAAGCAACGCCCTTGTGCCTACTTCTCTGCCACTCTTGACCCTGTAGCCAGAGCTTTGCCCGCCTGCCTTCGAGCGGTAGCCGCCGCTGCTGTCTCTATCCGACAAAGTGAGGGGATCGTGCTTTCAAACCCCCTCACCGTGCTAGTACCCCATGCAGTTGACACCCTCCTGAACCAGACTAAGACTCAACACCTGACTAGCGCACGACTGACTGGTTATGAACTGACTCTGCTTGCACCCCACATCACGTTGAAACGATGCACCACTCTGAACCCAGCCACTCTGCTACCTCTCCCTGACAATGACCCCAATGCGTCCCCTATACATGACTGTGTGACCCTCACCGACGAACAGACCAAGAGTAGGGTTGACCTCCGAGATACTGCCTTCCCAGATCCTGACGGAGAGCTGTGGGTAGATGGCTCATGCATCAAGCTCCCCGACGGCACCACCTCAGCCGCCTATGCAGTCACCACGGCCCGAACAGTTGTTGAGACAGCCCGCATCACACAGCGATCCGCACAGGCGGCTGAACTGATTGCTCTCACACGAGCATGCATCCTAGCAGCGGGGACAACCGCAAACATTTACACCGACAGCCAGTACGCCTTCGGGGTGGTTCACCACTTTGGGCTCCTATGGAAGGAGAGGGGATTCCTGACTTCCCATGGCACACCCATCCTACATGGAGATCTAGTCTCCGCTCTGACCGAAGCAGTCCTCCTCCCCACACGGCTAGCTGTGATCAAATGCCAGGCACACAAAAAGGTGACGGACATTATAGGACAGGGAAATGCGCTGGCTGACATCACTGCCCGAACCACAGCCGAGAATAGGTCAACAACACGCATGTACGTGACCAGGTCACAAACTGAAAAATGGAAGGATGCTAGGGAAACCATTAGAGACATACAATTGGCCAGCTCACCACACGAATTGACTGAATGGGCACGGGTGGGATTGAAAGACGATGAAGGCTGATGGCGAACTAGAGACACGAACAAATGGTTGCTACCTGACTCATACCTGATTCCCATTCTGACCATGACACACTCCCCCGCACACATAGGGTCTGCCCCCATGATTGAACTCATCTCCAAAGTCTGGCACAACGACAAAATCCCAGACTCCGCTAAACGCCTAGTCCAACAATGTCTGATATGCCTCCAACACAACCCTGGTAAAGGAACTGCTGTACCCCGGGGAGGGTTTGGGGTTCCTAGTGACCCCTTTGAGGTCCTACAGATGGACTACATTCAGTTAGAAAGGTGCCAAACCCTGAAGTACGTGCTTGTCGTTGTGTGCGCCTTCAGCAAATGGGTGGAAGCCTACCCAACCCGCGACAACACTGCTATGACTACCGCAAAAGTACTACTGAAAGAATTCTTCCCCCGTTACGGCCTTTGTCGAATTTTGTGGAGCGACAACGGCCCCCACTTCGTAGCCGAAGTTATCCAACTCATCTTAAAAGGGTTGGGTGTAAAACAGAAGTTTCATGCGGTCTTCCACCCCCAATCTGCAGGCTTGGTTGAGCGACATAATGCCACATTGAAACTCAAACTAGCCAAAATAGTTGCCACCACAGGACTGAAATGGCCAGACGCCCTCCCACTAGCATTGCTATCAATGCGTTCCACTCCTACCAAACACCACTTAACCCCCTACGAGGCCGTCTTCGGGCGACCCATGAACCTTTGGACTGCACCAAAACCAGCATCCATTCACGACGTCCCGGACGTCCTCATGTCTGACTATCTGTACAATCTAACTAAAACGTTGTCTGTTATCCATCAGCAGGTGCTGCAAGCCATTCCCGATGCTTCCAGGGGCCCCGGACATGACATCCAACCCGGTGACTTTGTCCTAGTGCGCAACTTCCAGCGCACCAAGAGTCTGGAGCCCCGGTGGACGGGCCCCCTGCAAGTCCTGATCACCACCCGAACAGCTCTTCGAGTGGAGGGGAAACGTAATTGGCTGCATGCACACCACTTCAAGAAGGTATCATCGACCCTGACGACCACCGACAACATCACCGCCCAAGAGGAACTTCTGGACAAAGACCGACCATCCCTGAGCTGCTACCCGAATACAGAGACACTTGAATTGACTGAATATCCCGATCCCACTGTGCCATCCAAAGAAGGGTATAACCTACGACGAAAGGAGGGAACTTCGGCTAAGCAGACCACGAACTAAGTTGAAATCTCAGAGCGGTAGCCTAGTCACCTCAAAGGCCTCCAGGAGAGAAACTAAACAAAGTCTGTGGTTCTGCCCGCTACCGAGTCCCTTGAAGGTGATGGAAGCGCCCGACATGAAGATGATGGAAGCAACCGGACATCCGAAGATCCACTACAAAAACCCAAAGACTGACAAAATGCACAGCTCAAAGACTATTGCTCTTTTTATTACCCTTCTCCTTTGCCGCCTTCTCATGGTCACTTTCTGGATCATGGAAGAAAACGCACCCGCTCATAAGACATTGCTGACCACTGCTCAACCCACCACCATGAAAGAACACCATCTGATTTCACTTTCACCCCAACTCCGAGAAAGACGTAAGGAGTTCTGGAATAACTCTTTTGTGCAACTGCTCCACCAACACAATCTTGCCGCCAATGCCACTAACTGCTGGATCTGTGGATTGCTACCACATGCCACTGGACATTCTATCCCTTTCATCCCTTCGCCCTTCTCTGTCCATGGCTCCTGCCTCGCTTGGCTAATCCTCCTGCAAGAAAGTTACAAGGACAATGCCACTTCCGGCAAAACTGTGTCGCACTTCTATCATGGGTTCTGGCTGAACCAAACTGGAAAAACCTCTGCCCCCTTTTGTCCTCTGAGATCAAACACCTCTTTCCATATGGACATCCCTGCCAAGGAGCGAGTTGAAATGCAGGTGTTCAACAACCCAGCCAGACCCACCTTCTCTTACCTCCGGAAACGAACGGCCGCCACCCTAACAGTGGCCCTATCCGTCGTCAACATCACAGGTCTGGTGTGCCTCGAAGGCCTAGGAACACAGCCGGTAGGCCACAGTTCCTGTCTCATCACCCGAACATTGGACTCAGTTGACCCACCCTCCTTTGTTACCTCCCCAAATATGTACTTCGTCTGTGGTACTAAGGCCTACACCTGGCTTCCGAAAGGTTGGGGAGGCACCTGCTACATCGCTTTTATCCTTCCTCCAACATATGTGGATCCAGCAAACCATCACCGGCAGAAACGTGCAAAGGACATTGTACAAGCCGACTCCACTGGAGCACAGTTCATGGATGCAGTAAAGGGACTTGTTCCACTGTGGGGTCCAATGGCAAACAGCCGTGCCATCCGGCACCTAACCCAGGCAGTCGAAACCACAATGAACATTACAGCCGGCATCCTCACCAACAACACCGCTGAGCTTCAGGCCGTCCGCCTGGTAGCTCTTCAGAACCGCCTCGTTCTAGACGTGGTTCTGGCTGATCGTGGAGGAGCATGCCGCATCATTGGGTCCAGCTGTTGTACCTACGTACCGGATAACTCACCCTCAGTCTACAAGGCGATCGAACATCTCCACAGACTTTCCGCAGAGGTTCATCAGGAGCAAGAAGGATGGTCGCTTGAGAGTTGGTTTTGGGACACTATTAAAAGTTGGGGGTGGAGGTTGTTTACATTTATCATGATACCAATTGTGATACTGTGTGGGTGCTGTCTGGGGATTCAGTGCTTGCCACCTTTATGTTCACTTTTCACGAACTACATCTGCCCTAAGACTCTGAACTTTGAAGCAGAACGAATGAAAGCCCTGTACGAAGTAGAAGTACATGGTATTATGGGGATAGATCCGAACTAAACAAGCTGGCGAGATATGTTAAAAGGGAGGACTGTGGAAATTTAGTTCGTATCTGAACATTATCTGCGCCATCTTGTCTCTCCCCAAGCGCCACACGCAGAAAACGCGCGACGGCCATTTTAGGCACCATGGTCTCATTGCTGATCGCCAGCGCGTCCCTCAGGCGCTGCAAACATCCCCCGCGCGCCGGCCACCCCCCGCTCTCTCATACATGGGCCATAAACCCTCTCCTTCTGCGCGACCCTGCCATGGAACCACATCCCGCGCCTGACCAACACCTCCTTTCATCCCATACATGGTCATACATCCTTTTGATAACCCCCTTCCTCTGCGCCCGATTGTCCGAACCGATCCCAGGCCATCACCTAGCCCTGCGGATGCAGTTTATTGCCCCTACTGTAAGGGAAACACCTCACATCAAAGGGATTACAGTAGATCAAGGCCCCCACCCCCTGAGACCCGACCAGTCACACACACCCCCGGGAATTGGCGGAATGTCCAGCTGTGTGATAGCCATCTCCTACTGTGGGTGGGGTGGGGACTTCCACTGTAGTTATGTGTGGGAGCGGATCCGAGCCTGGGATTCCGAGGATGTTCTTTCATGTATCAAAGCAATCTCAAGAATGTGCCATGTACAATAAACTGGTAATAAAGTCAAAAATGTGTGTATAAGAGACCAGGTCTCAGAGATGCAGAGAGAGCACCTCGAGACGATACCTTGCTGTCCGATCTGATGTGTTCTGCTCCGACGGAATAAAACTTTGTTTCCTGCCTTCCAGTCTCCTGCGCCTGCCTCTTTTGTTGGTTAATCATCGAATGGTATAAGAGGCGATTACCGCCGGGCAATACTTGAAAGGTTATCGACTGAAACTGCCGCTACCATTTAACAGGGGGGTTGGGGTTCGTTTTTAGGGGGTTGGGCGGGTTCGGGGTAGTAGCTGGTATGCTTTTTTCTTACCATGCATGCCTTTACCACAAATAATCGTAGTAAAGGAATGAGTGGTAAAACAAATCGTGGTTTAGACGAGGTTGTGGTAGCGACCTTGTTATTAGGGTAGTTGTTGTTGAGGAACTCGTTGTTCCAACATACAACCTACTCAGAGATAGGGTAGATTGGAGAAAACAGGGTCCAAGAGATGGCCCGCAGTGTACGTGAAAACTGAAACTAGTTAAATCAATTGAATCGCTTCCAAGTCATTAGTAAGATTGTGAATGCAGCTATTGACCATCTGATCAAAGTGTAGATTAATGTCGCCAATACTATTAAAATTGGATCATTTAAGAGCTAGTGACAAAATGTGGTTTACTAGTAGTTCTTTAAATTTGTCTGAGTGGACCCGAGTGTAGAACAGAAGACCCGAGAGCGTGAAGTTTTTATTAAAGTAAATTTGAAACAACACACTTTCACTGAATAAAGCATGAGACAAAACTGCACCCAATAGTGCTACTGTAAATGATTGCGATAATACTCCCCCGCCTGCAGGGCTCTGTCGCATCTTTTGATGCAGTAGCCAAGACGGAGAGCTAGTGCAAGCTTAGCTTATATTGAAGGGTTAAGCCAGGTTTCTGTAAGAAACAAAACAACCAGTGACTGATCTATAATAATAGTCTTTGGTGCCACAGGTGGACGGTTATCCCTCAATGAAAGGGAGTAACCTTGACACAGGCATCTCTCCTCCCGCCCCCCATTTTGGACCCACAGTGCCTGACTGAGGTATATCACATATATCAAAGAAACAGAGCGACTAGGTACTGTGGGCCTGATTCACAGAACTAACTTAAGAGAAAATCCTAAACTTACTACCATTTTCGTATTCACAGAAGGCACTTACTCATTTTGGTATTCACAGAAGACGCTTACTCACTTCGGTATTCACAGAAGTTCGGAGTCCTAACTTTAGGACTCCTAAATGCATTCTGTGGATACCGAAAGTCTTAAAATTAGGATTTTTCTCAGTTTAGGAGTCCTAAAGTTAGGACTCCTAACTTTACTACTACTAAACTGAGAAAAATCCTAATTTAAAGGCTTTCGGTATTCACAGAAGGCATTTAGGAGTCCTAAAGTTAGGAGTCCTAACTTTACTACTACTAAATTGAGAAAAATCCTAATTTTAAGACTTTCGGTATTCACAGAAGGCATTTAGGAGTCCTAAAGTTAGGAGTCCTAACTATACTACTCCTAAACTGAGAAAAATCCTAATTTTAAGGCTTTTGGTATTCACAGAAGGCATTTAGGAGTCCTAAAGTTAGGAGTCCTAACTTTACTACTACTAAACTGAGAAAAATGCTAATTTTAAGACTTTCGGTATTCACAGAAAGCATTTAGGAGTCCTAAAGTTAGGAGTCCTAACTATACTACTACTAAACTGAGAAAAATCCTACTTTTAAGACTTTCGGTATTCACAGAAGGCATTTAGGAGTCCCAAAGTTAGGACTCCTAACTTCTGTGAATACCGAAATGAGTAAGTGCCTTCTGTGAATACTAAAATGAGTAAGTGCCTTCTGTGAATACCAAAATGGTATTAAGTTTAGGATTTTGTCTTAAGTTAGTTCTGTGAATCGGGCCCATTATATTTATAATTTTATATCTATCTCTGCATTCATTTAAGAACAAGGTATTTCTACGACTGAAGGAGTGGTAACAGGGAGTAACCTCCTTAGGTACTGATGAAAAGCCTTGGGGTAGGGCTTGAAACTAGTTGACCAGAGAAACATAGGGACATCACCCCAGACGTCTCTCATTGTCCCCATTTTTTAACCATATCAACATGGGTTACCAATAAATAAAACTTTTCCCACAAGCCAGCTATTTCTACATATAAGAAACTCCCATTCCTATACATCTTTGCCATCTGGATAGGTACAAATATTAGCAGTGCTCCCACATATCCGTCGGTCGTAGCACACCCCTTTCCGTAGTGGGTTAGGAAAGAACCCTATGATGAAGCATGCCACCAAAGGGTAACCCTGGTGGATGAGGGTTATTTAAAGAAAAATATATATATATTCCAATGAGAGGTTTTGACAACATGTATATCTGAAAAAAGAGTGACTACTTTTAGTTACTAGAACATACAAATGGATGACGAGTCCTCATTGTTTCCCCTTTGTCTCCCCCTTTTGATGTTTTTCTGATCTATAATAAAGTCAAAGATATGGGAATGATGGTGTACCAGCGAACAGCAGTTAATGCTAAACAGCTATCAGCTAGTAGTACACAAACTTCACTCACAAGGTCCGCCAATGAGGCTAGCAACTGATTTAGGGGAGAAGCTGCAATGTTCGCACCTGGCCTCCGCCTCTCCAAGGACCAAGATATGGGAGCAGGCAGTGTGCAGATCCTGGTGGTTCAATAGCAACTGGGAGGCAGAATATACAACATTTTACCTCACCGGAGGGGCAGGTTTTCTGATCCATGGCCATCCAGGCGTGGACAGGCTTGCCTTCGGCACACCAGCAGTGCATCTGCGCATCGGTCCAGTTCTAATTGTCGATAGTGTGCTTGGGAAGCGGCATATGGTGGCCACTAGACAGCTAATTTTTCCTATGTCACGGCCTAGATGGCCGACAGGGAAGTAGGTTGGAGAAAACTCTCCACCTCATAGTCACATCCCAGCCCAATCGTCACATCCCAGTTCACCGGTAACAGTGCGTCGCCCTAAGTGGGACAGGTATGTCCAGGTGCGGGTCCCATGCACACTGTGTCACTGGAATCAAGCTATAGCTGGCTGAACAGCCCTAACTAGGGCATAACTGGTCCTAGTTTTTTTGTGTTCCAGTTCAGGGAGAACCTGACTGTTAGTTCGGGCTGGACGGCTCCCACTAGTGCACGGTCAAGACTGATTTGTGTATGGCTGGGTACGTACTGAGGTGGCATGGTGTGCAAAAAAAAATGATAGACTGGGATGAGGCCCCAAGTAATTACCTAAAATGTATTCAAACATTCCATCCATCACTTTTTTGTATACTTTATTGCGTTGCTCTAAGTGGGACAGGTAGACCCAGGCGTAGTTCATGTGCACAGTGTGTCACTGGAACCAAGCTATACCTGGATGATGAGCATTAACTACTGCAAAACCGGTCCTGGGATGCTTGTGTTCTGGTTCAAGAAGGACAGTGCTTAGTTTGTGGAAAAATAAGTACCAGGAACCTCGTTAGGAAGCCATTGCAGCTTGCACCACCCATTGCCATAGCCAGGGCTGCCAATGATAGTACCAACACAACTATTAACTATCACACTCCTACAAGCATGACAATTAAGACTATTATAGGTCCCCAGGTCCTGAAGAATGGCATGGGAGGCAGGGATTAGTCAATAAATTAGACAAACAGCACCACCATGTGGCAGACTGTTATAAGTGCGGTGCTCACAATGAAATGCCGGTGCCGAGCACCGGAAACCACCTGCTCAAATTAAGCACTGAGGAAGGACCTGACCTGGCAGTTCGGGTTGGACTGTTCCCATTGGAACAGGGTCAAGACTGATTTACATATGGCTGGATCCAAACCGAGGTGTTATTGTCTGCAAAATAACGATGGACTGGGATGTGGCCCAAGTAAAAAGTACCAGCGGCTGAGATGAATTCAGGCATCCATCCCTTTTTTATATACTTTATCAGACTGTAGATTGCTCTACGACCCCTCGTGCTCAGTTCATTCTATATTACAGTCTTCTTCAGCTCATCTCTTTCCAACTGATGTCCTTACTAAACCCTGTTCAAAACTCCTTGTGCTATCCCTCTATAATCAGCCACACTCATTCATTTTCACCGCAGCCACTGGAGCTCAAGAGGAACTGCTGAGCATCAGAAAAAGCTGCCCCTACCTTCCATTCCATCCCTAATAAATTCACATTGGTTCATAAAGAACCATCAAATAGTTAGATCATAACAGTCTGCTTGCAGGCCTCCTGTCTTTTTCCTTGACAAAGTTATTAACTTTATAAAATGCATACATTCTCTCTCTTGCTCTACACCAGCCCATCTCCGCTGCCTGGCTGCAGGCCAGATGGCTTTTCTACAGCCCCAAAGCATAGTTCATATTCCTTGTCTTAGTTTTCAATGTGATTTATAGACTACTAACACCCACCCACCACCGCTCTGTCAACTTTGTGCAGATATTTTCGCAGCCGTCTCTCTTACTGCTCCCTCTACACTGGAACGCCATCCCTTAGATCTCAAGCCTCTATACTGCTTACTGCCCTTCAAAATTGCTCTCAAACCTCACCTACTCAACAATGATAAACTGAACTCAATCACTGTTCTCTGCCCTACCAATCATGTAAACATGCTAATGTAAATATTCATAATTGCCTTATTACCGTTCACTTATGTTGTCCCCTGTCTGACCTATCACCTACTCCTTTGATTTATGCCAATAATCAAAACTCTCTTACAGATTGTGTTTTTATAGGGTTTGTTTCAATAGTGTTGCTTAGCAGTGTCTTGAGCCAAATCTATTGTGGTTGTTTTCCTAAAACAACTCATCACTCATATTCAAGAAGAAACCCACTATTTTGATGCTATGCAGTAGGAAGAAACCTTTCATCTGCATAGTAATTTTTTTTAAATACGAGCCCTTTCAATTAGTCTTTATACCAAGGCAAACAAGCATTGGCATAGACAATAGGTCTCGCCTTTGAGACCTTTTAAGTGTTTAGTTATCCAGCACAATATCCTTGGTGCAACAACATCAAGTGTTGCATGGCTAAACACTTATAAGGTCCCAAAGGTGAAACCTATTGGCTATGCCAATGCTTGTTCTTGTGAGTCACCATTTCCTTTTCATCCTTGGATACTGTGCAGGTTACACTTATTTTGATATGTCGCGATACCTCTTACTTTGAAATTTATGGAGCATTGTTTATGTGTGCATTCTGATGGTACGGATTCTAGGGTGAGCTGTCAGGTTGCGCTGGTAAATGTGAGGATTGTTTAGATATAGTTATGCCAACAATCAGAAAATTAGAGATATATGCTGCCAAATGTAGAAGGGACATTTTGGGGGCAGTGTGTCATTTTTAATAATATAAATGTAGAGCCCCAAACCTTTTCTTAGGGTCCTATTGCTGAATGCCAAGGTTTCAATAATCTTTTTATTTCACTACCTTAAAATTGCTTATTCTTTCAGGTTCCTTTTTTCATCTCCTTTTCTGTATTCATCATTGTTTTCTTATCTTTCTACTTTCTTCCCTTTCTGTCTTACTCTCTTGCTTTGGGTCATAGTCTGTTGGCGACAAAAGAGCCCCCGTCTGCTAAAATGAGTGCAGGTAGGTAAGGTTGAGTAAGAATACTTTGCATAGGAGACTGGTCTCACCTCTGGAGAGTGCAGGCAGCTAAAGCAATCGCATATACATGGAAATGTGCTGCATATGTGATATTAGGCCTGGTTGAGTAGGCCGGCGGAAGAGTTAGTTTGTTCAATCCTTGGTTAAAGGAAGTTTTACACTAACAAATGGCAACATTGTTTTATGTGTAGCTTACAAAAGTGTGAGTCTTCTGCCTAAATTAGGAAGGTTTGCATGTATACTTGAATTGCGCTCAAATGTACTCATGATAAACCTGCTAAACATGTATGTGAGGGCTTAAGATCTGATGTCACATCTTGTGATGCCACTTCCTATGATGTCAATTCCTGTGCGGCCACGTGTGATGTCAGGTGCTGTGATGTCTTCTGCATACTGTTTAACTAAGTTAGTCCCCCCACTTCTTTTTTAAGGACTTGTGTCCTGGTGAGAGCTATTGGCATTGTAAATGATGATAATTTTTTGTTTGCAGTGGAGTAACGTAACAGGTAAAGCAGCTGACTTTGGAATTGGTGAACTAAATTCGAGTTTAAAGATTGATTAACCATCCTGTACTTTATGTAAATTACCTTTGTTTTGCCTATTAAAGGGTGACTATCACTGTTAATTAATAAATGTTACTATTCAGCTTACTTGTTCTCAATTCATCAGCCTCAGAAAGATGAAATGCTGAGACATTCCTATTGGGATTCAATACTGAAAATCACAAACTACACCAGGGTTACAAGATGATTAGATGTCAGTAGAGACAGCGTTTTCAATGCTGTGTGTTCAGTTAACACAACAGTGCACGCAGGGAGTTGTATTCTTGCTTCAGTTCAATTGAACCAATACAGCTGCAAATAACATTTCTGAAAGATCCAGAGCTGCAAAAGTTGCGTCTTGGACAGTGGTGAGAACTGGTTTATATATAACAATGAGTTACACACATATGTATGCAGTAGATACATTAACCCACTATGCTGCCTTATTGTCTTCAAGTGATGCCTGAGGAGCTCTGCTTTTTCCTCCATAAGCCATTTATATTCGTTGCTCAGCTAATGCAGTCTGAAAATCACCTGGTCACCACCAGGCAGTCAGTGTGCTTCCGGACAGACTGCCACAGTCTCATGAAAAAAGATTAGCCACGTGCACCATCGCTTACACCGCGGGAACAGGCTCAACCAGGGTCGGTGCGCGGCCACGGGCCATAGCGATACCTTACGGCAATTCCAAAAAGTTTCATCTCTTTGTATCATCCCTGTCTTCGAGAACACCCGGTGTCTTCGCCATCAAGAACACACCCGAAAACACTCCTTTCTCACCACATTATAGACACCTGGACACGTGCCCGGCCCGACATTGCTGCGCCGGATCCCAGGCGCACGCGCCGGTGTGTGCACTGTGATCTATGTTTTCCACTGCACACATCAAAAGCCGTGTAGAATACTTGGTTTGGTTTTGCAGAGCCCTGAACCCAAAACCATGCTGCCGTCTGAACTTCATTCTCAATCCACACTTTAGCATACCAAACTTCACGTTTTCAAATGAGAAACATTGAGAGAACCGTGTGAGAGGAGGTGGAGTGGGGGCAAAGTAAGAGACAGATTTTTTTTTAAACAGACTTTGTATTTGTATTTGTAATTAGATTTATAAGGCGCGCAGCTACCCACAAGGGGTCTCCCGGCGCCAGTAGAATAAAGATTACGCATAGAGTTGTTAATGGAAGAAGAGCCAGGTTTTAAGGTCTTTGCGGAATTTTAACAAAGATGGTTCATGTTTGAGCATGGTCGGAAGAGAATTCCACAGCTTAGGCGCAGCGACGGAGAAGGAGCATCCGCCCATTCTCGTCAGTTTAAAACGTGGGATCTGGAAGTTGCCTTGAATGGATGACCTGAGGGAACGGGAAGGGGAGTATTGTTGAACCAGGGCCCTCAGGTAGCCGGGAGCTGAGCCATGCTTGATTTTGTGCAAAAGGCAAAGGGCCTTGAATTTAACGCGGCTGTCAACACGGAGCCAATGGAGATCTTTCAGAAAAGGGGAGATGGAAGATCGCCACGGGACCTTATAGAGGAGTCGGGCAGCAGAATTCTGAACAAGCTGAAGTTTCCTCTGAAGCTCCAGAGTGGCTCCCAGGTACAACACGTTGCCGTAGTCCAGGCGAGAGGTGACTAAGGCCTGGACCACTGAGCGTCTGGTAGAGGGTGGAAGTATCCATAGGATTTTGCGAAGCCACCCTAAGATGGAAAAACAGGTGGCTGCCACTTTAACCACTTGATGTCGCATGGAAAGTGAGTCATCCAGGATAACACCAAGATTACGAACCTGGGAGACTGGGATGGGTAGAGGGCCCATTTCTGATGGCCAATGAGCAGAACTCCAGAGATGCTTTTGCTTGCCCAGAATGAGCACCTCCGTCTTATCTCCGTTAAGTTTCAGAAGGTTAGCCTGCATCCACTCTGCTACTCGGCTGAGGCCTACTTTAAGGGCAGATGGAGAATTTGCAGCAGCCGAGGAGAGGGAGAAAAGGATCTGAGTATCATCGGCGTATGAGTAAAGGGAAAGACCAGCGTCTTCCACGATGGTAGCTAGGGGTCTTACGTAGATATTAAAGAGCGTTGGGCTCAGTGAGGACCCCTGCGGGACACCATACGCGGATGAGCGGACGGAGGAGGAGGAGCCGGAGGAAACCACCTGGAAAGTACGTTGATTTAAGAAGGAGGCCAACCAGGCAAGAGCGGGGCCCAACACTCCCGCCGATCTTAGGGCATTCAGAAGGATGGAATGTGAGACCGTATCGAATGCAGCGCTTAAATCTAGAAGAATAAGCGCTTTTGTATATTATATGTATCACATCTACGTTACATATCACATATAGTCTTACTTTTAACAACAAAGAAGCATATGACATTCTCTCCGTACGTGCTGGATGTGAGTATACATAGAAAGTCTTGCATTATCACAAATGTCCATGTTCTTTCCGTGTCGACATAATTCTCAAGTCACTGCTATGTTCGATAGGATCATTCCAATAAACATATCCCCAACTCCCCCCTCCCCTAAAACGCCTGGTCTCAAGTGCATGTACACATTTTTTTAATATCCCATATTAGGCATTACCAGCTCATAACAAGTCTATACATGTGTATAGAAAACTACTGTCTGTGCTCTATTGTCAGATTAGGGGTGTCCCAACATGTATTCCATTGCATGGATCCCAGTGGTTCCTATGCAAAGTCAGCTGATTTTATGGCCTCAAGCATAACGTCCCATTCCAGCGCTATAGGTTTCTTGCGTAATCCTCTGAGTTCCTCTCTGCGCAGTGCGGCGCTTTCAGCACTGCCCCAACGCAATAGCTCTGTATGCCAGGTTGATATGGCTGGTTTTTTTTCTGATTTCCATGGCATGGTGATGGCCCGAATAGCTAAGATAAGTGCAAGGTCTATAAAGCGGTATTGTACTTTATGTTTTGATACTTGTGTATGCAGACCTAAAATGCATTCCTCGACTGTGTTTTTTATCTCTTGGTGTACAGCTTCACCTGTTATTTGCCTAACGTTGTCCCAATACCCCCGGACTTTCTGACAAGTCCATAGCATGTGAAGTAGGTCTGCCCCTTCTAACAAACATCTCGGGCAATAATGCCCGCGTCAGGGGGAACATTCTATCCAATTTATGCGGAGTGAGGTAGGCTCGGTGCAACACCATAGTCTGAATAAACTTAAACTTCGCATTCCTCGATGTTTTTCGGGGATGTTCAAGTATATGTGCCCACTCCTTATCTGTCAAGTCCCTGTCTATGTCCTCAGTCCATGTCGTCAGTAGTGCGTCCAAAGTGATTCTTGTATGTGTGCTGAGGCCTGTATAGAGCCATCTAATGAGGTGTCTGCCTCTTCCCATATAATAAACCATCTTGACCAGATCATGGGTGGGAGGTTCTTGTCTCTGTGGGGCCCAATGTGTTTTTATATATTGAAGCAGTGCAGCATGTAGCAAATATAAATGTGTCGGGCCCCGGTTTCGTTAACAAAGGTATCATGGTTTAGCAACGTCCCATCTCCGAATAGGTCTGCCACCGTGCTAATCCCCTGTAGCGATCCTCCATTGTTACAGACATGCCCGAGTGCGCCACCACCCCTATAACACTGTTAAGGACCCTTGGGGGAAGAAGAGAGCAGGGCGCAGTACGAAGGCACTACAACACCCATAACACCACGGGGCACCGCCGAGAAATCGAGCGGGAATACGAAACGACCCGCCCCTATATAAGCTCCTCCTTGCTCGTAGGTCAGTGCTTGACAATCCTTCCAGGACCAGGAACATCGCTGATGCTTCATTGCCGCTGTGATGATTACAAACGCTTAGACCACCGTTCCGCGGACGCTTTCCTTCCCGCTCGAACCGCGTCTAGAACCCGAAGCCTCCGCTGTGTGCGGATGCTTTCCTTCCCGCTCAAGCCTCATCTCGAACCCGAAGCCTCCGCTGTGCGCGGACGCTTTCCTTCCCGCTCAGGACCAGATATAGGAATATCTCAACCCGGCGCCTCGCTGTGTGCGGACGCTTTCTTTCCCGCAGGAACAGCGATAGGCGTTGCCACGAAATCCGAGGGCGGACGCTTTCCTTCCCGCCTCAGAATCACGAACCATACCCACTCTCTGCTTCTGAAGCAGACCGTTTTCCAGGGAGACAGGTAAGGAGCGCTAAGGGCGTGAACTAACGCTCGAAGTGCTCTCACAGACACGCCTTGCGCCAGGACGCTGATGCTACATATTACCCTGTATCGTAAGGGATTAGACACATAGACAGAGAGGTGGGAGGTCACAAAAGACTTTGACACTTGCTATAGACACACTGGTTGTGGCGTTAACAGCCAGGTGGAAGGGCAACACCCTAGAGATCACCTTATGACGTAGGATGAGCAGTTGAGTACTCCCTACCAGGGGAAATCGTATTATGATGTAGTGTCTGCCGAGAAGGTGTTAATGCTTGTCTTCTAACCCTCTGCAGCCTCCTCACCGCCCTGTGTTCCCAGGACCTTCTCCCTCCACACGCCTCATCCCATCCCGAGCGGCTACCCTCTTCCCTGTTCCCCGAGGCGCTGCCCTCCATACAATTGTTCACTCTTTGGTGGGAGGTAGTGTCTGGGCGAATAGGGAGGCCTCTCTACAGGCTGTCGTCCCTGCTGGCTGTCACGTAAGGTTAGTAGCCTGCCTGTTACCTTGTGCTGCTGACATCCCGACAGATTGTCAAGCCTAAGTTTAAGGACCGGCCTGGACGATGGACACCAATGCGGTCTTGTCCTCCCTGCTGGAGAGCCTTACCGCACTTCAGCAGGAGGTACAGACCTCTAGGGTAGAAAACCAAGACTTGAGAAAAGAAATGAGCACGTTGCGTAGAGAGGTGGCCGGACTGTCACGTAGAGGCCCTGGGACAGGTTCCTATATTCGTGAAGCCACCCTTCCTCCGCCAGGGGCGGTGGGTCCCCCTCCTGTATCGTTTTTTTGTGGTACCTCCTGTTTCATCATCATCTTCAAGCCCGAACCCTACGGTGCACGTGATACAAAACACAGGGATTCCGCTGGCACCTCCCGAACGCTTCCATGGAGAACCGAAGAAGTTTGAAACTTTCCTCAATCAATGTAGACTCCACTTTCTATGCAAACCCACAGTCTTTCAAAGTGATGTAGCGAAAACAGCTTTTATGATGTCATACATGGGGGGAAATGCGGCCAGTTGGACCATACCGCTAATGGAAAGAAATGATCCCGCATTGCATTCCTTCCCTGACTTTTGTGTGGCAATGAGGAAGTTGTTTGATCGCAAATCGCACATGCTATCCTTTGACCGAGAACTGCTGACCCTTCGACAAGGATCTCAGGATTTACTATCCTACGTAACCTCCTTTAATAGACTGGTGGTGGAAACTGATTGGCCGCCAGAAAAAAGGACCACCCTGTTCTACCAGGGTTTGAGGGGTGAACTAAAGGATGTACTTGCACAAGTAGTGCAGCTACCTGCCACCTGTGAGGAAATGATTGACCTCACCGTTCAGTTAGATCATCGGGTGCAGGAAAGGAAAGGTGACAAGAGTAGAAGCGACCCCCGGGGTTGGTACACTAAACCAAAACAAAGCACGGAAGAACATCCTAAGGCGGTAGATGGGGCAGATTGGAGGTATTCGCGGGCCCCTCACCACCGAAGAAAAAGAAAAGAGACGCAAGATGAAGTTGTGCCTGTATTGCGGTAAAGGAGGACACTTCATACGAGAATCTAGAGCCAGAGCTCAACTACCCGAACGGCCATTAGCACCGAGACAACAAGCCGTGATGGGAATACAAGACACGGCGGAAAACTGAAGAGCCCGTGCCAGAGGGAGATCACTGGTTCGGGTGAACGACGGAATCCGATCTCTTCAGTTCTAGCCAATACCTTGCAACCAGCGGTTGCGCATATCTGTGTCAATGTTACCTTGTGGGTTTCCACTGACGATCCCCGCGAGGTGGATGCACTGTTAGATTCAGGTGCAACGGGCAATTACATGGATCACGGGTATGCATTAAGCATCGGAGTACCTTGGGAGACGAAGAAAAAACCCGAATACGTTAAGGCGGTCGACGGATCCGCGCTGACGTCAGGACCGGTTACATCGCATACTATTTCCATGTTAATGCATTTTAACGCCTGGCACCATGAATACATCCAGTTCGATCTGATAGATGCCCCGCAATTTCGTCTCATCCTTGGCATGCCATGGTTGACACTCCATGATCCCACAGTGAGATGGGCGGAGAGAACAGTGTCCCTTGAATCAGAGTACTGCGCAAAGAACTGTCGTAACAAACCATCTTCGGGGCACAGGTTCCCCGACACCCAAGCCAGCCTCCTTCCGATAGCTACTACACAAGAACGGATCTCTGTCACCCATACACTGCCACAAGAGTATGTAGAATACCGACCTCTTTTCGATAAACAGACGGCTACGCGGCTTCCTCCTCACCGGGAATACGATTGCCGCATCGACCTAATACCAGGAGCACACATACCGTGTAGCAGAGTGTATGCACTTACAGAACCCGAGACACTGTATCTAAAGAACTACCTGGAGGAGAATCTGGCTTCTGGCTTTATCGTCCCGTCCTCTTCACCAGCCTCTTCCCCACTTTTTTTTATACCGAAGAAAGACTGCGTTGAGTTGAGACCATGCATCGACTACAGAGCTATAAATAGCATAACCGTGAAGAACAGATACCCGATACCTTTGATTCCCGTCTTGCTGGATCAGCTCAAAGGAGCCCGTTATTTTACAAAGTTAGACCTCAGAGGAGCATATCATTTAGTCAGAGTAAGGAGTGGGGATGAATGGAAGACGGCTTTCCGGACAAAGTTTGGACTCTTCGAGTATAAAGTAATGCCCTTTGGGCTCTGCAACGCCCCGGCAGCCTTCCAGTATTTTATGGATGAAGTACTGAGGGGATTACTGGATACTATATGCGTGGTATACATAGATGACATACTCATTTATTCATCCAACCTCCATGACCATGTGAATCGTGTGAAAGAAGTCCTTAACAGACTACGTCAGCATGAGCTTTACGCAAAGTTGGAAAAGTGTTTTTTCCACGTACAAGAGGGGGTCTTTTTAGGGTATATTATCAACGCCCAGGGCATCCAAATGGAAACAGGAAAAATCGAGGCCATCACCCAGTGGCAAACCCCCCAACATGTCAAATCAGTGCAGAGCTTTCTGGGGTTTGCTAATTACTACCGTTGTTTCATTAAAGATTTCTCCAAGATAATACACCCTATTTCCAGTCTATTGAGAAAAAACACGCCGTTCAATTGGAGCAAGGAAGCAGAAAATTCCTTCCAACTTCTTAAAACTCGATTTACACAAGCCCCCATCCTTCGACACCCAGACACACAACTCCCCTTTATAGTCGAAACAGATGCCTCCCATCACGCACTTGGAGGGGTGTTGTCCCAAAGACATCCTCATACTGGACAAGTACATCCTGTGGCGTATTTCTTGAAAAAACTCACCCCCAGTGAGGTAAATTACTCGATAACCGACAAGGAGCTCCTGGCGATAAAAAGGGCATGCGAGGAATGGAGGCACTATCTGTTAGGGGCCCATCATACAGTCGAGATCTACACCGATCACCGAAATCTGTTGTTCCTGAAAACCGCCAAGGCCCTCACCCCTCGCCAGTTGAGGTGGACTCTTTTCTTCGCAGACTACGACTTTGTAATCAAGTACCGCCCGGGGCCTCAAAACGGCAAGGCCGATGCCCTGTCACGTAGCATGAATACGGAGAACGAAACACCTGATAGCGACCCTGAGACTCCATTGATTTTGGCGTAAGGAGTGTTCCGACAACAATCCATCGCTCTCTTAACAACGACAGACTTCGTAGACAACGTCAGAACCGCAGTAAAGGGTATAGATGAAAACGAATGGCTCGACGAAAACCCCAACCATAGGACCATGAACCTTGGCTTATTATACCACTTCCATGCCTTATATGTTCCTATCCCTGATCTACAGATCCAGGTATTGCAGTGGGCACACGATTCCAGCCTCGGAGGACATCTAGGGATCCGCAAGACAATCACCTGTGTAGAAAGAGCCTTCTGGTGAAAATCACTGAAGGAAGATACCAAGGAATACGTCCAGAACTGTTCTGTGTGTGTGCAAGGGAAGGCGATACATAAAAAACCAACAGGAATGCTTCAACCAATTCCTATCCCTCCTGGACCATGGCATACGGTATCCATGGATTTCGTTGTAGAAATGCCCCCCTGCCAAGGATACACAACGATACTGGTAATAGTAGACCATTTGACAAAGATTGGCCATTTCGTACCATTAACAGGACTACCTACATCCTCGGCACTGGCCCTTTTGATCCTACAGCACGTAGTTCGACCTCATGGGATTCCCAGCGTCCTCATCACGGACCGAGAAACCCAATTTACCTCCCACTTTTGGAAAGCCTTATGTACTACGATGGGAATAGACGCGCGCCTTTCTTCCAGCTACCATCCCCAAACGGATGGAAAAACGGAGCGCCTCAACCAGACTCTGGAGCAGTATCTCCGGTGTTTTACTCTACAAAACACAGCAAACTGGGTGCCATTAGTGTGGATGGCGGAGTTCGCTTACAACAATGCTTACCATGCCACATTGGGATGCTCCCCTTTCTTTTGTCTCAACGGATACCACCCAAACATGCTTCCTTTTGAGTGGCCTATTACCACCAACCTTCCGAGCATAAGGGAACATCATGAACACCTTAAAGCGGTCTTACTCGACGCCAAACAACATTTCATCGCAGCGCAAGCAGCACAGAAACGCTTTGCTGTCATGAAGAGAACGAGAGAACCCGAGTATCACGTAGGAGACAGAGTATGGTTAGCCACAAAAAACCTACACTTAAAGGGAGTGGGGAAATTAAAGCCCAAATATATCGGTCCTTACAGCATTGAGAGAGTGATTAATCCAGTCGCCATGCGATTAACCTTACCCGCGGCATGGCATATACACCCTGTGTTCCACGTGTCCTTACTCCAACCCTGCCCCTCTACAGTGAGGTTGCCGGACAAGCCTCCTCCCCTAGATATTGATGGACAAGAAGAGTATGAGGTCCAACAACTCTTAGATTCCCGATTAATGCGAGGGAGAGTACAATATCTGGTAGAATGGAAAGGGTATGGGGTGGAAGACAGGACGTGGGAACCCATACAGAATCTCCACTGCCCTGAATTACTTGAACAGTTTCACAGGAACCATCCAGGCAAGCCTGGTCGCCCGCCGGGTCGGCGGTCCTTGAGAGGGGGTTCTGTAGAGATCCTCCATTGTTACAGACATGCCCGAGTGCGCCACCACCCCTATAACACTGTTAAGGACCCTTGGGGGAAGAAGAGAGCAGGGCGCAGTACAAAGGCACTACAACACCCATAACACCACGGGGCACCGCCGAGAAATCGAGCGGGAAGACGAAACGACCCGCCCCTATATAAGCTCCTCCTTGCTCGTAGGTCAGTGCTTGACAATCCTTCCAGGACCAGGAACATCGCCGATACTTCATTGCCGCTGTGATGATTACAAACGCTTAGACCACCGTTCCGGGGACGCTTTCCTTCCCGCTCAAACCGCGTCTCGAACCCGAAGCCTCCGCTGTGCGCGACGCTTTCCTTCCCGCTCAGGACCAGATATAGGAATATCTCAACCCGGCGCCTCGCTGTGTGCGGACGCTTTCTTTCCCGCAGGAACAGCGGTAGGCGTTGCCACGAAATCCGAGGGCGGACGCTTTCCTTCCCGCCTCGGAATCACGAACCATACCCACTCTCTGCTTCTGAAGCTGCAGTTTTCCAGGGAGACAGGTAAGGAGCGCTGAGGGCGTGAACTAACGCTCGAAGTGCTCTCACAGACACGCCTTGCGCCAGGACGCTGATGCTACATATTACCCTGTATCGTAAGGGATTAGACACATAGACAGAGAGGTGGGAGGTCACGAAAGACTTTGACACTTGCTATAGACACACTGGTTGTGGCGTTAACAGCCAGGTGGAAGGGCAACACCCTAGAGATCACCTTCTGACGTAGGGTGAGTAGTTGAGTACTCCCTACCAGGGGAAATCGTATTATGATGTAGTGTCTGCGGAGAAGGTGTTAATGCTTGTCTTCTACCCCTCTGCAGCCTCCTCACGGCCGTGTGTTCCCGGGACCTTCTCCCTCCACACGCCTCATCCCATCCCGAGCGGCTACCCTCTTCCCTGTTCCCCGAGGCGCTGCCCTCCATACAATTGTTCACTCTTTGGTGGGAGGTAGTGTCTGGGCGAATAGGGGGGCCTCTCTACAGGCTGTCGTCCCTGCTTGCTGTCACGTAAGGTTAGTAGCCTGCCTGTTACCTTGTGCTTCTGACATCCCGACATCCCCACATCCAACCAGGGTGTTAATTTACGCTTCGTGAGCCTGCCGGCTGCCAGTGGGATTCCCAACAGCGGAATGTTACCCGCATATGCAGGGGGGGCATGTGCATACTGCAGCACCGCTTTCCAGCACCGAAGCGCCATGCTTAGTAGTGGGGGGATGTCTTTCAGGAGTGTACTACCAGGCAGCAACAAGACATGTAAGGCACCGCTATCTATATCCGCCTCCGTGTACCCTATTTCTTGCAAGTTGCGCCCCGCCGTCCAATATGATAACCACTGCAACTGGCATGCATAATAATACGCCCGCAAGTCCGGGACGCACAAGCCCCCCATGTGTGTACCCACTTGCAATTTCCTCAAACTTATACGTCGTCTTCCAGTACCCCAGATAAGGCCAATAAGCAAAGTGTTTAGCAGTCTGCACGTAGCATGTGGCACTATTAGTGGTAAGTTAGTGAAATAATACAATAATCTCGGTAGGAACACAATTTTTGCCAGGGCTGCCCTAACCATAACAGACAATGGTAGTGTAGTCCAGAAAGTGATACTGGAACGCAAATTTCGGATCGCTCTGTTCAAATTACCATCTAACATGACTGCATGTGTCAGATAGACTTGTATACCTAGGTACTTAAATGTGTGCGGAGCGACCTGAAGTCTAGTATCTCCGAAGTCGATGATCCCAAATTTCTCCAGCGCCTTAAACATATATTCCCATTTCATTGAATCAAACGCTTGTTTGAGATCCAGAGAAATACAACCCGCGTGAGGGTACTGGTTTGGAGCTTCCGTCATTAGATAGTGTAGTTTCCTAATATTTAGCGATGTGCTGCGCGTTGGTAGAAAACCAGTCTGGTCTATATGGACTAGTTTGGGCAGAGAGGGCAACAGTCTGTTGGCCAATACCTTGCTTAATATTTTATATTCCGTAGTTAATAATGACAACGGGCGGTAGTTGGCCATATCTGTGGGGTCTCGTCCCGTCTTCTGGAGCGATACAACCAGGGCTTGCGCAGTGGTGGGTGGTAGGGAGCCCCTTTCCCACGCTGTCTTATATAGGAGCTCCAGTTGAGGCACTAGGGACTCTGCATATGTAGTGTAAAATTCAACTGGGAGCCCGTCCATACCAGAGGTTTTATTACGTGGAAGTCCCTTCATGGCGACCCTGATCTCAGCCTAGGTAATTGGCCCTGTGAGGCCCTTCTGGGCTGCCGAAGTTAGTCTCGGATATGTTAGGGTGGATAGAAAGGCCTCTGCCTGTGTCTCTGTAGTGCAGTCTGGCGCCCGATACAGTATGGCGTAATATTGTCTGAAGGCAGCGTTGATATCTGCCTGGGTAGTAACATTGACACTGTCCACCGTTTGAACCTCGTTTATAACCACCGCAGGAGGAGTATTGCGGATCAATCTAGTGAGCAAAGTCCCTGACTTATCTGCCTCACTGTGCGTTCGTCGTGTGTACGCCTGGTAGTCAATGACCCGTAATAACTCTAGTAGCTCTGCATGCTTAATCCTTGCCTCTTGGGAGTGGGCCCTTTTTGTCTTCGTTAGCTACGGCGTCTTGTTCCAGCCTACCCATGTTATTTTCCACCTCTACGAGGGACTTATGGAGTTCCTGTCTGGCACCCACTGTCGTACTAATGGCTCTCCCCCGGATCACAGTTTCGAATGCATCCCATTCTATTAGTCTGTTCATCGCCGTATTGCTATTTTCTGCAAAATAATGCTCAATGGTCTCTAGTAGATCATTGCGGAACACTGAGTCTTCCAACAGCTGCGGCCACATGCGCCATGTGGGGACCAGGGTGGGCACCCTTCCCCATGTAATGACAATCTCTAATGGGTTAATATCCGAAAACGTTTTGGCAGATATGTGGCTTGAGGCACTTGCATCACTATCCTATTGGAGCAATATATCCTATCTATTCATGTGTGTAGTACATGCACAGGGGAATAGGAGTATTCCCTGTGCGTTGGGTGGCGCATCCTCCAAACAGCACATAGTTCCCATCCTTTCGCCCACCTGCCCAATGCCTCTGCCTGTTTAAACACTCCCACTCCATGTAGTGGCGGATGTGACCTGTCCAGCGATACATCCATTACTGCATTGCTATCTCCTCCTATAATCCATGGATGTGAGTCCCATCCTGCTAATGCCCCGCTCACTGTATCCCAGTACTTATCTTGGTCGAAATTTGGAGCATATACATTGCCCAATGCTACAGGTTGGCCATCCAACATACCCTTCACGAAGATGTACCTCACTAATCTGTCCGCCCTCTGTTCTAGAGCTATAAATGGCACTCCATGTCACACCCAAATTGTGGTCCCCCTCGCAAAACTGGAATACGAAGTGGAGAAAATTTGACCCCTCCATTTCTTCCGGAGTTTTGCCACCTCGCTATCTACCATATGGGACTCTTGCAGGTATACTATCTGTGCCTTGTGGCGCTGCAGTTGCGCATGCACTCTGTGACGTTTCTGCACTGAGCCTAAACCCCTTATATTCCATGTTATAGTGGTGTATCTACCCGGTGTATGCATCGCTGCGTGTTTTGTAGCTGCTGAGAATCTAACGTGGTTCTCAAGCATAAGAGCCTTCCTAGATCAACCTGCACAATGAGACCGTCGCTCACCCACAAAACACAATACTAGGTCTGGTCAACAATCTATACCCGACCATGTAACTTAACTGAACTAATATGAACTCAACAATCACATAAAACACTTTCGCCATGTGGGGGACATCGCTAGCGCCCCGCATGTGAGGTTTTCCTTGGTCGCAACAGCCCAGAAAAGCTACTACAGAAGCCTGGGCCTAATCAACATATCACCATACAAAACAAACATGTTATTACTGTGAACACTATGTTCCAAAAAACACACTGTAGGTACAATAGTAATACTTGCGGGGGTACATTCAGCCATACAAGTCATTAATTAGTTGCGGGGTCGCAGAGGGAAAGAGGACTTGGCTTCCGATCTCATGACATGTGTGAAGGTGGCTGCTGCGATAATCGCCTGTGATTTGTTCTGTCGTATCTGCTGCGAGGTGATATTTCGCCGTGCAGGAGTCCGGCGCGATCTTCCGCTGCCATGACCAGTGGATGCGTCAATGCCGGTTCGACTCTTGGCAGTGAGCTGAGAGGTAGATGTCGCAGCGGTGGTTAGTTCCATCACCTCCAGCCAATCTTCCACATCCCCGGGGCTTTCAAAGAAATAAGATTTCTGTTCATGCAGAATTTTCAACCGGGCTGGGAAGAGAAGTGCATATTTCAGGTTGAGGTCTCTAAGTTTCTTCTTAACCGCCAAGAAGGAAGAACGCTGCCTCTGTACCAGCATTATATAGTCAGGATATAATGACATTTTTGCATTTTCTAATTTTATCGGAGATGATTCGCGAGCTTTTTGCAGGAGAATGTCTCTATCACGAAAGTTCAATAGTTTCACTATGAGAGGTCGTGGGGGGGGCCCCGGTTTTGGTCGTCCGGTAGGTATTCTGTATGTTCGTTCTATACAGTATTGCATACAGAGTCTCTCGTTCGTGACGTGATCCCTGAACCATTGTTCCATATAGCGTGTTGCATCGTTCCCCTCACTTTTTTCCGGTAGGCAAATTACACGAATGGTGTTTCGCTGAGCCCTGCCCTCAGCATCCTCCCCGCGGTCTAGCAGGGTGACTACCTGGTCCTGTAGTTGCTTGACATCGGTTTCACTCTGTGCCTGTCGTGGGATCATTTCACCCAGTGACACAGCATTTTCCTTTACCTTGTCTGCGAGTTTCCCGTGGTCCGCTCTAAGTAGAGTAAGCCCAGTGGTCAGGGTCCCAATTTGAAGCCTCTAGCATTGTCCAGGATGTACCGTCACTGCCTGATTACATCTCCTTCTCGCCGGCCTTATCCGGGGGGGGAGGGGGGTATGGAGGCCACTTGATATCTCGGAGGTCGCGTAGTCCCGGTTATTTCAGCCTGGAGGCGCCTGTTGGTGTTATCATACCATACCGCCCACACTCAGGCATCTCCGCGGTAAGCGGCGCAAATTCAATAGGCCGCTGCAGTCAGGGGTCTGCTCTCCAGGCCATCACTCCGGATCCTGCAGTCCCAGTTGTTACCTGCACATTAACACCCGTGGGGTTCTGTAGCCCGCTTCCTCCTCCCGATGCCAGCACTAACTAAAATGGGCTGCCGTTGTTCCGTATCGGCATTTCCCCATAATCCGCTTCCTGGGAGAGTAGGTCGCTGTGCATCCCCGGTCTCGCGTGATCTCGATCCCAGTTCCGCGGGCTCACCTCCTTCCTGGTGTGTCCTCCGCAGTGGCGCTCTCCCTACATGCGCGTCCCGGCCTCAGGTTTGCACATTTGCCTCCTCAGTGTGTATCAGGTCCAACTCTGATCTCGAGGCCACAGAGTTCCTGGTTTTCTTCACGCTAAGCCTGCAGCGTCTCTCCGCCCTCGTCTGCGCAGGCATGTCTCAGGGGCGATATCTTCATAGCCGTTCACAATTACCTTCTAGCAAGCGGGACCGAGTGTCCGTGCCTTCGCTAGCTGAACTTCCCCGTATTCGTAGCTTCCATTCTACAGTGTGTGACGGATAATTATCAGGATTCTGCGGCCCAGGTCCGGAGCTCGTCTAGAAGATGACCGCCATGCTTGGCTGCCAGCCACGCCCCCCGTAAGAGACAGAGATGGATGACTGGGTGGACGGCTCTGTAGGGTGAGGTGGTGTTGTGGATGGGGGGCTGTAAGGCTCAGTGGGGTGAGTGATAGATGGTATTGATGGATGGATGAATTAATGGTGTGGACGGATGAATGGGAGGATTGATTGTCTGGATGGATAGAAGGATGGATCAGGTGTGTGGGGTGGATGACAGAGTGGCTAGAGGGATGGCTGGACAGATCGATATATTCAGAGAGCAGTAGAGGGAAACCTAAACGGTGTATGCATCTATAACTAGCTAGAGAATGCAGACACTTCCAAAAGGAAGGAACTCGCCATTTCTTTTCATCACAACTTACCCCGGAGATGGTCAGAGGAGCGCTGAAATATTTGCCACCCACCAACACGAGGGGCTGTTTATAGTGACCATCTGCATCGTCTTTTTCTAAAATTTGCTGCTTATACTGCAGAGCTGGTATTGTGAACAGCACATGTGACAAGGCTGGAACTCCGCACACTGCTGCCCTACTCCTGCTGGAGTGGAGGCAGCCTCCCGCGTCTTGGCACAGGAAACCACAAGCAGCACAGTAACAGATTCAAAATGTGGAAGTTTGAGGTTTGTTTACACTAGCGTTGCCCATGTGCAGTGGCCATGTTAGAATGGGATGGCAATTTGATCCAACTATTTTGGGGTGGCTGTGCATGGCATTGTAAGTTGGAAGCACGCAGCGATAGCAGGCATCCTGCGTTTACAGAATTGGAACTTCGATTTTCCAGGGAGAACAAACACACAACAATTTCTAGGGTTCCCACTTTCCCAGAGATAGATACAGGACACCCATGAACAGGTCGAATGTCCTAAACTACAGGAGAAACAAGCATTGGCTGCGCGGCCGTGAAAGTGACGCACGCAGAATGCCACACAAAAAGCTGTGGTGAGACTTTTAAAAGCCCACTAACTAAATGTTTCGCCAGTGCAGCGCATATGCTGGCTCAGGCGAGACCTAAAAAACTAACAGGCATTGGTAAATACATTAGGTTTCGCTCTATATATGATTAATAATAAGCTGGTTTTTGTTGTACGTTGTAGCTTGCTGTGTAGTTGTAGAATGTAAGTTACAGAAAGTCTGTTAAAGTGTTATGACTTGTTTATGTACAAAAAGGCAATTTATTGTGCTCTTACTAGTAGTATAGTGCAGGTAACTAATAGCAACATTTTGAAAAATGAAACAAAAGAGGGAAATAATAGAAATATTTGACATAATAGCAATATTTGTGGTTTAGTGGAGTTCTGACTATTTTGGCCGGATGCCACTGCACCTGCTGCAACATTCAAATCCTGAAACTAGGGCCTGTAAAATTACTGCATTTGTGACTGCCCGTTTAGTACTAAAATATAGCAATATTTGGTGTTTGGAGAAGTTATGACAACTTTTGTCCCCTGTGCCACTGCACCTGCTGCAACATTCAAATTATGCACCTAGGGCCTGAAAGATAACTGCATTTGTGACTGCCTGTTTAGTAGTAAAATATGGCATTATTGTGTGTTTAGAAGAGTTCTGACGACTTTTGGGCCCGGTACTACCGCACCAGCAGTGCCATTCAAATCATGACCCTGTTGTCTGCAAGGTAACTGCACTTGTGGTTGCCTGTTTAGGAATAAAATATAGCAATATGAGGTGTTTAGTGGGGTGCCTGGAGCTTTTGGCCCCGGTGCCACTGCACCTTCTGCACTATTGAAATCATGACCTTAGTGCTTGCTAGATAACTGCACTTGTGACTGCCTGTTTAGTGGGGTGCCTAGAGATTTTTTTTTCCTGGTGCTGCTGACTGTTTAGTAGTAAAATATCGCAGATCTCTTGAATATTTACTTTATTTTTAAAGTGCAATGTTTATTGCAACATTGAGAATCTGTCCGATAATGCCTACAGTTAGAAGCTGTCTGCCTTTTCGGCGGGAAGAGATCTTATCTTGACAGTGAATGGGGCTTAAACAGTGTGAACAGCTTATGTAGAAGTATCGTAAATGCATGCAGCCAGGGGAAGTTAACGAAAAAAGGTTCCACACAAAACTGAATGAACACAGTAATTTGGCTATGGAAACTTATAATGCGTTACCTCATGAATGCCTGCGCATCCGATCGGGGAGAGTCGTATGTGTAGATTTCACGATGGCACCTCCTTGCTTTGAATCGGCACAGTGCCTGTGTGTAATCGGACAGCTGCGCACCGTTCCGTCTTATTGTGCCACCGGTCCCCGCAACGTCAGCAGCCAGGACTCCTAGCCGCGACGGCGCCTTGGGCCCTATGGCGTCTCCGCTCTGTTCTTCGGCTGGCAGGGGTTAGTGTGCAGCGCTCCTGTATTATCGACGAATGCCTAAGTATGCATGCTTGGGGAACTATGTAAATTTGGGGTCAACTACATACCCTGGTAGAATTCTGGCCCTGGCACAATGTGGAAATTCTGAGCAACATCCATGGGTTAATGCTGATTGCCCACCCCTCGTAAAATGTCTGACCTTGTATAATGGTGGTAACTCTTCGCAATGTGTGGGCACCAATGGGATGATACCAATTGCCCTGCACTGGTAAAATGCTGTCCCCTTCCTAATCATGGTAATTCCTGGCAGCTTGTAGGCATCCATGGGTGATGTCCATTGTATAGTCAGGAAAAATGGTTCCTAGCCTAACGGTAGTAATGTTTGTCAACTTATAGGCATCTATGAGAGGATGTTCACTGTGCACCCAAGAAAAAATGATGCTCTCATAATTATGGTAATTCTTATCAACTTCTGGACATTTATGGCATGTTACCCGCCGCCACAGTAAAATGCTGAACCTTGTATAATGTTGGTAATTCCTAGCATACTGTGGGAATCAATGTTATGATTTTGCCATCTCTGGTATGATTCTCGTGCTGAAAGAATGGTGGTCAATGTTGACAGTTTGCATACATCCATGGCACAGTGGCATTTGTCAAATGCATAATGGCGGTCCTGGCAGTATAGTGGCAATTCTTTGCATACTGGGAGAATCCACTGCACAACAATACCCAACCCTGGCATGTAGTTCACCCTACTGTGGACAATCATGATTATGGCAGTATGATGCTGATTCTTGCCAATGTGAAATGAAACACATTATTTTGTAAAAATGCTTCACTATTGTAGGCCATAACTGCCATGTTTCCTGCTGGTGCTATCTCTGTTCACCGGATGTACCTGTCTCTGAGGCAAGGCGTGAAGTTCCCTGGCATCAAACTTGGGTTTTATTTTCGAATTCAGCTTGCTTAGAGGACACTGTACTAGTGTTGTTACTGTACGAAGGTCATTCAACCCTGTCCCATGACTTGCCTGTATCTTAATAGGAACTTAGGGCCGATTTAGACTTTGGAAGACAGTTTGTCCGGGTGGGGAAAGATATTACTCTCCACCACACTAATGGACTTCCATCTGCTAAATCTAGCCAGGCCAATGGTCAAGTCTACATTGAAAGCAACTGCAATCATGGTGCTTCCCTTCAAGGTTCAAAATGTTTGATGGATGGCTGCCAGCTGATTTGACGGCCATTCTCAAACCATTTAACAATATTTGTTTCTGAAAAACAAACTTCCAAAGTGGGAGTTTGTTTTGGAAAGATAAACCAACTAATGACTTCCACACTGTGGGAGTTTTATTGCAGGTTGAATGGACCATTATTGTGTTCTCTGTCCATCACTGCCACTTTTTCCAGACAGAAAAAAAGGACAGCACATTTTCCAATGTTAATAGGGTAGGTGGTGTAATGCTCTTACTCTGACGGCCCCTACTTCATAAGGCTGTCGGAGAAAGTTCTCAGACTGCTGAACCAACGGGGGCTCCGTCAACAGAAAATGTACAGTCCACCCGTCACTAAATGAGGCACGGGTAACTAGAGTTTGGCAGATAGGGTACTCTGTTGCATTTATGACCGAATACCCTAAACTCCAAACTCTGAGTGAGCCTCTTAATCATGTGACAGATACTAGAAACTGCTGCAATATTTATATATGTTTGTTCTGTCTCACCTTGGAAAGCCTGTTCCCATTACATATGTTAGGAGGGTCCACCTGCTGTTTTGCTCAGTGATTCACAGATCACTTTTTTCAACAAATTATTTTCAGACTCAACTTGAGCTTGAAGGTTTCGACAACAGCATCTTGTAGCGATCAAGTGGACAGTGGTTGTAATTCTTGACATGCTGGGAACATCGAAAGCAACACACCGCCAATAACGCTGTTGCGTGCATTATAGTGGTTACTCATGACAAACTGCGGATATGCATGGCACGATGATGCCAAACCTAGCATATTATATATTTGCAGGGCCAAGGCACAAAGGTAAAACATTTTGAATACACTGACGTTCTAACAGGATAGTAGAGAGGACCTACAGCACTTTTAATTAAGCTAGAGTATATGCTTAGGCAGCTTTCTCTCAAAGATCTACAACAGATACATCTTTGTCAATGCTCAGGTTTCGGACTGGGCAAGGTCAAACCTATTGCGTTTGTAAATACTTTGCAAATGTTTCTTATTATAAAGTGTTAATTGGTGGAATGCTATGGCTTTTGTGCTTAGGTTCCTGTGTCCAAGCCTACATGAATATATAAATAAGTTTGAGATGATGCCCAGTGTCTAGTTTCCCAATCCTTTTTAGGTCGAAGCCTACGAGACATCGCAGGTTTGCTAAAGGCATCCTGGGGACATTCAGAGAGCTTGGAATGCATTACACCCACAGCTTGCCACTGGCTTTGTGGTTTGTAACTCACACTTTCTTTCGTTCTATTTGCTGGCTTTATGTTTTTTTAGGTAGTTCAGTTTGAGTTAATCCCTCCCGTGGAGCACACCCTGTATTCCTCCACGGTACTCGCTTTCAATGAATAGACCTTTAAAGCTTGTTCTTATCTTGTCACATTTGCTGCCCATCCAAAGACAGAGGTCAAATGTCAGGCAGGCTCTGTCTTTGAAGGGAGCTGGATGTTTACTTTTCTGTCTCTGACTTCAAGTGAGAGGATTTATGTGGCAATCTTGCTGTCAAAAGAATGACGTTTTTCTAGCACACAACAACATTTTAATGTCTCTAAATGAAATGTGCAAGATAATTTCAGAATATAACAGAATTGGGGAAGCACAATGAAGCACATTTTTGGGGAATTCTAAATTGTGGTGGAAACAAATATTTTACTATGATCAACATAAATCATTACATTGGGTGATGACATTTCCACACATTATTGTTTCTGCAGTTTCTTTTTTATCAGTAAAACTGTTTGTCTGTACAAATGTAATAGTCATTTCAATTAAAAATGTGTTGTCTGCAACAGCAGTATGCTACCTCACCATGCATATACCACTTTACGCCACTCCATTCTACTCTGCAACACTCTACTCTATGCCACTCCACTCTGCTTTACTGCACTCTACGCCACTACTCTATTCTGCACCACTCTACTCTACCCCTATCTACTCTACTCTGCAGCACTAAACTCCATCCCAGTGCACTCTACACCACTCTACTCTGCACTACTGCACACTTTGCCACTGCAGTCAACACCACTCCTGTTTAAGCCACTCTACCCTGCACCACTCCACTCTACGCCACTCTACTCTGCTACATTGCAATCTATGTCACTGCTAAAAACACTGCACCAGTTCACTCTACACCTCTCTACTCTGCACCACTCTACTCTATGCCAATGCACTCTATGACATTCTACTGTACTTTACGCCACTGCACTCTTTGCCACTGTACAATATAACACTCCTCAGTAGCCCGATCCGCTCCAATCTCTACACAACTCCACTCTACGCCAATGCACTCCTCTGTGCCACTCGACTCTAAGCCACTCCAATCTACTCTGCACCACTGCTCTCTATACTGCTTCACTAGTCCATTCTATGCAATTTCACTCTTCTCTATGCCACTTTACTCCACTCTGTGCCACTCCACTGCATTCTACGCAGTGACACTGCACTCTACGCCATTGCACGCTAGAACACTCTACTCTAAGCCACTGCACTCTATGCCAATGCACTCTACACCACTTTACTCTACACCACTACACTCGTTGCCACTCTACTCTGCACCACTGCATCTAAGCCATTCTACTTTACTTCACTTCATTCTACGCCACTCTATTTAACTCTGCACCACTCTGCTATAACGCACTCAACGCCAATGCATTCTAATCTATACCACTGCTCTCGACGCCACTCCACTGAAGCAGATCCACGATCAGCTTACCCGTAGCAGGCCTCCCTGGCTCTACCACGTTCACCGTTGTCTGGTGTCGCCTCGTTCTGCCGGTATGGTCTTTTACTGAGTAGCCTGTTTAGCAAGTCACTGAAACATTAGCTGCCTGCTAGCTAGCCTTTAACCCTATAAGTTTTATTTTTGCCACCTTTAAAATTTACATCGCGACCTTTAAGTTTATTATCGCTGCCTCCTAGTTTGTTTTGAAGTTCGACAGTGCCTTAAGTCAATTTCAGCATTAAGCTTGTGCTTCTCCTGGACCATGCCATTTGTTGAACTGCTCGATCTTTTTCAGCCTGCTCTTTCCTGCCCGTTCGCCCTTCCACTTCCCGCCATCCAGCGGCCCCCCCAACCCATAGGACCTACTTAATGGTGGCTGCAGCACTACCCCATTAGGAAGATCCCTGATCAGCTTCCCTGTAGAAGTTCTCCCTGACTATGCCACATTCACAGTTGCTTGGTGTTGGCTCGTTCTGCTGGTACAGTCTTTTATTGTACTGCTTGTTTAGCAAGTCACTGAAGCATTCTGCTACCTGCTAGCCTTTAACCCCTATTTCGCCTGTAAGTTCGTGTTTGAACCTTTAAGTTTATTATTGCTACCTCCTAGTTAATTTTGCCACCTTTATTTAATTTTTGCCACCTTGAAGTTCATTGGTGCTTTGAGTCCATTCCTGCATTAAACTTGCACTTCTTCTCGACTGCGCTGTTTAGAAGCTGCTTGCTCCTTTCTCATCCAGTCTTGCCTGCCCATTCGACCCCCACTTCCCGCCGGCCAGTGCCCCGCCTAACTCCTAGGACCTACTTAATGGAGGCCAAAGCGCGACACAGTGCCCCGCCTAACTCCCAGGACCTACTTAATGGAGGCCAAAGCGCGACAGAATGCCGATGGCACGCCAAAGGCAGGTCTGTCTGCGCCCTGCCGCGCCTGGACTGTGCCCAGCACCAGTATCCCTGGCCCTCTGGTCACCCACTGATACTCCTACGCAGAACTGCGAGCCCTGTACCCCAGAAGCCGCAACAATGCTGCTGCACATCTCCTCGATCAACAGTAGGGCCATTCACCTGCCACCGCTGTCTCTTCACATGCGACTCAGGATGTCCCACCGTCATGGAAACCCGTGCCACTCCCACTTCGCCAACCGCGAGTGTCCACGAACCACTCCGAGCCTCCTGCTCAACACCGAACCCCTCTGCAAACATGCCACCGAGATCTGGGACACCATCACCACCCTCGCTCCAGCGTGATCTTCATAACAGAGACCTGGCTCAAACCCTCCTCTGCACCTGACATCGCCACCACAAGGCCCAACGGCTACAAGATGATGCAGCAGGACCACACTAATGAACACGGAAGCAGTATCGCCATAACTAACATAGAAACAATCTGCTGCGCCACCAACAAAGACGACACCATCCCGATCATGGAACACCTCGACTTCCAACTCCACACTGTTTGCAGAATGACCATTAGAGGCACCCTCGCCTACAGACCCCCAGGACCATGCCCAGGCATCTACGGTGCCATCACCGACTCCATGGCCCTACCAGGTATCAACTCTAAGCACTACATTTTCCTCAGTGACCTGAATTTCCATCTATGTGACTTCACAGACACAAACTCCACCAACCTCCTGGAACGCAAGAGCAACATCGGCCTCACCCAGCTGGTCACCGACCCAACACACAGCGCTGGACATATGCTTGACTCAATCTTCATGACCAGCGACAGGGACAAATACAGTCATCCCATAAAAATTAGCTGGACCTACCACGCCATTGTCCACTAGGCCTCACAGCTCCTTCCTCTGTAGCTGGAACAAGGTGTCATCGACCCAATGGACAGACACCCATAACACCACCCAGCCCGACCCTGCAACCAAACGGGAAACGGCCGTCCAAATCCTCACCACCTGGATCACCAACTGAGTCGCCCCCATCAAGCAAGCCAAGACCGGCAGATGCACCAAACAAGCCAGCACACCAGAGCTCAGGACAATGAAAAATAGCAGGAAACGACTGGAGAGAAGTTGGCACACCAGCAGAGACCCCACAGACCAAGCCACCTTCAAGTCAGTCCTCACTACATACTAGCAACGCCTCAAAGACATGAAAAAAGACGCCCTAGCAAACCGCACCGAAGCAAGTACCAACTACACCAAGGAGCTCTTTAGCACTGTCAGAGAGTTCTGACCGGCAGCCACCAAGAACATGATCTTCCCTGCCCAGGAACTCTGCGACACACTAGCTAACTATTTCTACAACAAGATATTCGCCATGTAAAAGAACTTAATACCCCAACCCACTGACCTCAACAGCCTCCCCACACCAACAGACGCAACCCCCAACCATCTGCTCACCGCATGGGAACAGCTCACCACCCAGAAATACACCTTCCATCATAAACTCCATTAACTTCGGGAGCACCCACAGACCCCTGCTCCCACCACCTCTTCAACCTCAGAAGCAAGGAAATCAACGCATCAATCACCACAGCCACCTTCCCCGACGTATGGAAACACACAGAAGTCAGACACCTCCTTATAAAACCCTCTGCGGACCCCAGCGAACTCAAGAACTACCTGCCTATCTTTCTGCTCCCATTTCCCGCCAAGGTTCTCGAGAAGGCCATCAACCGTCAGCTCACCGAACACCTGGAGAGAAATAATCTGCTTGACTCCTCTCAATCCGGTTTCCGTGCCAACCACAACACTCCACTGTATGCGCCTCCATCCTACGAGATGACACTCTACTCCACTCGATACCACTCTACACTATAACTCTACTCCACGACACTCTACGCCGCTCAGCACTCTATGACCCTCCCCTTCATGACACTCTGCCGCATTCTAGTATACAGCACACCACTTTACACCACTTGACGACACTCTACACCGCTCCATTCCCCTCTACGCCACTCCACGCTACTCACTCTACGACACTTTATGCCATTCCATTCTACAACACTTTACTGCACTCCATCCCCCTCGACTCCATTCTATGCCCCTCCACTCTATGCCTCTCTACTCTGTGCCACTCTACATCACTCCACTTCACTCCCCTCTATGCCACTCTACAACACCCCACTCTACTTCACTCTTCTCCATGACACTCAACAACACTCTCCTCTATGCCACAAACTTTTAGGTATTCTAAACAGCAGTCACTCTGGTTTTACAACATGGCTTAAAATACATTGGCAAAGCGAGTAGCTCTTGCATAGGCGATGCCTATTGGCTTTTGCCAATGCTTGTTTTGTTTTTGGGTTCCAAGTTCCGTTTTAGGTGGTGGTGGTGGTCTATATACACCACTGCTGCAGTACTGGTTCAGACCCACTGAGTTATCCCTGTTTGGTTGTATGTATGACTATTGTGCACAAAAACATTGTCCAACAAAAATATTGTAGTCAGAATATAACAACCAACATATTCTTTACTATTTTTCACTCCTCATCCGCGAACCTTGAAGATGCACATATGTGAAGTGCAGAAAAGTACATCTAAACTCACCTTCATGACATTGTGGTAGTCGATATTTTGGTTACAATATTTTGTAAATCGATGTTTATTAGATGATACTTTGGTAGAATACCTCCGTTTAGAACTCCTAGCAGCGGGGAAACTGGGGGGGGGGGGGAGGGCAGAACCACTGACTCGCGTGTAATTTACCCATCTGGCGAGTGCCTGCGGAAGTCAGAACACTGAACTGATAAGGGCCCATACTTCCTATAAGCATGTCAAAGATTATTGTTTGCTGTGCTATTTGCAAGCTGGCATTGCAACGTCTAAGCACTAGTGACTAGTATAACATTCGGTATTGTTCTACTCACTGAAACACTAGGCTTGTGGCCAGTGTGAATAATGATGCGTATTTCTTGAATATTTACCAAAAGGTGGCTTTTTGTTCAGCTGTCAGATTGGAAACAAAACTCATTTTCTCCACTGAGCCATCACTGCCACTTCCTCTTCGCAGACTGGGAATGTGTTCAAGCTCCTCACCTTCCGCTGTCCAGTGGAAAACCTAGCGCCATCGTACTGAGAAATACCTTGGGAGCATGGACCAACCTGTGGGGGGCGGCACCGATTCTAAAAGGCACTGGAAAGACAATCCAGATCTCTTGAGGGGCGCGTTCTGCCTCTGTGGCAATCTTCGTTGTGGCCTGGGCTGTCTCCATATGCTCAATTCCACTCTCATGCCAGGCAGATCGAGGGTCTGGGGTTACCTTCCCACTCCATATCAGCGGCATTAGACGTGCTGCTCAGAGGTGGATGTGTGAGGTGGCCGTACTTGGGCTCGACCTGCTTGGAAGAGCAAGAAGACATCTTCTCTTCAGTCGTTCTTTCAGAGACCTAATCGAGAGTCTCGTTACATTGTTTCATCAGACCGTGTATCCCCGAGTGAAAACTTGTGATAAATCTGTGCCTTGCGGTTCATAGACGCAGAGAGGAAGTCGGCTCCAGTCAGATCAGACATACAGACGACAGGCGAGGTGTCTGGTGACAAGGAGGATACAACTCCTCCCCTCCCCCATGACACAACTCTTGAAAATAAACATGCACCTGTTGGTATTGCTGCTGGGGCACGGTGACATCTGGTGGCAATGCTTCTTGGGTGCACGCGCCTAGCGACACGGCCCCTGTGTGCACACTTGTGAGAAAGGAGGATGCGACACTCGTTCCTGGTAGAACGCTTCCTGAGGAGAAACCCCCTCTACGGCGCATGAACTCTGATGACACCATTGATGGGAGTGTGGCCGCATCTGGCAACACAGCTCCTGAGAGTGAATAGTAAATAGTACACGTTATTGGGTCACTACACGGATACATTCCAAATAATATGGAGTGCGGCTGAAGCCCGAGTTGGCGGGGTTATACGCAGGAGGAATGGTACAAGGGGGGTTGACGCAGTAGCTGTGAGCATATTTGTATAGTTGTATTTTTTATGAAGTGCTGCGCTGCATGGAGGCCTCCGGGGCACTCGTTAAAGTTGTTAGGATTCACTTACACTAAAAACGCTAGTCAACTTCAACCTAAGATATTTTATTTATTTTATTTAGTAGACGTTCGGCGAGGTACTCGAGTGGGAGGGGTTTGGGTAAACTGCAAAGTACGAGGGAAGCGGCCGCGGACAGGGGTGTGTGAAAGAGCCCTTCCCCAACTGGAGGGAACAATGTGGATACCGTAGAATGAGAAGCCATGGGTGGGAATGTAATGTCTTAGCACCTCTGTGTTTGCAAGAAAGGTTCAGGGGGGAGTGTCATGGGGTCAGACGAGGCTGTGGGCGCCGTCTTTTGAGCCTCTGATTTGAACCCAAAACAGATGCTCGGCAGGCGCTAGAGCTCGGCAGGCGCTAGGACCCCGGGCCGCCCACCGGGCCTCGTACAGACTCATCCTCAGCTCACCAAATAGGGAAGTGCAGGCCTCTGACTCAGAGCCAGTCACTTGCTCATGAATATGAATCAGAGTATTAGCATGGATTAGCATAGGTAGGGAGCAGCCCGGCAGGCGGAGCAGCCATATTGGGAAGCGGGCACTACGGAGAGAAGTTTTGGTCTCAGTTGTGCACTTTCTTTGGAGGCTCCTGTGAGTCGGATCAGTGACCGAGGATGAGCGGAAAGGAGCCCCCCGGAACTCCCATGGAGAAATACAAGCTAGTGGTGGTGGGAGGAGGAGGGGTGGGCAAGAGCGCACTCACCATCCAGTTCATCCAGGTGAGTCGAGGGTGGGGCCCAGGGTCTGGTATGTGCACGAGTATGATCCAGTGCATGCTGTTGCTTGCAGTCTTTTTGAGCCAGGCGGGCGTTCCCAGGGATGTGCCTGGTGGGGTCTTTATGAAAAGCTGCCTGCTGGTCGCTCCCTGCCCCTTGCCTGCTTGAATTGTGCCTTCCCTTTGCATGCTGCGTCCTACCAACAAAGTGCCCGCTGGGGTTTCTCACTGTCCAGCGCTGTCGATTAAATAAGCCTGCTAGGGTCCTCCCCGGAATGTACATGTAAGGAGGGCTCTCCCTGGAATAAATATGTCTGCTGAGACCCTCCCTGGAATATGTCTGCTGGTGCCCACCACACGAATGTGCCCGTCCAGGCCTTCCCTGGAATGTGATTGCTAGGGTCCTCCCTGTAATGTGCCTGGTGGTGGCCTTGTTGGAATGAGCCTGCAGGCCCTCCCTGGAATGCAGTTGGTAGGACCCTCCCTGGAATGTCTGGCCTTCCTTGGAATGTGGCTGCAGAGGCTCTCCCTGAAATGTTGTTGCTAGGGTCCTCCTGCAATGTCTGATGGTGAGTGTGCCTGCGGGGTGCTCCCTGGAATGTGGTTGTTAGGGTCCCCCTGCCATGTCTGGTGGTGGTCTCCTCCCAAGTGTGCCTGCGGGGCCCTCCTTGGAATGCTGCCTGTTGGGTCCTGTGCTGAGCCCCTCCTAGGGGTGGGTTTCGAGGCGGCCCCGTGTGATGCTGGCTGCCCTTTGCCTGCTCATGCGTGGTCTGCCGTGTGCCTTAGCTACCAGGGGCTTTTCGTGAGGTGCATTTGTCGTACTCCTTAGGCCCCACTAGCTGTGTCTGTGAATACTCAACCTCACGTCAACTGAGCTCTGCTTTCTCACTGTGCTTGGGGCTTTCATGCCGCAGCTGACTTTTTCTGTAAGCCTGCGGTGCTCTTCCAAGTTCCTGCTGTGTGCCTGCAGCGGTTGCCCTTCTCTGCGAGGTCCAGGGGAGCACGCTTGGCTGCTGCGTAACATATATGCCTGGTCGGACCTGGGCCGGTTGCATTCTTTCTCTGCCTGCTGAGGCTCCTCCAACCGCAGCTGCTTGCTGTATCTGCTGCTTTTCATTTGTGCCTGTGGGGCTCCCGCCTGCTTCTTCTCGTGGCCATGGAGTCTGTGCTTGCTGCCTCCATTCTCTCTGCCTTTTGGGTTTCTGCCAGCTGCGGTGGAGCCGTATCCGAGCTGTCTTTCCACGCCTGTGGGGCTGGCTGCCTTTCCTTGCCCAAGAGCTACAGATTCAGACGTGCTCAGCGAGTGTCACGGAACCGGTTCTACGGCTTCTGGGCAGACTCCCAGGCCGGCGGAGTCCTAGGCAGGAGGGGACGGCTCCGGGCTTGTGCTCTCTGCCGAGCGCGGACCGTGTGAAATACTGAGGGGTCCTTCGTAAAGACAAAGGCAGGCAGGCCAGGGGGAACAGTTGTGGAGGAGCGCTGAAGTGAGGATGGGCGCATGGCGGGGGCACAGGTCCGGGTGCACACATGCTGGGGAGAGGCTCTGAGCAGGATGTTTACACAGAGCGAGGCGGGGCTCGGGGATGTGCACACAGGGTGAGGAGGATCCTGCTGACCGGCATGGGGGCAGATGATTAATCACATCCCAGATGCCACCATCTCACCCGTCTCTTCGCTTATTCTTTAGACTGTATTTTCAGTAATACTGCCGCAGAAGTCCTTCTCTTTCACATCTAATTTAGAAAATCTCTAGGAAGAACATATGTATCTCTATCCTGAAACAAGCCATCGGGTGCTGCTCTGACAAGGGGCGCAGCAACGAGAAGTAGCCCATGTGCCTTGTGACGTTTTGGGCCATCTTCAGGGAGTTAGGGGTGTAGTTCACAGACTACATAGATGAGCATGCAGTGGTCACATTTGAACAAACAAATGATGGACGGAATGCTGACAATGCAGACATTCTCCCCCAGTCAAGAGATCTGGGTTAAATCCATCGTTCTTTTGCCCACTACACCACCCCAGTTTAGACATGGCCATATGCAAATCAGTCTTGACCCTGTGCCTCATGGGAACAGTCCAGCCCGAACTGCCAAGCCATGTCTTCCCTGGACCGGAATCAAGCATCCTAGGACCGGTTTCTGGCTATCAGCCGTCATCAGCCAGGATAGCTTGACTCCAGTGGCGTAGTGAGCACGGGTCCCACGTCTGGGAATACCCATCCCACTTAGGGCGAAAAGCATTACAACAAACAAATGATGGACGGAATGGAGCACGCTAATGACCACGCCACACATGGAGCTCTGTAATATGTCCTTATTCTTCGGCATGCAGCCCTAAACTGAAAGCACTGTCATAGACTTTATTGACCACACCCAGACACACCCAAATACTTCCAGACTTATTATGTAACTTTATAAGGAGTCTGCCTAGCACTACGAGAGTCCTACTGCACATTATCACACAACACTACATCTCCACCCTGGTTAAATAAAAAATACCTGCAAAATATATACATTGGAGTTCCAAAGGGAGTCATCAAGGTACTCACACAATTTTCCAGGTTGATTCATACAAGGTGAAGGAGTTGCACTGTCATCTATCATCATAGATGTAGACTCAAATGCTTGACTTGGGCACTCAGGTGAACTTGTCACACTTGTAAGGTCTAGAGCTGAGGAACATCGAGAGAGATGCTTGAAATGTGAGGAGTCATTATGGACTTTCCAGGACATTGAACAGTCACCATGTGTCTTTTACTTGTCACAACTCTCAATGGTTCAGCATTAAATGAAGCTTCAGTCTTGTATTTCTGCTTCATTGCGACTCGGTCTCTGTCCTCAAAGACAGTGTCCTGAGTGAATTGGCGTTTATCTGCACAGACCTTCTTCTGTCTTTCGCGAGAAGTGTCCGTGACACAAATCTCATCAGTGTCTATTACTCAGCTTGTGGTCCATTGTGGTAGCTTTGTCCCAGTGGCTCTCTCGAACAGCAAGGTGGCAGGGCTTTCACCTGTTGTAGAAAGGGGAGTTAATTGATAGACACGAAGGACTAGACATAAGACTGATTTAAGATCGATTCCTTTCAGGCAGCGCACTGAACAACTTTCTTCCGGGTGCCCATAGATCGTTCAGCAACAGCATTTGCCTGTGGCCAGACAGGTGTGCTTTTCTGATGCTTGACGTTCAAATAACTAAAAAAGTCCCTAAATTCACTGCTATTGAAGGGCGGACCATTGTCAGATTTGAGGATGGAAAAATATCAGCCACTCTCTCTATGAGTTTATCATGATGGTCGATGATAAATCTTCCATTAAGGGAAAACGCGAGTACTCCTCAATAATTACCACGAGACGATGGCCATTGTTTAAGGGTCCAAAGAAATCAACTGCAAATTTCTCCCAAGCCTTGTTTAAGAAGGTCAGACATATTTAGCGGATGCTGTGTTGTCTTGGGAGATAAATTTGTCACACAGGTGAGGAAACCACACTCTATCTCTTAGGGCTCTCTTAGTGACTAAAATGCGACAATGTCCTTTGTGTGCCAGTTCAATGACTTGTTTCTCAAGCTCTCGGGTATGACAATCCTTGAACCTCTTCTTGGGTGATAGAAAGTTATTACTGCACATTTTTGATATTCAACACCATCTGTGAGTATGTTTTCTCCATGGTTGAGTTCTAATGATACCCTTGAGTGTGAGCATGTCTCTGTATTGGTAGCAGCAATGATCTGCTCAATGGCTAGAGCTGCAGGGGTGCTAGGCTTTACTACGAAATTGGTATATGCTTCAGCTGCTTTAGATGTTGCACTGTGATGCTGTAACAACACTTGTGAGAAGTAATCTGCATGGTTTTGATCCTTATGCACAATAGTGTAATTATACTTTTGCAATCTCAACCCTCACCTCTTGATGCAAAGGGGCCTTGGGCGTCCGTAGGAATGTTTTCGGTAGGGGGGGACTTTTAATGTCATTCATCCTCTGACCCTTTATGACAATGTCAAAGGGCATGGGCATAGTCATTAAAGGGCAAGTGAAAAATCTGGGAGCGGGGGTGGACATGAGCTCCCCTTGCTCTCCCCTGTGGACATCCATGGAGGGGGCATTTTGGCTTTTGGAGTTCCAAAAATGTTGAGCAAAGCCTGGTGGTCCGTGACAAGGGTGAAGTGCTATCCATACAGAAACACATAAAAATGTTTATAAGCCCATAATACAGTCAGGCTCTCTTTTTCTGACTGACAAGCGGCACATTAATTCTGAGATAAACTTCTGCTAGCATAGGCCACAATGTGTCTCTGAGCATTTGGATGTCCATTGTGTTGAGCAAGGATCGCGCCCAACCCCACCGGGCTTGCGTGTACAACAATCTCAGTATGTAACTTTGGATCAAAGTAAGCCATTTCAGTTTACATTTTCAATTGCATGTCTGATTTTCTTGAAACTTCGATCACATTCAGAGGACTATTGGAAGGGAACATTCTTCTTTGTCAATTCTCTTAATGGGGCACTCACCGTGGCAAAATCAGGAATGTACCTGGAGCAATAGCTGGCCTTGCCTAAGAAGCATGGTTAGATCTTGCAGGGAACAGGTGGATGACAAGGCTTGTGCTTTTTCAGGGTCAGGAATCATTCCCCCTTCAGAGAAAATATGCCCAAAGGATTTGAGTTTGTTTTTGTGAAACTCACTTTTTTGCATTTAATATGAGACCCTCACCGGCATGCAAACAGCATACTTGTGTAAGAACTTTGTCATGTTCCTTTTGTGTGGGCCCCAAACACTAATATATCATCACGATAGTTCAAAGCATGCGTTACAGGTTGAATTACTCAGCGAATGACATCCTGAAAGATTTCGGCAGCCGATAACACTCCAAAACGGTGTCTTTTTGTATCTGAACAAACTAACATGAGTTGAAAAAGTTGTAATGTACCTACAGTTGTCTTCCAGCTTGAGTTGATGGTATCCTTTGATCAAATCAAGATGGTAGAAGACTTTTGCGCCATTCAGCTGGGTAATCATGTACGCAATGTGTGGGCCTGGATGTCCTTGTCTCCCGATTGCTTTGTTGGCTTAGCGCATATCAACGCAAATGCCCACTACACCTCTACTGTTCTTTTTTGGCACTACCACTATGGGCGAAACCCATGGCGTCTGACCAGTAGAGCGCTCGATGATGTCATGCTTTAATAATGTTTCCAGCTCTTTTTCAATGGCCACCTGTGAATGAAAAGGAGTCCAACGACTGTCCTCATTAATGTGACGTTGCACCTTCATTTTCTTGAGTTTCCCTAGCCCTGACTAACTATTTCAGAATGTACATTGAGGTTGTAGTTGATGGATATCAGTCCCATGTCCACAGCAGTGCCGAAATTGAGTAGACATGCACTCGATTCAGTGCTTGTAGTGTTACTTTCTTATGCCTCATCGACGAAAGATCCTTGACATTGCAATGGCGCAGAAGCAGCCCATGTGTACACCTTTGTTTATGTGGTACAGGAGACAGTTCCTTGTATTTTTCTGATGGCATGATATTGATTGATGCACCACTGTCACTAATGAAAACTGAAGGGAAGGCATTTACCTTTAGGGTGATCTTGGGGCATCAACCAAATGAGTTTGGTCGCTTCGTGTGGTGATCTCTCTTTGACTAGTGTATTTCTTTGCAAGTGGCCAATCCTACTTGTGCATGTCCTTCTGCGGTTGACATCACTGTTGCACACCCATTATCTTCACTGTCGCTCGATGATGACTCTGAAGAGCCTTTGGAAGAGAAATTTGAAGACGATTTACTTCGTTTAGTCTCTACTTGTATCAGTTGATGTTGCCATTTGGCTTTTTGGACGTGGCTAGAATGCTTCTGGAACGTTCTGGCATCTGTTTTCTCTTCACATCCTGACTCACTTAGTTTCTCTTTCGCTTTGCTGACTGTTTTGAAATGGCTTTCTCTCCTACAGCCTTTGCATATCTGTCCAATGGCGGGACATTTACCTTCGTGTTTTTAACAAGAAGCAACATCAGAAACACAAGTTTTTTTTCTTCAGACACATCGTCTTCTGGGCCTCCACTTAGTGTTTCTGCTTACTTTTAATGAGCAACGCTGATTCATTCTGTGTAGTTCAACCTTCCATATAAGCAGCATCTTGATCTGCATGTTCCTGAGCTCTTGCAGCTATGATGACCTTTTCTAGACTGTTTCTCTCAGCACCTTTGTCTGAACGAAAAGGAAAGGTAACCCTCGATGACCCTGAGACGTATGGCTTCTTCTTCATTGAATTCCCTGACCTTGCAATGCTTGATGAGGGTATCAAGCCTTTCGATAAACTCATCCATCGTTTCACCAGCTTGCTGTCTTGCTTGGTTGAAAACGTACCTTTCATAGTGGACATACAGCATTGGATTGAACTTGGCTTCCAACGTTTCTTTGATTTGATGGTACGATACTTCATCAGCTCGTGATAATGTTTTTTAATCACTTCTTTCACTCCATCACCTGCAAGGCTATTTAAGCATTTGATGATCATTTTGTCATCTACTTCTTCTAGAGCATCTGTTAAGTCATCGAACGTTTCGATCGATGCAGTACATCTGGCACCAATATTCTGCTTTTTGGAGGTGTCGAATGGTGGTGGTGGTTTCAAGAACACAGCAGCGTCATAACTTGTGTTGGGACTTACTGACGTTGAGAGTATATGCTGTCCCTACGACTGTTGCTACTCCCTTGGACCTGCACCTTCTGTAAGTATCGGCGGTGTGCTTACATCTGGGTCGTTGAGCCCCGGTTGATGATCTTTCTTGACGGTGAGTAATGGTTTTGTCTCCTGCAGATGTTTGTCACCACTCTCAACTTTCTGCATCATACCTGGTTGTTGTTGCTTTTAGCGTTTCTTTGCACTTGGTTGTCTCTGCCTTTAGCATTTCTGCTTTTATGGACAATGGCTCTGTGTTACGCTGTGATTCAGTATCTCATCTTTCAGTCTTTCTAGTTGGCTTCCGACGGGCTTTATGACTGTGCTCCTCTGAAGGGCCTTCATCTTCTATGAGCTAGAGTGGCACTTTGTCTCCACATACGCCTACCGTACCCTACATCTTTGGGCATATGTGGTGCGCACAAGCAGTTTACTGGACCGTGGCAATCTCTCGGAGAGAGCAGTCTTGTTTCCTCGGGGCACGTAACCGCTACTTGTTATCAGTTGTAGCATCCAGCCCAGTTCTGGAGCTCGCTAATGACCACACCACACACTGAGCTCTCTAATACACGTCTTTATTCTTCGGCATGCAACTGTTACCTGAACGCACTCTGTCATAGACTGTTTTGACCACACTCCGACACACCCAAATACTTCCCAACTGATTATGTAGCTTTGTGAGGAGTCTACCTAGGACCATAAGGATCCTACTGCACATGATCACACAACACTACAACATTCTGTGATGCTCCAACATTGGGAAAAAAGGCAATTTTTTGGTGTATTGGATTCGTTTTTTTTGTTTTTTTGCAGTCATTCATATCGAAAACCTGACCCAAGGGCACTAAAGCATTTTATAACAGAATCAAACAAAGATACACCTTTTAACTCTTTTGAGCGCAAGAAAATATATAGGAGATGTTTTGGTGCCCAAAGATACCCACTGCCAATGGATTGAAACAGGTATGCATTTTAACGCCACTACTCTTTTCACTGTACATAGCGGATTTATCAATCATTTTAAACGCTCCAGAGGGTTTGGCCTCCAAGATAGGAGGAAAACCAATCAGTTACTTGGCATAAGCCAACGTCCTCATCTTATTTTCACTGATTCCATCAGGACTCCAACTGCAGTTACAGAACCCACAAAAAGTTTATGTAGAAAATTATATAAAAGTCAGCGTTAGTGAGACAAAGACTATGCTCTTTGGGAAATTTGGGAAGCATGTTAAATCAACAATTGAAGCCAACACTTTGGAAGAAGTGGCAACTTATCATTACTTAGGCCTAACAGCTGATAACCGACTAAGCTGGACAGGTCATCCTTCAAACTTAAAAACAAAGGCCGGGACAGTCTCATTTTCAGTTAAAAAGTTTATGAGAGAACACAGAGGACATGCGATCAGTCACTCTTTAAGGGTGCTGGAAACAAAACTAGTGCCTACACTACTGTGCATAGCATTTGTTCTGGTGGAAAAATCCACAAGCGTTCTGGACAAAATCCATATGAAAGAACTCAGATTTTTACAGAACCTTCGCTCATCAACGCCCCAATGTAAACTACAGCTGGAGTTAACACCGGTCTCATTAATGGTTCATTGCTTAGTGGCGATGTTGAATTATTTCTGTGACTGCACAAGAGCGAAAAAGACACAATGAAATCTCTGATCTACAACGAGGCATTCAACAACCAAGATGTGGGCTTGGGGTTGAACCTGGGTTCCGTCAATAAAACAATAGTGGAAAACAACTTGCTGCCTTTGGCAGGTCTCATCAATTTACCCCATGTGGAGCAAAAAACGTTAATCAAACAGGCTCTCTGGAAGAATGCAAGAGCTGCGTATCAAAATGCCCATTATACAACAGAATCATATTCCAGACTACAACAGTACTTGGCCTCTAATTTGAATCCAGAATGCAAACAAAAATATGAGATTTCGCCTCCTGTTGATACCAATAGCTCAAATTGAGAGGTCTTCAAATGCTAACTGCTTACCCTCAAAAGCCTGGTGCTTGTGCAACTACAAAGAGGAGTTGATTGAGCATTTAATCTGTATATGTCCTAACTTTTTAGAGCTACGAAAGAAATACTTGAAAACAACATGTAATGCAATTGCAATTAATTGCAGCTCCATCAGAGAGGCTGTTGCGTATTGTTATTCCACTAGAACAGAGGTCTTCAAACTTTTTGATGCCAAGACCCCCAGTCAAACTTTTTTAGGTGTAAGGACCCCCTCCTGACAAAAGTTTCTAGAACCTGGTACTCTTCATCATCGACAACTATCGACAACCATAATCTGCCCCAATTCCCACAGCAAATCATTTTTATGTTGTGGAAATAATATTAAACAGTGTTTAGCACACCAAAGGTCAGTGAGTGTGGGGATGTGGTCATGGGTGTAGCTAAGAACAAAGGGTCTCATTTATGAGAAATTAGCATAGGGCAGCGCCGCAAGTCTTCTTGCTGCGCTGCCCTACCCCAATGTGAAAGGGCAGGGATGCACCATATTTTTAAAATATGGTGCATTCCTGTCATTTCCCCCTGCGTTGGCACCAACATAGGCAGAATTGTTTGCGCACACTTTCCTTCACAAAAACAATCCCAAGAGGCGTTTTCCTCTTTCAGCACACCTGGAAAGAGGAAAAACCAAGGAGAAATTAAAAGATTTCTCCTCATTACGCCTCCGCTGGGGAGGTGTAAGATTTTGGTGCTGCCCCAGGTTTACAGGATTTTGTAAATCTGGGGCAGCAGCAAAATCCATGGGTGGTGCGTGAGAACCCCCAATAAACGCCCATGGAAAGCCTCCTTGACACAGAGTAAGGCAACGCTATGACTTGCGCTGCTTCGTCTTACTCCATATCTACAAGGCCATGCAAAGCCATGCAGGGTGACTTTGCGCTGCCTCATAGGCATGGTTGAGATACTCGCGCCGCTGGAGTGTCAAAAAAAGTGATGCTCTGGCGCAGCAAGCCTCTTATAAATAAGCCTCAAAATATTCTGTAAGGTTTTTAAGTCTTTCACTATCGGGTAGCTACATATAAAATAATGGGTAGCTTAAATGAAAAATAAATTTAAAAAAGATGTTCGTGCGAAATGCATTGTAGTACATAATAAAACCTCTATTATTTAAAGCACTGCAGAGGTCTGTGTGTAACCAGAGAGCCACAGAATTAAATCTTGGTTGGTGCAGTGGAGAATAGTTACTTGTGTATTTTCAGTGCTACGAAATCACAGCCTTTGACAGAAAGCACTGTGAATATAAAAGTAATTATTTTATACTTTCATTATAGACAGTATAAGATAGACTGATACAAAATGTACAAATAATTTTATTATAAAATGGAGCTTCCAAAATGTAGAATTTAGTAGTACCAAAGCGTACGTAATGATTTTTTTTTTTTTTTTACATAACTGTCCCTTCAACACCTCCTTAGGGGTATTAAGGACTGTGTAAATACAATTACGATTAAAAGAATGCATTCTCAGCCCAGTTGTTAACTCTTTGCACTACCACTCCAAAAAACAAAATTTTTGCCATCACAAAGCTTGGAGTGATTCTTTCAATTAAAGCCAGAACTGGCTCCCAAGCACCCTTTACACTTGCAGGTTAACTAAAAGCGCACATTTGCATTTCATTCAGGCAAGCAGGAACCCTGGCACGAGTGCTTTTCACAGCACAGGAGACTCAATGAATGAATTTTCAGCTGATGCATTCGATCGAAATTAGTCGTCCCAGGAGGGTTGTCTTTTTCCAAAAGAAAGCAAAAGTTTTGGATTAAAGGCACAACTGAGGCTGGGGAATGTGCGCCCCCACCTTCCCAGGACTCTACGGCTCCCCTGGGGGTTGCGCCACACAGATTAAACATTTTAGATTACGTCTATTGTAGTCTTGAACTGTAACTGAAATGCTGCTTTTATGGAATATTTGTAGATAAGCTGTGATTTTAAAATCCTTTTTATTGTAAGAATATTTTAATATCTTTCATACAATAAAGACTTGTTCACTCACTCAAACGCTTCTAAACTCTTTGCTACAGCTGGGTGACTGGGTGGTTAATGGCTGGCTGTCACGGTTAAGTTCTGGCCTCTTTAGGCGTCAGTGAATTATAACTGTTTTAAAAGTATAAGGATTGAGACCTGAAGAGAGATGTTTTAAAGATTTCCAACTTAAGCAGTATGGGTCAACAGCAAGCCGGATCTACATTGTTCAATTAAAGATACAGTAAATGCTAGATTTGAGTTCAAAAGATGAATAAGAAAGTCCCCCATTTTTAGTCCTATTGGTCATAAGGGCCATATGCTCTCTAGAAATATCCATTCAGATGGTATCAAGTTTTGTAGAAAAAACAGAGATAGTTAATCGCAGAAAGATTGGAAGCAATTCATTCTGTTACTAATAGGGCAAATGGTGGACAGTTCATTTGTGACCTTGAATATCTCTTTTTAGTTTGTTCCCAGCCGTTAGGATTTTCTCTGAGTAGAAGCGGCTTTTAGTGTATTCAATAGTTATTCTAGACTTCAGAAAAGGTTTTTTGTAATACATATTTTGTGCTTTATTGTAAGATTATTTCCAGACCAGACCAGACCAGACCAGTTTTGTTCGCATTAATGCTTTCTTCATAGAGAGCAGGTCATTGTTTAACCAAGGTGCAGGTTTGGGATTATGTTTATAATGCTTAAACTTGCTTGGAGCCAGGAGATTAACAGCATCTGTTGTGTTATGTTAAGATGTTTATATGGCGTGACCGCTACCCGGATGCAGTTTCAGGGCGCTTTTAGCAACATGTATGGTTCTGTTAATGTATTAAAGACAGATTCATGTTCTATAGAAGGCTGAGGAGTACTGAACTTATCCTGAGAGGCAAAGTTCATTAGTAGACCATGAGACTCTGGAGTGATCTTTTTTTCGTCGTCTCACCGTAACCTTTTTTGGTGTAGCTGCTTGTTCATATTCGAAATGATAGGGACTTTGAAGCTAAGGGTGGACAATTTCTTTTGAGAGCTCGAAAATGATGTTGGAGTTATTAATAGTTTAAGTTGTCTGCTTCATGAGTGGTCTGCTCAATGTAACCTACCCTCCATCTGGAGGGGCTCTGGGAATAGGATGGAGAGGACCTTGGTAGTCAACAGAATATGCAAATACTACAGCCTTGAAGCCACTGGCGTATATGTAGAGATCGGGTGGACAGGGTGAGTGCATGGTGATTCAGTTCTAATACTACATCACATATCTTGGGCTAACCTTCTCTAGGCCCTACTCCTACCTTTTTTTCTGTACTTCAAGATGAGCACGAACCAGAACTATTTCAGCAGATCTTTTGCTGCATTCCCAAAAGGGAAACATTTGCACTTCAGCACATTATCTTATATGGTAAGGGGTTTCAAATCGGGAACAAGAACCTTCTTTGCTGGGTGGCAGGTGCTGACTTTTTCTGGAAGTGCACCCTTTAGCTTTGTTAACCAAGCCATAAGTGTCACAAGTAACCCCACCCCATTGTCTCTAATGTTTATCTGGTCCTACTCATGGAATTGATTTGCCCTTTCAGGGTTAAATCAAAGTCGTACATACGACACCTTCCTGTATGGAACTATTGAGGCAGCAGTAATTTATTAAGAGAACTAGAACTCATAGCTACGGATGTTAAAATTGACTTTAAAAGGAGTTGATGCGTCCTTCAAAGGACAAATGGAGCTCAGGCAAGGAGAGGCAAGAACTGGTGGATAAAGAATTAACGTGTACATAAACCTATGCTTTCTGGAAGCTATCAGTCTTCATCATGGTTCTCAATGAGACTTTTCACACAGGGAATGGTGGTTGTCTATGCACTCACCGAGGATTTAAAACAACATCACCACTGACATCAAAATGGCGATAACCCATATGTATTCAAGAAAGAAATTGAAGATACTTGTCTTAAAAGAGTAGTACTTCAACGAGTACTGCCAACTTACACAGTAGGACCCCACTTGTCAACTATCTCAATGTAAAGGATCTTAGGTCCTGCCCAGGGCTCCTGCACCCCTTTCTGCGCTACGCTGCTCTTCTGCTAGGTTTGTGCTCTTTCATGCAAACTGTTTAAAGGCACATCCAGTGACGAGCTGATTATTATGTAATGAGTGAAGGTGAAACGTCTGGACAGCGATCCTACTCGGCAATCAGAAAGCACTGCAAAATGCATCCTTGAGTGTACCCTCAAAGTTATTTACCACCTTGCCAGGTACTCTTCTTATCCACCATTGGAGGAATTTTTGCAAGTTTGTTGTCATGAGTCCCATAGAGAACGTGCCTTCCTGGTAGTAACAGAAGGCTCAATAAGATTAATCAGCGAATGCACATCGCTCCTTGACTCCACTGCTTGGGAAGGCCATTTTATTGCACAATCTGGACATTTTATGAGAGTGTCTGATGAATTTTAGGGGACAATTAGCTTGGGGTCTTTAGCACCCACTTTCACTGATACCCTACACTTTTGACACTCACTCCGAGTTTCACAAATTTTAGTCTAATTTTGGATTTCCGTTTGAGGCTAAAGCCAAGCTCATATACTCACAGAGGGATGTCCAATTTTTAAAACTTGAGTTAACTAAAAATCGACTCAGAATTGTACTAATAGGTAGCTGCCTGCACTGGGCCACCCTGTCCCTTTGACCCACATGTAAAATAGACAGGATAGCCCTCGAGTGGTTGGGTTCATTACTAAAAATATCTTTGCTGAAATTAAAAAGTAATCTGCAATTGAAAGCATTCTTTGAATGTCTTCCTCATTAAATACAGAGGGTGAATAGAGGCAGCTTGACCATTAAGGACCCTTTTAACAGTGCTAGAGGGACAAGTATTTAATGCACTTGAAAAGAACTGGGGATCAACATTTATCGGGTGTGATAAACGGGACCTATTCCGAGCGTTTTCCCTTGAATGGGGAATAATATGCAGGTTTTGGTGCTTACCGCACCAAAGACTGCATGTGTTGATAAATATTGGGGTTTTTACCCCTGTTTAATTCCAGCAGGTTTGACCTGCTAAAATTGAACAGAAAGTGCGAACCTTATTGGACCCGATTATTACCTGGTGTGATAAATATTTCACCAATTATAATTGGGTTCTGAAGGGATCACAATTTACTAGGCACTGCTTGCAGCTGAATATATATACTAGCAAGTTCTGATATAGGGGAATGTGACTTAACCACACAAAGCCATATGGGGTTCAGTGGATATATCTGAGGTTACAGGACTGGAAAATCCTACAGGTTTGATACTTTGTGTTCCCTTCCTTAAGTCAGAGATAGCCCCCCCCTCCCCCATGGTGCAAAGAGGGGGTGAGAGGGTAGGGTGCAAAGAAAAAGGCGAACACCGATGGTGCTGGGAGAGGAGCAGAAAGGCTGAGTGCTCCTGATCTGTTTAGACACTGTTTTCTATTTGTGATCATTTAAAATGCGCCCCCACAACGATCAACAATGCGGAGTGTACCCCTCAATGCTGCCAATGTTATATTCTGTCCCATTCGTTCCTGTTGTTACTCCTTACTGTGCCAGCTCCACTTACACTGGAGTGTAGAATCGGCCCCCTCACTCTTGTCCTTGCAGGGTGGGCCCCAGTGTGCGCCGAAGTGTTCAGGACCCCGGGTCTCTCTATGGTGTTGGGTATCGCCCCTCTCAGGTGACACTTAGCCTGTCCCTTCCTTGTAATATAACCTTTCTCACTCCTCCTCTCCAAAAGCTTTGACCCCCAGAATAGCGCCTTCCACGGCTGTGTGTCATCTGGTCAGAATACCCCTTGTTGTGAAGTGGAACTCGTTTCACTATGGTGCCCTGTGCCCTGGTACACAGGCAGAGCCTGGAAATGTCCAGAGACGGGTGCCAAGATTAGCTTCTCTCTGGATGAGAGATCCACTTACTATGCCTAAATGAAAGCACAGAACCTCACTACTTTTAAGAGGCTACCTGTTTGAGGCCTAGCATGTATGATGAGCCAAGACTGAAAATATCCCATTTGAAAGCGACAAACTTCTGCTATGCAATTCATTTGAATAGTTAAAGTTTCGCGGTAATGCACTATGGGCAGATTTAGAAACCAAAATTACTTGGTGTGTCACATGACTTCCTGCTAACGTTTTAAGGAGCTTATTGCATACACCAATATAGCTTTGAATAAGTCGACAACTTCGTATTGGAAATAAAATAATGCACGGACATGAGCAAACTCTTGATGCATACCACAAAACTAGCCGCAGTCTGTGCGTGTCCTGTAGCATTCTGTTTTCGTAAAATTTGGGAAATGCAACTCGATGAGCAACATGCTCTCGCCCTGCCAATCTCGCCTTCTACACCCTCTTCCCCAAATGTTGCCACCAACACCCATGCCCTACGCTCCGGTTCCCACGCTTCCTTTACTCTCCGTTCGCCGCTCCTAACCAGGCCTATGCTCTTGCACCCACTCACCCCCCCCCATCCTGGTGCCCACCTTCTCACACCCATGACCTATTCCTAGGGCCACCACCCACAGGATGCCGAACCTCCATTTCCACCCTTGAGGTCCGCTAGCACACGCCATGTTTTGGGTCACCTCGGACTCCGGCAGTTCCCCTCATTCCTACACCATCGTCCCATCCCACGCCATCGCCTTCCTCTCTCCATCCTCTCACCTTGTCCGGCCATTCAGCTCACACTCACCCTCCCACCCTACACCCATACTCTCTCACACCACTGTATCTCCTTCACTCCAATACTCACGAGTATCTGCTTTTCTGCATGTTAAACAAGCATCTGCAAACCAATAGGTCTCGCATTTACGTGAGTTACAGCTACTGGCATTGTAAAGGTCAATGTCTTTTATCTATGTTTTGGTTTTTAAAACATAAACAAAAGGCATTGTCATTTACAATGCCAATAGCTTAAACTCTCACAAATGCAAGACCAATCGCATTCCAAATGCTTGTTTAAAAGTGTGTATGTGGGGGGGGGGAGGGTTGTAAACAGAAGGTAACAGAAGGAACAAAGGCAGGGAGGGTGTTAGGAAGGAAAACCGAGGGGGCGGGCGTGGGGATGCAAAAATGATAATGTGGTGGGTGAAGGGACACGGAGGGCACAGGGAAGCAAACTATAGACAGAGCAATGTGGCTGGCAGGGGGAGGAAAGCAAAGGAGCGAGAGCAACGTTGAGCTGGAGGTGAAAGAACACCCTTCACAGGTAACCTGAGCCTAGGAGCAAAGCGCAGCCAGCGGCCACTTTTGAACTGTAGAACTGCTCAGTAAAACACTCCAATATCTTCCGGTCTGGTTCGCGGTTGCAGGAGAGTGTCTTCAAAGAGACATTTGCAGCCAAGAAAGCATATTCATGTTCAACATAGACGTTTGTTCAGAAAATAAACAGGTCAGATCTAGCGGAATTTATATCACACGCCTTTGACATCCCTAAATGCATCGCGGAGTTGCCCCCTTCTGTCTCACATGGCCCTTGAAGAGCTCTCCGTTTACTACGAGTTAAACAAGCCAGTGGTCACAATTGCGCATGAGAGACCCTCCTGCAGTAAGAGAAACTCATTAAAGAAAATTGTGCTTACAGACTAAAGAAGACACATCTTGTAACAACCGAAGTAACGGGGTCAGTCCTCATGGGAGGTTACAAATGAAGACAAGGCGGAACTAAGGAGGGACTAACACGCCTAATAACAAATCAGAGGCCAGCATTTACGAAGGACAATGACACAAGCCAATGACAAATATGGGTGGAGGGTGGGGGGGGGGGTGTGGGGTTCAAGTACATACTCCAATAAAGCATGGCTCGCAGAGCAGTGCATGCACTGCCCAGGCTCGACCTAAAAATGAGTTTAAAGAATCAATGTATTGTGGACTTTGGATCATTGTGTGCATTTTTCCTCTTTGCCCCCCTATTCCGCTCAAAATACTTGAGGAGCTGTGACTAGGACTGAACTTTCGCATTCACATGCTTCAGTTAGTTGCGTTCACATAGTGCTTTGTACAAGCCAGTTGGCTACTTTGGAGCACTCTGAATTAAGTACGCTATACAAATGATTGCAACATAATGTTGCCGATCACCACGATGACTGCTAGAGCGACGAGGAAGTCCCCACACTCCTAAAGCCCCACTATGAGCGAGCCGTAATCAAAGAAATGCTCGCCTACAGGGGAACCCACGGAGATGTGGGGTGGTAAGGTAGAGGCAGCTGTGTGGAACCCCAAGTTGATCGGTGGCCACAGGAACAGAATGGGACAATCTACAGAAAGAACAAGCAAGATACCATTAATCAAGCGGCCCCCCTCCCCTAGCATAGAATATAAAGGAGACTTACAATTGCTAACAATATGAATGACACACCACACAATGTCTCTTACCAACTGAACATCTCCTTAGTCGAGAAGAATATCTGCATGACTCAGCAAGATGACAGGTATCATGCTACAGGCCACAGCGTCCCAAAATATGGCAGGTAACAATCTGTGACTGAAACAGTTACCTCGGGTATAACAGGCTTTTATGTGGATAACTGTTATATCTCTCAGCAGTGGGGAAGGGTACAAGGGAATAGGGGAGAATCCTGAAGTGTCCAAAGCAGCGTGATAATTATACGTCTGACTACACTCCCAGGACTTCTAGTAGCGCGGCCGCGCAAAGCTACTTCTAAAACTATGGGAAGATTCAGAAGTGTGGAAACAATGTAACTTGTGAAGGTAATCAAGAGGGGAAGCTTTCTCGTAAGGATTCAAAGGGTACAAACTGGCACTCAGATAGTATTGGGGAAAGGCAACAGAACGACACCGTTCTTAACTACAAGACCCACAATGCATTGCCGAGAAATACAATACACGGGACGGAAGAGAGAGTCAATGCAGAGCAGAATACTGCTAACGATACTCGCGGTATGAAGAAAACTCAACTCACTGCGTCTTCTTATGCCAGCACTAAATACTCCTACACTTCTCTCTCATAAAAAATAAAGGGAGCGCCTCTAAACCAACACAAACTTCCAGGCAAAGCTCAGAGGACTTAAACAGGAAACACCGTTTGCTCCGCTAGCGTAGACCTCAGCCTAACGGACACAGCAAACGCTCAGACAGGAAACAGAGGGGCGTGGACCAGGGTTCAGAACTCCGAAAGCCAAGCACCGGATTCGAGTTCAACCAAGGTTTATATAGGAGGTAACTTGTGAAGACTCCACCTCCTTAAGGGACCGTGTAAAAAGTGTGTCACCATAAGGCAAGCAAGCAATTCTCTATGCTACAGTAGCAATCCCAGTAACGAGTGCACAAGGCATCTGACCCCTAACACATAACATGCAAGACTTTACCTAGAGCTGGGCTGGCATATGGAGAAAGCGACATATTCCACAATCGGTGGGTGCCTGTCATTGGTAGGGTACGGCTAGGCAATGTGAACCACATGCCTTGATCTGCCTTCCATGCAACCTACTCTACCCCAGCTCCACCGGCTCAGTCTTTACTTTTAAGTTATTCACACCATTATGTTTTCTTTTAATGAGGTGCCCTTTCACCTTTGATACAATCGTTTATTTATACCTTGTTAGAATCATGAACAGTGATTTAACTTGATATGTTACTTGTATGGAATTGCCACCAGTGGTAATGAGTGGCTGATTTTTTGTTTTATCAAGATTGTTAAAATGCTACTTTATAAGGAATTATTCATAAGGATTATGCTACTTACCCAGTAAGCATCTGTTCTCGGCATGTAGAGCTGTAGAGTCACATGCTTTGCATACTCCTGCCATCTAGTGTTGGGTCCGGATGTTTGCAGGTTGTTTTTCTATGAAGAAGTCTTTCCTAGTCACAAGGTAATGTGACTCCTCCTTTCGGTGATAGTGTGCATGGACATCGACTCCATTGTTAGATTGTTTTCCCGCAAGAGGGTGAAGATGGAGTAAGTAAGTGTAGTACAGACATGTCCATGCATATGTAATATAATTAATGCAAAACTTCAACAGTTACAGGTGCCCGGTTAGGTGGGAGGGGGCATGTGAATCTACAGCTCTACATGCCTAGAACAGATTGCCTACTGGGTAAGTAGCATAATCCATTTGCGGCATGTGTGCTTTAGATACAAATGCTTTCCATAGACTATATAGCAGTATTCTCCCAAAGCGGTGGCTAACCGCAGCTGTTTGAAAAAGTGTTTTTAACTCTGCTTGGCCTACATTGGCTTGTTGACGTGCTAACACATCCACACAGTAATGATTGGTAAAAGTGTGTGGTGTGGACCATGTTGCTGCTTTACAAATGTCAGCTATAGGAATTTTACCTAAAAAGGCATTAGATGCTCGTATTTTACGAGTGGAATGTACTCTAGGAGGTATAGATAAAGTTTGTTTAGCTTTAGTGGAACAAGTTTGAATGTACTTAACAATCCATCTTGCAATACGAGATTTAGCAATGGAATTTCCTTTGTGAGGTGTAGCAAATGCAACAGACAATTGTTTTGTTTTGCGAAAATCCTTTTGTGCTTTCAATGTAGTATAATAGCGCTCTTCTGACATCAAGAGTATGAAGAGCTGGTTCTGCTACCGAATCAGGTTGAGGAAAGAACACAGGCAACTAAACTGATTGGTTGATATGGAAAGCAGAAACCACTTTGGGAAGGAACTTTGGATTGATGCGAAGGACTACCCTGTCTCTATGAAGTTGAAAGAAGGGTTCTTCTAAGGTCAAAGCTTCTAGCTCACCAACTCTCCTTAATGAAGTGATTGCAATGAGGAAGGCGACTTTCCATGAAACAAACTGTAGCAGACAGTTGTGTAATAGCTCAAAAGGTGGATTCATGAGCCATGCAAGCACAATGTTCAGATTCCAAGCTGGTGCTGGAGGTACTCAGGGTGGTATTATTCTCTTAAGGCCCTCCATAAAGGCCTTAATTACTGGAACCTTGCACAGAGATAGATGTTGTCTGTTTTGCAAATATGCAGCTATTGCTGCAAGATGCAAATGAATGGAAGAGTAGGCCAAACCAGCACGCTGTAAATGCAGAAGGTAACAAATTATATTTTAAGTAGATGCATTTAAAGGATCAATATTGTTATTAGTACAATACATAACAAATCGATTCCATTTAGATGCATTGCATGCTCTCGCAAGTAGGCTTTCTTGATTCTTTAATAATGGTCATGCATTCTGGTGGCAAGTTAAGATATCCAAACTCTATGACTTCAGGAGCCACATCGCTAGATTGAGCTCCTTGGGATTTGGATGCCTGACTATCTTATGGTCCTGCCTGAGAAGACTGGAATTGAGATGTAGCTTTAGATGCAGAACTACTGACAGTTCTAAAAGTGTTGTGAACCATGGTTGACGAACCCAAGTGGGAGCTAATAAAATCAGTATGAGTTTGCCTGAGCTCCCGAACAAGAAATGGAAGGAGAGGGAGAGGCGGAAAAGCGTAGGCAAATATCCATGACCAATTCATTCATAGGGCATTGCCTTTGGATAGAGGGTGTGGGAACCCGGAGATGAAGTTTTGGCACTTTCAGTTGTCGACCGTGGCGAACAGATCTATTTGTGGAAATCCCCATTGTTGAAAGTATGGAAGGAGAACCTGGGGATAAAGTTCCTACTCGTGAATTTGGGGCCGCCTTCTGCTTAGGAGGTCGGCAATCTGATTGACCACTCCTGGGAGATACTCTGCCAGAAGATGGACTTTGTGATGAATTGCCCAACGCCACATTGTCTGAGAGAAGTGTGACAGTTACAGAGAATGTGTCCCCCCCCTTGTTTTTGTACATAGTAAATTGTTATCGGTGCGGACTGGGACAACTTTCCCTATGAGGTGAGAATGAAAAGCTTTCAGTGCTTGATATACAGCTAGACGCTCTAGATAACTGATGTGTAGAGTTTTATACCTGTTGTCCCATAGACCTTGAATTGTCAAGTTGTGAAGATGGGCACCCCAACCTGTGAGGGATGCGCCTGCTGTTAGCATGATCTGTGGAACAGGGTAGATGAAAGGCCGCCCTTTTTAAAAAAAATAATATATTTTTATTTTTGCATAGACAATGGCACTTGAGCAAAGAATACATATATTCAGGCATTCCATAGTACAGTTGGTGTGTTTGGTATATCCACCGACAGCATTTTCTATCTTCAGTCATCTTTGCACCGTCGTATATACATATACATTACATCGTATGTAAATCACATTATAGTATTTTGGAAACCTCCGTTATAATACTTCTGAGTCTAGGGGTATAAGTGGTAAGTGCATATCTCCCCCCTGTACGTGTTCCACCCTTTCCATAGTCGTATTCCATTTTTTCGGGCACCCCCTGCGTACATACACAGTCTTTGCCGCCACCATAGCTATATCCATGTCTTTACACCAGTCTGCGAGTGTGGGGGCGACCGCTGCTCCCCAATGTTTAGCGATATTCTTTTTTGCCAACATCATTCCTAAGGTTGCCCATGTTTGTCTTGTGGTGTTAAGGTCTGTGGTTTTCCATATGTTTAGGAGGAAGCGTTTGGGCTCAGGCGGGACTGGACTGCCACTGAATCGTGTGATTTATTTCATTACTAATTTCCAATATATAGCTATCGCAGGGCTCTCCCAGACAGTGTGAAAATAGGTGCCGAGTGCCCCATATCCCCTCAAACAAAGTGGATTGTCCATTCTCCCTATTTTGTGAAGTGTCGGTCGTGTATAGTACACTCTATGTAGGATCTTAAGTTGAATCAGACAAAGTCTAGACGGGATTGCCACCTCCCTGGGTGAGGCTAATGCGTCCTGCCAGTCTGAATCGTCCAGGTCTCCCAGTTCCACGACCCATTTATCACAGAGCTTTTGCATGGGGTCAGGTGCATTGTTAATGATTTTCCGGTATGTCATAGAAATTGCCTTTTTATCCATATGTTCCGTAAGTAATCTGTCCTCTAGTGGCGAGGTCTCTGGTAGATCGGTGGCGGGCAGGATTGCTGCCTCTAAGGCGTGCTTTATTTGATAATATCGGAATCGCTCTGTTGGTGCCATCCCATATTTGGATTGGAGTTGGTCAGAGGTAAGCATTTTCCCCCGTACCCATAGGTCCCCGACCTTGGAGATGCCAATAGCATCCCATTGTTGGAACCCCTTGCTCTTGCCCAGTCTACCCAGTCTGTCCGTGACCCAAAGCGGCATTGTCTGTGTGATTCTGTTGTGCCATCCCAGTTTTTTACGTACTCTCTGCCATTTCTGAAGCGTGTGGTTCGTCTGGCCCAGCAGGACCTGCGGTTTGTTGCATAGTGCACGATACAGGCCTTTGTCTCCTAGTCCCACCCTATCCAGCCCATAAGCCGGGCCTGTGTGAGGAACATGCAGCCAGTTGTTCATTACTGTTAGTTGGGTTGCCCAATAGTAGGTCTGGATATTTAGGAGCGCTATTCCGCCATCGTACCATGTTCGACACAGTTTAACCATCGCTATGGGAGCTGGTTTGTTATCCCAGAGGAGCTTAGTGACCTCTGCTTCTATAGCTCGGAAGTAGGACTGGGGGATCTGGACAGGGGTATTTTGGAGGGCGTAGAGGAAACGTGATAGTGTCATAATTTTGAAGAGCGCCGCTCTACCTAAGAGTGTTAATGGTAGCGATTGCCAGTGCTTAGTGTCTCGTTGCAGCCGTTGTAGGGGGGCTTGTAGGTTTAGGGCCGTGAATACCTCAGGGCTGTGCGTGATATGTATCCCTAAGTTCTTAAAGTGATCCGTCACTATTGTAACGTTACAGCCAGTCGGCAGTCGCGGTGGGGGGCCATGCAGAACATAGAGCACGGATTTCGCCCAATTTATTGTGTAGCCTGAGAATCTCCCATAGGATTCACAAATATCTAGGAGGCACGACAAGGATCTTCTAGGAGAGGCCAGGTATAAAAGAATATCATCTGCGTACAGCCATATACGATCCTCGTAGTCGGCAGTCCAGCGGAGCCCACGATTGAGCGGGTCTTGCTGCTCCCATGCTGCCAGGGGTTCCAGTATTAGGGTGAAGAGCAGTGGCGATAGTGGGCAGCCTTATTGTGTGCCTCGATGCAGTGGGAATTCTCTGGAGATGTGTCCATTCTCCACCATGTATGCCAGGGGATTAGTTTAGAGGAGTTGTATTCAGGAGCAGAACGTTTGGCCAAATCCTAGCTTTTTGAGGACAGCAAACAGGAAGGCCCATTCGACCGTATCGAAGGCCATTCTTGCATCCAGTGAGAGCACAATGGCGTCTTCCTGTATTGTATGCCTGCGCCCCAGAACTCAGTGGAAACGTCTTAGGTTTAGGGCCGTATTTCTCCCCGGCATGAAGCCCGATTGGTCTGGCTGTATTAATTTGGCTAGATACGGTGTGAGTTGGTTGGCCAAGGTTTTGACCAATATTTTGGCTTCCGCGTTTATCAGGGATATAGGCCTGTAGGAGGTCCATTCCATCTGCGGTTTCCCGGGTTTGCGAATGGCCACTATGATCGCCATTCGCTGGTATGGCGGTAGTTCTCCCACTTCTAGACTAGCCTCGAACATTGTTAAAAGGTGAGGCGCTAGCGTCGTAGTGTTACGTTTAAACCACCCTATGGGGATTCCGTTGGGGTTGAGGGCCTTCCCCGACTGAATTTTATTGATTTGCTAAGGCTAATTCATCTGTTGAAAGCTTTGCTTCCAGAAGCTGAGACTCCTCCTCCGTAAGTTTAGGGAGGCGGATGTCACGGAGGAAGTTTTCCAACTCCTCCTGTGTGTGTGTGTGTGTGTGTGTGTGCTGAGGCATAGTCTTGTTCGTAATGGTGTGCTAAGAGATCTACTACCTCTTGTGGGTTCTGCGTGGTGTCTCCCGTAGGCAGGCAAAGTTCTGCCACCCATCTATCTGCTTTCTCGCGTTTATCAAGCCAGGCCAGCATATTGCCCGCTTTGTCACCCATTTCATATATTGTATGCTGCGTTGTCGATAGCCGTGACCTAGTTTCTTCCCATAAATGGTCTTTATATTCTTTTTTTTTAAGGAGCAGTCTATGTGTGACAGCGTCGGAAGGATCTTGCTCCTGATTCTTGAAAGGCCGCCCTTTTGATACGTTTGGTGTGTTCTATCACTGCAGAGAGCGATGGGTGCGGCTGTCTACCAATACTAGATCTGTTAATTGACCCTGAGACTGATTCCACTGATGTGCTCAGCACTCCTGTAGAAGACTTATGTGCAATTTTGCATGAGGCACTATCGCAATGCATGATACCATCATTCCTAGCACTTGCATGAACGTTCTGGCTGCTAAGTATTGATTGGCCTGAAACTGTATTAGCAGAGATTGAATATCCTGAATTCTGGATGCATTGGGAGAGGCTAAAGCTGTGGAAGTGTGTTGAGTCGCTCCCAGATAAGACTGCATTTGTGAAGGCTGAAGGTGAGAATTTTGAGCATTGACTGTGAAACCCAATTTGTAAAGTAGGTCTAATGTAGTCTGAGTGTGGTGTAGACACTTCTGGTGTGTGCTGGGTTTGATGAGCCAGTCAACCAGGTATGGGAAGACATGAATTTGTTGCCTTCTGAGATGTGCCGCCACTACCCCCAGACATTTTGTGAATACTCTGGGGCAGTAGTTACTCCGAACGGGAGTACTTTGAATTGATAGTATTTTTCTGATATCACAATCCTGAGGTATTTACGATGAGCTTGGTGAACAGGAATATGAAAGTATACGTCTTTTAAGTCTAGTGTGGACATAAAATCGCCTCGCTGTAGCAGTGGAAGGACCTGTTGAAGCGTGACCATGTGGAAATGTCCTGAAAGTATGTACAGATTTAATGTCCTAAGATATAAAATTGGTCTTAAGGAGCCATCCTTCTTGGGGATTAGAAAGTACAGAGAGTACACTCATGAACATTGGTATTGTAATGGAACTGATTCTATAGCTTCTTTTGTTAAAAGAGCTTGTGCCTCTTGTTTGAGAAGCTGTAGGTGTTCAGACGAGAGTTTGTGAGTGCGAGGTGGAATGTTGGGAGGATTGCTGATGAGCTCCAGGCAATATCTATGTCAGATAATGTATAGCACCCATTTGTTATGGATTGCCAAATGGGAAGAAATTGTTGAAATCTTCACCTGACAGGTATTAGATGATCGAGGGAGGCGTAGGCAAGTCACTGCTTATTGGGAGAAGGGGAGCTACTTGTTGACGTGCCCTTATCTCTACCCTTAAAATTATTTCCTCTGTACCCTCCCCTAAAGAAACCTCTACCGTAAGATGGTTGCGTGTTGGACTTGTACGAGGAAGTGTTAGATTCTGATGATGTATTTTTAGACCCTGCTCTATAGAATGAGCGACGAAAGGAGCCTCTGTTTGAGGGAGATTGCAGTGCACCCATGGATTTTACCACGCTAGTAGGCCCTGCGTGTTGGCAATGCGCCAGTCATTAGTAGTTTGAGCGGCAACCCTTTTACCAGATGCGTCAAAATATGCTTTGATTCTTTATCTGAAGGAGGTGCATCTCCAGATGTCTGTGAATTCGATCTTTTATGAGCTTTGGAAACAACCAGTGAATATAGAGAGATCTATCCTTTAATTAAAACTGGATCAGAGGGGGGTTGTTTATATTTTTTATCAACCCTAGGTGTTAACCCCTTCAGTGCCACGCCCTTTCCCCCTCCTGTGCCGGGCGTTGTATTAGTGGGTGGGGTTCATGACGAGATAGTCTCGTCATGGGCACAGCGCGACCGTGCTCCATGACGAGACTATCTCGTCATGGGCACAGAAGAGGTTAAAATTCATGCACGAACAGGGTTCTTAAAAATGTCATCTGCATGCCTCATCATGCCTTTTAACATATGGAGACTCTGGCTAACTCTGTGTGAAGACTCTAAGGTCTCAAATAAAAAATCGCCATCTAAGGTCTCTTTATGCAGTGTAACCCCATGATCTGCTGCTGCTCTGGAAATTAGCTCTACAAAGGAAACATTATCATCTGGAGGTGAACGTTTTGCAGGGCATAGGTTTGGCTCATCATCCATAGGTGGGTCAATATTATAATCATCCGACGGATCTGTAGGTAAAGGAATATTGTCATCGTCGTCATTATCATCCCCATCCCCTAAATCAGGCTGTGTGTGAGGAGATTCCTGTGGTGTTATGTGTAGTGGATATGAGCCTGGTAGTATTGGTGAAGGTGAAGATGGTGGAAGTGATGGATGGGATGGGAAAATAGGATGGAAAGGACTTGTAGCAATGTCTCTCTTCTTCTTAAGGGGGATCTTGTATCCAGTGTCCTCTAAACTGACTTTCCTTTTGGAAGCTGTTTTGGCTAATATATGTCCAGTGTCTAGATTGATATAAAGCTTTTTCTGCTTTGGATCTAATTTGTCTCTCGTAATGTCTAAAATTGGTCCCGGGGGATCTGAAATATCTTCTTTGCATGTAGGTGCTGAAAGTTTCGGTGCCGAACCGGACTTGTCCGTCTTGTTATTGGAAGCAGAAGATTTCGGCTCCCAAGGGGACTTTTGTTTTGAAGCAGAAGGTTTTGGCTCTGAAGCGGACTTTTGTTTTCAAATGGAGGATTTCGGCTCCTGATTTGTCTTTCGGAGCGGAATATTTCAGGTCTGAAGACGATCTGTCTTGGCTCGATCCTGAGCCGGAAGGCTTGACTACTTGTTTCGGTGCCGACCGAGGGTGGGGCATCAGAAACGTCATCTCGGTGCCGATCAAGGCCTGAAGGCAGAGGTGGTGCCAGGCCTTATGTTTAGTGGAAGATAGCTTATGGTGTACAGGGGTTTTAGTACTCACGACCACCTGTCCCGCTGGAATGTCTTTGGATTCTAATTCGATCTCTAGGTCTGAATCGGATTCTGCGACGGAGAAGGCCTCCACTTCTTCCGCAGCTGTGGCTTTATGTTCGGATTCTTCTCCAAAGATAACCGGAGTATGTTGAGTGCTTTGGCACTGCATTTCTTGTTGTCAAGCCCGACTATCTCGAATAGCCTTTTTCAATCGAATGACCAACAGGCCTCACAAGCTTCTTCCTTGTGCTCTGGTGAGAGGCAGAAGTTGCAGACTTGGTGTAGATCGGTGTGAGGGTATTTGGTGTGGCACCGAGGACAGAACTGAAATGGAGTCCTTTCCATCGGCAGAAGAATGGACTGCCGCTGTTAGGCCCAAAGCCGTCCACAATGTTTTCGATCGAAGATGAGAGACAATGCCATTCAAATGGATACGTGGAGAGAGGGAAACACGTGCGATAACAATACCGTCGAGGGTACAATGGATTGCGCACCGAGGGGAACCGGAGGACAGTTTCGAACCGGAGCGCAGCAATACATGTCCGAACCCGATGGCGGAAAAAAACAATCTAACAATGAAGTCGATGCCCATGCGCATGCGCACTATCACCGAAAGGAGGAGTCATCTTACCTCGTGACTAGGAAAGACTTCTTCAAAGAAAAGTAACTTGCAAACATCCGGACCCAACACTAGATGGCAGGAGTATGCAAAGCATGTGTATCAACAGCACACATGCCTTAAACCACCTGCTTCCTCTAAAATTTGTCCCAAAGCTGCAGTGTGTGGGTGACCACAACTCACTTTGTACCTGATAGACTAATTATTTAAATACTTTTAACAAGTCTACCTAGCAGTCTTGCTGTATTAATTCAGAGAAAAACAAGCATTTGCAATGCAATAGGTCTTACATTACTGAAAGTTTGAGCTATTGGCGTTGCTTTAATATTTGCAACGTCAATAGGTCAAACTTGCAGTAATGCGAGACCTATTGCACTGCAAATGGCTGTTTGATTTTGATTTTACGTCCAGGATCCCATGATGTTCTTCAGCAGGCCAATAGCCTGTGGAAAAAGGCCTAAATGTTCCCCCTCCAGTTGACGACATGGATGGACGCTGCATTTGGGAGGGGGGTGAGGTTCTGCCAGCGAGGAGTCAAGAGATAGCCAAGCAAAAGAATCAATTAGTGATGTCTGCTGGGAACCAAGCACTGAAAGGCGGGACAGATGCACAATATTAACCAACCAGAGAAAAGGAATTTTAAAAAGCAGCCCAACTAACCAACCAAACTTGGTGGGCGTGTCCAAAGTCCCGATAGCCCATATACCATATACAGCATGCCTCACAGAACAGCGCATGTGCTGCCCTGGCTTCACCTAAACAAGCATTTGTAATGCAATAGGTCTCGCATTTACGCGAGTTCAAGCTATTGGCATTGTAAATGGCAATGCCTTTTATTTATGTTTTAAAAACCAAAACATAAAAAAGGCATTGTTATTTACAATGCCAATAGCTCAAACTTGTGTAAATGCGAGACCTATTGCATTGAAAATGCTTGTTTTAATAGAAAGCACATGGCACAAAATAAAATTAAATCAAATGCAGGTGTCTAAACTTGGCTGCTACATGCTCGCAATAAAAATGTTTACATTATAAAACATTCACTGAGGCGGCTGCTTTACTAGTGGGCTTTTTTTAATAGCAAGACTTTCGGTTGTACGGTACATTGTTTTATTATTTGAGAAGGAGACGAGAATAAATCTACACCAAACCCTCCAATCACAAGCGCTCTAATCACAAGGACCTCTGACGTGTGACTCACTTGCCTTATTACAGCCTGCCTAGCAAAAATGAATGTGTCCTTCTGAAACTTAACTAGTGCTCATATAAAGCGCTCTGATAACTTAGGGTCTAGTTCACACTCTATAAAACTGCAAATGTAGCGCCAAGAAGCAGAGACAGAGAGCGCTTGTCCTGCCAGCATCATACAACGTGCGTTCTTTCCAGTGTGAAGGAGAGAGGCGGGTGCACACACAGCTCATGTACCCCAACAGCGCTCACTCAGCTGTGCACCCTTAAAATCACATAAACGTATCAAGTATTGACAAACCCAACAGGCGGGGCTTTCGTTGCTTTTCTTTTTTTAATGCAAGCACATGGCACAAAATAAAATGTACTCGAATGCAGGTGTCTAAACTTGGCTGCTATACGCTCACAATAAAAATCTTTACATTATAAAACATTCACTGAGGCGGCTGCTTTACTAGTGGCCAAGGCGGGACCTAAAAACAGCAAGACAAATAGGGAAAACCGTAACGCAGTTGACGTGCATTGAAAATGAGTTAGAAAGTGAAATGAAATATAAGGGGACACTAGAGTGAAAGAAGAGAAAATACACTATGCAGAAGGTGCAAACTATAAATAACGGAAGAAAAAATGTAGCAGGGGAAGGCAAAGATTAAAACAAAGAGGGTAGACACTGAAATGAGACCACTAGGCGAGAATAGGATAAGAGATTGGATTGGATTGGAAGACAGCAGTCCCCATTAAAGCGATTAGACGGAGAGATCGTAAAAAGACACTGAAAAAGCTAGTGCAGACATAGACAGTACGGAAGGAGAGAGAGACACAGACAGTCATAGAAGGGAGACAGAGAACAGGCATATCCCCCTAGTAATCCAATGACAGCATGTAACAGCCTAGATTCTGCCAATCTCAGCAGCGCGTCGGCAGCACCATGGTTATCTTTCTGTTGTAATTCACAAAACATATTTTGGCTTTGAGGGGTATATGGAAGGGCAGCATTCCAGGCTGAAGCTGTACATTTAACTGGGACTTGGTGGGCAGTGTAGATAGATATAAGAAGTAAGAGGGCGACACCTCTGGGGGAGGAGGGGAGCCAGATGATATGATTTAATTGAAAGGATTCATATCTGTTGTCTTCTCCGTTGGTGATTTACTGTGAAACTTCGTGATAAAAGAAAAGGGGATGTGATCAAACCTTTCCACATTTTAGTTAAATAATGTCATTTTGCAGTGCGCTAGGGTTAGCCGAATGCAAACATTAGACTCCTTGTGTGCTCATTAGCGCAGCACTATATTTTGCTCATGGCCGAAGCTCTGATCACTGCAGCAGGGCCTGACTGACAGCAGCTGTAGGTGCACTTCTGTCTGGAAAGCTGTGTCCATGCTGCGCGACTGTTTGATGCTCACTGAACTGCAGGCGCATGTAAAGTCCTGGAGAAGTACTGGGGCCCAGACAGAAAGGTCACGTTACCGAGGCTTGCGTTAGTGTCCCTTGTTAACAGTAGGAAAGGGTGGGATGTTACCGGTAGAACTAACTGACAAATTAGACAGGGTTTTGAAGAACAGCCACCAGGACTGCCGAGATGCCTTCCTCAGTGACGGTTTTTCTGTAGCATAGGGTTGTTCAGAGGTGAACCCTACGGCATGATGTCATTTGTGGAGTGGCTTACGTGCTTCCTGAAAGTGTCTGGCTGCCTGACCTTGTCTGAGCGACTGTCAAGCGAGCCACTAATTGCAGTATATTAAGGTAGTAAACAAAATATGCGTATTGATGAAAATATATACTTTGTTCTATGAAGACTGAAACTTTGTGAACGCAGAGGCTTAGTGCCCTAATGAATAAGGACTCCCAGCATCAAGGGCAGACAGAATAGTTTTAAACATACAGAGCATGTAATACAGACAAGCGCTGGTCACACTCCGCTCCTGGCACCCCGACCGCGGCGAATGCGCTAATTAATAATCGCGCGCAGGAGACCTAACAAGCCCAGGAGTGGTGCGTGCGTGCGCAGTCTGCTCATTTTGTAAGCACATACTCGTGCTTGTGGCGCGCCCCTGTGCGCTCCCGCAAGGTGGATGCCGCCACAAGGACGTGTATGTGCTCCGAAAAAGAGCAGAGCGAAGGCTAAAGGTCCTCCTATGTAGCGCATGCGCGCTGCGTAGGCGAGACCTAAAAAACAGTAATGGTCCTTACCAATGCACAGGCCCAAATCACCAAAAATTGAAAACTATAGCTCTCTCTCCATTGTTCTACTATCCAAAACCCCACATCCCACACAAGTATCATACAGCAACAACTTAAAATACTAACATATCAAACCGCCGTCCACTGCCATCCTTTCATCCCTTACATGCATCCAGAATAACAACGCTATTCTATAACCAACCATATCGCACTGCCTAGTTTACTCTCTGTATATAGTGGACCAAAAAGAGGTACACTATAAAGAGTCTAGGGAAACCCCAAAGTAATTACAGAGGCAAAAATGACACCACAAATGCTCTCTTTTGTGTTAGTGTGAGCAAGCAGTTAGGCATATCAGAGGGTAGTGCTAAGCATTTATTGCACACACAAAGGGAGTGAGACACACATACTCAATAATGAAATCCAAAACGAATTTATAAAAATATCACATGCTTTTATATGAATTTAGATACCAAGATCATTGGAATCAGGTTGATATTTTTATAGTTATGAATTTCTACTGTTTTCAGAAGTTGACAGTGCTATTTTTGGGAGTGGTAATGTTATCCTATGGGGGAAAACATGTACTGCATTCAGGCACCTAACGGCTTACGGGACCAATCTTCTGGACTTAAGGTGAGTATGGCGCAAGGTCTAAAGCAGCACCAGCAGGTCACTTCGGGCGCCACTGGGGCGGCTGGGTGCAGAGGTGCTTTTCAGCGTCGGGTGCCCAATGTTATCTTATGGGGAAAAACATGTACTGCATTCAGGCACATCACTAAAACGTACAGGACCAATATCCTGGACTTAAGGTGAGGATAGGACAAGGTTCAAGGCCACAACAATAGGTCACCTCGGGAGGCTCTGGGGCCTTTGGGTGCAGAGGTGTTACGGTGTCGGGTGTCCCAGTCACTTTAATGGGGGAACGGTCTGGTTGCAGAGAGGCTGCAAGATGAGACTCGGAGACCAGTAAGGCTGAACCAACAACGGGGCTCAGGTCTCACGATGCTCAGGGATGTGGGGGCATCTTTGGTCCTCCTCTCCTCTGGCCAGGGTGGCTGGGTGCAGAGGTGTTCGGAGGCGTCTGGTTTTCATCACCGGAGACACTTGTGGTATAGGGGTCCTGCACAAAGAGGCGTCAGTTGGCGTCCGTGAGTCCACTGTGGGCAAACCCAAGGTAAGCTTTGTCTCTGGAGGGTCGGTCAACCACGCTGGCACAGTTGGCCCACTTCAACTCGGGCTGGGGGCACAGGTGCAGTGGTGGTTTACGGTGGAGACTGGAACTCATGTTGGAAACTTCGCTGACTTTACTTCAATTTCTATATGAGTGCAGGATGAGCTCCAAATGACGTCAGAGCACTGTACAGTTTGAGGCGGTCCTGAGTCCTCGCAGTCCATTTGGAGTGCCTGCAGAATGCAGGGAAGAAGTTCCGCTACTCCACAGGAGTTCCTGGATCTTTGTTGAAGGTAAGCAGTCCTCCCAGGTTTTTGGAGGCATAGCAGCTGCAGGATGAGACAACTGTAGTGCAATCTGTCAGGAACAGCAGAGAGGCCGGCAGGATTGGCGCCAAGTCAGTTGCTTCTCCTCAGTCCTTGCTTCTCGCGGCTCTTCGGTGTCCTCTTCTGAGGTTAGCAGGAATCTCATTTCCTGCTGTTAGGGGCTCCACTAAATATTAGATTTAGGGGCATTCTAGAAGTGTAGGGTAGTAGCCAACAGGCTACTTACCCCTGGGGTCACTACACCCCTCATATGATCACTTCCTGTGGGAAGTGGGCATAACCCTGTCACAGAGTTTATAATTCTGCCATCACCAAGATGGCATTCTTTTACATTTTGTATCTATATCGGGTAGCCCACCTTAGGGGTGGAACTAGCATATGGGAAACTAGCAAGAGGGTGGACACGCTTCCCTGACGAATATTGTTCCTGCCTGTCCTGGCACCGAATGGACCCTGGTCAGGAGGGTTGGCATCCCCTGACCTCTGAGGCAACCCAGCTACGCATCCCAAAGGCGGTGAGCTCTTTGAAGCTCACTGCCATTGAATTCTAATTTACCAGCCCCCCTGGAGGAGGTGTAAAACACCTCCCTCCAGAGCAGGCATTGTTCCTGATCTCCTGAAAGCATGGACTTTCACCCATGGGGGGTCAAAAACTAATCTGAGGTGGCAGGCTGGACTGGACCAGTCAGCCAGCACACTAGATGACAGGTAGGTTTCAGGGGGTACCCCTAAGGTACCCTATGGGTGCATGTTTTAATAAATCCATTACTGGAATCAGTGTGTGTTTATTAATACAAGGCGTTTGATACCAAATACCATATGTTTCAATGGAGCCATGATGTAGCCGGGGAACTCGTTTTAACCAGTGTCCAGTATATAACTTAAAATAGCTTCTCTACTCACTTGCAATATCCAGTAATAGAACTAGACATCACAGAGGCATATCTGCTCATGCAGATATGTCCTCACAGAAATTATAATGCACCCAGCCTTAGGGCTCAATGGCCTGCTGCAGGGGTGACTTACTACATATATTACATGCAGTGACTTTGGCATAACACAAAGGAGTGTGCCACGTCATGTTTTTACTCATGGTTTGCACCTTGTCGCTCAGCCTGCAACTGCAGTCTGTGTGGAATTTGTGTGTGTGTCCTTTAGAGTGGCTTAAGATATACTGCAACCCTTCTTTAGCCCTCATACCCTATGTACCTGGGGTACCATTTACTAGGGACTTACAGGGGTGCTAAAGTCCTTAGCTAGTTGTAGCACAGTTAGACAACACCTTGTTTTGGGGAAAGAGCACTGGCACGGAGGTCTTGTTATTAGGCCCCGGTTTACTGTCCGAATCGAAAATCAGCATTTACTAGCTAAAAGGAGGCAAAAACAAGGGGGGTGGCTGCAGCAAAACCACAGTTTCTTACACTCTATCTCACACATCAAAAGAGTCATCTCTCTCACACATATTTTCTAAATTAATCTCAACAATGTTTAGAAAGTGGAGTAAAAATTTATTGATATAGGAACAAAATGGATAGTTGAATGAAACGTTGTTTTGAGTGCTTCTCTCCAATTGTTGTTCTAGCAGTTCTGAGAAAATTCTTGCAAGCCAAAGTTATATTGTCCTTTTTCACTTGTTCTTGGGAAGGTCAAATTTAACTATATTTAAGCAGCTTAAGCATGCTGGAAGTAAGTTCAAAGAGCATTGCTAAATGGCTAAAAAATACTTTTTCCCTAGACCCATTGTCTTCACAAATAATTGTGGCCCAGAACCACAGTTAGCCTGGAACATTAAATAATAGATACAAAAGTATTGCTGGGCTTCTTACTGCATATAATTTAAAGCAAGCACTGGAAAAGCCAACAGGTCCTATAGGCAATGTCTTGTAACCATGCTGTACAGCATCACGGTTGCTGTGCAGCATGGCATAACAAGCATTTACAATGCAATAGGTCTCGCAATGACATTATTTTAAGCTATTGACATTGTAAATGGCAATGCCTTTAAAAAAATAAAAGGCACTGCTATTTACAATACCAAAAGCAACACCTATTGCATTGCATAGCGCGGTGTCCATGAAGACGGCGCTGCGCTTATTAAAGTAAAAAAAAAAACGGGCCCTTTGGTGACTCACTGTAGATCAGGAACAAGGGCCTTAGTGAGCCAAACAATGTGACTTTAAACATAACATATGACAGAGAATACATTTAGAAAGGCACTATGTATGTTTACACACTCCTAGTATGGCACAGCACTCAATTAACAGACTCAACTGAACATTGTGCTGCTAGCATACTAAAGCAGAGAGGAACTTGAAAATATTCAAGAACATTGCATTCTTATGATCTTCAGTGAGAAGCATGCCTCCTGAAGGGGGAGTGAGGGACCATCCAGTGAATTATGTCTCTGTGGGTCTCAGATTCCAACTAGCAAAAAATCATCAAAGAGAAGCTGGATTAAAAAATGTTGGTGGCGAATATTTTTGCTTGATGCCCCCTTTAAAATGTGTGTTGACACAGATAAAATCCCTAAGCACTGAGTAAATACAAATTGTGCCCGTTTCAAGCACCTCTTACGTTTTCGATGCCGCAGATGGTTAAGCAATGAAATATATACGTCAATATACCATCCCAACGTTACCCCACAAGTAATATAGGGCTTTCTTGGAACCTGTGCCACTAAGGCCTCACAGAAAAAAAACAGAAGTCGGCGAATTGTATATATATAAAGTAGTTCTCGAGCTTTGCTACAGGCTCCGTGCCTCGCCCCAGACTATGTTTTCCGTCAGTAGGCTATGAATGCGAGAAAAGCTGAAAGCTGATGTAAAGCGGGCTAAAGCGCCTGTCAAAACATCTCTTGAGTCGTGCAGGAGAGAGGTGCACCGCGAAGGCACTGCACTGCAAGCGGTGTCAGAGAACACTATACAACGTTCTCCTGCTGAGTGCAATAGAGCCTGCGTGCTTCATCTTTTCCCGCATCAGCACAAGCGATGACGATATGGTACGTTGTAAATACTTTGAAAATCTGTAAGTAATTTTCCCACCAACATCAGGTGCTTCTTCGCATCGAGGCATGCGCGCAGCCGGCAGTTCTCAGGAGGAATCTGTGTGGAGACCTGGAGACATCTGGTTATTTCCAGGCAAGACGTTGTCGACCTGATGCAAAGTTGCTCAAAGTGCAGTCTGACAAAGGCTTACTCACCATTAGCACTGCGAGTGATTGTCGAATCCTTCATAGCTCTAAGACACTTTTTGTAACAAGCGATGAACTAATTGGAAACAGATGGCACCCTAAAGCTGGCTCTGCAGAATGAAACAAGTGATTAACTAATAAGAAACAGATGGCCCCCTAAAGATAAAAAATTGCTCCACGACAGCCGTGAAGCAGACGATCCAGTCGGGATGGGCTGGACGAAAAGGGGGAAAGGGCCAAATTCGACATGTATACACGTCTAATATTCGGAGATAGTGACGTGTTTCCAATATTATAATTCAGCAGCTGCTCCCTAATACCAGTGCTAATAATAGTTGTGACTCCACTGCCATTGCTCATATGTGAAGTCCTGTCTTGATCTTCAAGGAACAGTTTTATGGGTGTTGCATGGTGTTGAAAAACAAACATTTGTCGGCTAAATGCCTTTGATTGCCTCCAATACATTACCGACATTAAAAACGAATTATAGGAAAGCGGTATTTAAGCCAATCTGGTAAGAAGTATTCAAGGTGATCAGGGCAAGGATAGAGCTGGCTCTAGGGGGTTGAAAGGCTGGGGCCCTGGGCCAGGGCCCACTTTGCCCACACCTTTAAACGCCTCTAGTAAAGGCTCTTCGGAAATCAACCTTTTCCACTGATGAACGTAAACCCCTGCCTCCACTGCGGCTTTTGGAGCTCACGGTTTGAGTGTTTTCATAAAAGGGCCCCAGAAGTAAACTTTACCTTTCAACGTGAAGGAAATCACAGAGCCATGTATGCCAACATCACATCTGGCAGCTTCCAAAAGGAAGATCTTGCGGAGAAACGGGGTGTAATAGTATTTGCCTATTGGTTTGGCATAAACATATTAAGTTATTTAGGAGGGAAAGGTAATAACATGCTGAGGATGGTTTCAGTTTCCAATGCAAGAAGTCGCTCTGCTGAATCTTGGCCGTGTGTGGCAGCCCGCGGCTTACGGGCACATCAGTTAACACGCCCTGCAGGGAGTGCGGGCACCGCCCATGCAGGCGAACTACAAATTGAGGTCTAAAGAATGTAACGTGGAATTGAACGTCTGCTCCCATGCAGACATTGGCACGAGGTGGTTCTCTGCCCATGCATGTGTGTTTGTTCTTCGCCTCCAGTTCGTACTACGTTTCCCCGGTTCCGGTGGTTCCCTCTCCCGCCGGGCACCGCGTGCTTTGGGATGTTAAAGTCTCCCTTGCCTGCTGAGGGCACTCTTTGGGGGGTGCCCCTGGCCTTGATGACCTCACCCTCCCTCAAAGGCTGCAGATTTTGTCAGGAGCGAGTGGTGTTGGTGGGAACGGAAAGACAAAGTCCTTAGTTGGCGCAGCTGCGTGTTTTGAGGGGTGGTGGGTGAACAGCAGCGCAGACGTCGGGTATTTAGGACAAACATAGTCATCCGGTGACTGGAACCGTGCAAGGGGCAAAGCCGGCAGGCAGTGGGCACTGGAACCCTAAATTCATTCATAAAAATTTTATTTCGGCAGACAATGCCATAAAAGCATCATTAAAAACACCCAATATAATACATTAAATTCATAAAAAGTTTACACAGTTTAAAAAATTTGATATATAACTAATCAATGATCCAGTTCCTGATGTAGCCCCTCCCACAAACCCAGATTTTGTCCAGAAAAGTACAGTATTAAGGTCGGTCATACAGATTCTACAATGCCATTCTGGTGGGCCATTCTTTTTAGGATGGCTCTTCGAGTACACCGCATAGTGAATAAAAACCTTGAAATGGAGAAGACAATAGGCATTTGCGTATCAGATTTAAGTAGCCTATACACTTCGCTACAATGTCTGGACCCCAAGTTCCTACAAAGTTGGAGTAACCAGCGTGACCTAGCCTTCCTATAGCCCTTACAAAAGAATAGCACATGCAATTCCGTTTCGTCGGGGGAGTTACATGCCGGACACCCCCCTGTTTGAAGCCCCCTCCCACTTGCTAGTAAAGGAGCGCAGCGGGAGAACTCCATATCTAAACTGTACATAGAGCTTTTTGGCAAGGAGTGGCTGAATATCGTCCAGCACCAGTTCTAACCTGTACCTGTTTTTTACTGCCAGGAATTCCGCCGCCAGGCGGCCCTCCCTTCGAGCTCGTTGTGCTTAAGCTCTCTAAAGCTCTCTACCAAGGTCTTTCTAGGTGTTATTTGTGAGGTATCTTCTGCGTTACTCCATAGATTACCCCTACCCAAACCCTCACAGATACTCTTAATGTAGACCAACCAAGGTATCATCCCCGAACCTTGCAGACCCATAACATCAAGCAATTTATCCCTATATGCAGCTAATTCTGGGGTACTCCAAAGACGGCGCCAATAGAGAAGCGCCTCGTTCGCAATGGGTCTAACCCCAAGGTCCAAGCGGAGTGGTGTTAGGGGTGTGCTAATAGGGAGGCCCATAAGCTGTCGGATAAAAAAGTTCTCAGTACGGACTAACAAGTCCGATGCGCAATGTCCCCAAAGTTCTGCTCCATAAAGAGCGGCACTCCTAGCCAGCACTTTGTAAATTTCTACCACTGGGCTGACCAATTTTTCAGTGTAACTCCTATATAGTTTTAGGATACCCCCCGTTGTCTGAGTTAATTTCAACCCTGCTTTATTAATTTGGGCACCCCAATCCATTTTTTCGGTCGGCGTGCCCCTGGCCTTGATTACCCCCGCCCTCCCTCAAAGGCTGCAGATTTTGGCGGGAGCGAGTGGTGTAGGTGGGAACGGAAAGACAAAGTCCTTAGTTGGCAAAGATGCGTGTTTTGAGGGGTGGTGGGTGAACAGCAGCGCAGACGTCGGGTATTTAGGACAAACGTAGGCAGGCGGTGGGCACTGGAACCCTAAACAATGACATGGGGCAGCGCCGCACGCCCTCCCCTTTCTCGGGTTCATGCTATTTTCTTCAAGGCACTTATGTGCGCGGCTCTTGCTATCAGTTAAGGTAAGGCGCTTCCTGAGGGCCGCACCTGACCACTTCCGCCTTGAAGCATCATACACTGATATCAGCATTTGGTCCATCCACTTCCTTCACTTGACCATATGCCATTAGCGCAGCGCCTAATTCGTCCCTTCCCCTGGGCGAAATATCCTGAGAGCAGCACCTGATTCATTCCCTCTCCCAGTGGCAAAGTACCTGGAACAGCACCTGATGCATCCCTTCTCCCGGTGGCAAAGTACCCTGAAAGCAGCGCCTCAACCATTCCTTACTCCAAGGCGCAAAGTACCCTGGAAGCAGCGTCTGATACATCCCTTCCTCCGAGGCACAAAGTACCCTGAGAGCAGTCATGGACCTCAATTCATCAAAAAGCCAGGAATAACGGAAGCGACACCAAATACGATTTTACCTTTTATTTTCACTCACATACTCGTGCTTACACATGCAACATACACGCACACACACACACACTGTCTCTCACGTAAACACACGAGCAGGTACACGGCATACATTTAAAATCGTCAGCTGACAGGGATAGTCATATTCCAGTTTTTTGTACTCCATTTTTATCACACTGAAAGTGGATAATACACTATTAGTGTAATAACAAATTCACTGAAAACAAGCATTTGCAATGCAATAGGTCTCGCATTTGTTAGAGTTTGAGCTATTGGCATTGTAAATTACAATGCTTTTTATTTATGTATGGGTTTTGAAAACAAATAAATAAAAGGCATTGTCATTACAATGCCAATAGCTGAAACTCTGGCAAATGCGAGATCTATTGCATTGCAAATGCTTGTTTATTAATTCACCTTCAGAATCACCCTGGGAAGTGAGGAGGGGCAGAAACATAAACACAAGTCCACATTATGATGTGCATTAAATCAAAAGATAGAATGTAGCTTCTACCGATAAGATGGAGGCACTTATCAGCTTGAAAAGCACTGCTAAATGCAGCACGATGTCTTCTACATATTTGTTGGTTTATGCACTGAATGAAATCAGGTGAGAACGTGTGCACTATGAGATGGCCCCTCACATCCTCCTCGCGACGTCATAAAATGAAACCCACCCAGCATGTCAGACCTGGGAAAGAAATGTTTTCTCTAATGTCTCTAGCACAGGCGCATAGAAGGATGCTCATCATTCATCTCTAAGCCATGTTTAACCATTGTCTAATTAAGCATCCATTTGTTCAGTAATGTACTTTGTCTTTCCTTAAACATTGTTTGTATTCAGATCCGCAGAATCGATTGTGATTAGTTCAGTGCTTTTTCTTCCCCAATGTACTTCGCTGGGAGCAATTTGTTTCTATTTAAACATTTGAAATTATTTTATTAGCCAAGCAAAAACACTCCCTACCACCCCTGATGGAAATGTAATCCTCGGGGATTAAGTTACCCAAATTCACAGATGTTCGTCACAAGTGGATAGTGTGTGGTAGGTGTCGCATAGGAGGTCCTCCAGCTTCAAATACTAAATAAAGCAATAGCAGGCAGGTGGGCTCTGCTGAACTTCTGGGGTCTGATCGCCGCACCTGCATGAAGCTCCATTAAGGCATTTCTGCAATTTCCGCACAGCTAATTCCAAAGATCACAAGCACAATTTATCTTGAAAGCCATACCTTCCATGTGCAACCTCTTCTAGCTCACCTACCAATCCCAAACATGAACTACCATACAACCCCCCACTTACCAGTGACAGCACCCAGCTCCTGATAACGTATCCTACCACATTCCTTGAGTGAAGGCGTGACATGGTTTGCTGAGTGCCCAAGACTACTTCCCATTACACTGGACTAAGCCCTAACCTTAGGGCCTGGAGTAGTGTGCTGCCCATCACACAGTGCCTCAAAGCCTTGCCAGGGGTAGAAAGAGCTACAGAAATCGATGACACTGCACAATATGGCAGGAACACCACTGGGACATGCGTGATAAAACTCAGACAGCTTTACCACTGCCCAGAGGATGGATTCTGGAGGCAGATTAGAACCAAAAAAGTCAATACCCAGATTTAAATAGTAAGGAAGTCAACCCCTGCCATAGGTCACCTGCAAGTGAACCCAAACTTGCAATAGTTACACAGCAAGGAGTGCAAGCATGCATAACAATTGGCTTAAAGTAGTTTTCGGTGATGGGCCTTCGGAAGACGCGCTCGACTCTCACTCACTGACCCGAGCCAATGAATCTTGAAAACTACATTCCTACGCCCTTTCCACATGCAGAGGAGTAGAACGCAAGCTTCACAGATTTTTTTTAAATAAACACTTTATAGATTATATGATTTACAATAACAAGTAACTACAAGGGTAGCTCACATTGGAGATAAAACGTGGTAGTAAGATACAGGTTGACACAACCAGCTGCAAGTTATGACTTTGTGCAAAAAGCCTCAGACGTCAAGGAGGTTTAGGCCATCCAAGTCAAAATGCTCCACCAAGGGCCCAAACTCTTCTGGTGTCTATTCAGACAACCCTTTGCCTGCATATATTCTTTCCCTTATTTGCAGGGCTTAAAGTGGGCCGGGTCCAGCCGGTGCTCAGCACCAGAAGTTTTAAAAAGCAGGTGCCGAGTCAGGTTCCGATCGGGCTCTCCATTTTTCGCCTCTTCTGCACCTTACCAAATAAACTTAACCCAGCGGTTGTAGCACTCATCAATGGCCTTATATGCACCTGTGAAGAGACTCCTTTGTGCCGCAATCCGAGCTATTCGGAAAGGAGGGTCACCTGACTAATCTGAATCCGCAGTGGGGTATGAGGGGGTGAAGGGCAGAGATTAGGCTCTAAATGTAACAGGGCTACCACGTTAGAGCCGCTGCATGGACTCCTGCTGTCCAATGGAAGCAGCTTCTAGACATTTTTAAAGCACACAATTAATAAAAGTAAATATTTTACAGAGTTTCATTCAACATTCTTAATTAAGCGTTAGTTATTTCACAGGCTCGGTACTGAAGCATTTTCAATATTATTTACACCAGTCGTTGTTATGCAGGTAACAACCCTTGACAAAGCCAATAGTCCTAGCTTGTTTCAGATATTAATGTCAGTTGTATTGTATTTGGGTGCAATAGCGAAAAGAGGAAGCAAAATACCAATCATTTTGGTAAGCATAATGTTTTAGGTTGTGTTTAAGCCACACCTCAGTGTCCTATAACTGAAGAGTGTTTCCAGGGGGAGCTATTCCGTGAAACCTCTTATGCATTTGTCTCCCTCCAGCTCAAATTGCTGCTTTTTGGGTCCTTCCCTGTTCACCCAGTAGGTAGGCGCAGTAGGGTGCCTACGCAGGCAGGTAAGGTGCGTGAGGTGGAGGTGTGCCGAAGTGCAGAGCTCTGCAGGTTTTTACCCAGCCTAGTATCACCGACAGTCTCGAAGGTCCATTTGCTTGGTGACCTCTGCTTGGTCCTTTGAGCAGTGGTGTTTAACCTCGGTGTAAGTGGGCCCCATGGCAGGCTCGGGCTTAGATCCGGCTCCCGTCAGAGAACGAGCCGCAGATGCCGGGCCCCCGTCCTTCCCCTCCTTCGGGCAGTGTTCTAAAAGACAACCAGGCAGCACACAGCGCCTCGGAGAGCTGCTGCGACGCCGGACAACATTGAACAGTTTAAATGAGGACATTATCTTTCCACTTCCCTTGCAAATGAAACTCCATGCAGAGCAAACGTTAAAATAATGTTACATAGTCTGCACCAATCATACATGACAACATTCCAGATTTACACTGCAAATGCCCGGGTGTAAATGCAGAATACATGTCATTTTGACTTCCTCTACTCTCTACTCAAAGGAAATTGGATAGAACTACACAGCGCTATATAAAACTAGAAATAAATAAACAAGCGCTCGCCATGACGTATTTGCTCGGCTTTTTTTCTGCCGAGCCACTTGGACGGCCTCGCCTGTTAAAGGGTTTCTTGTCTTTATGGGGCCATGTGTTTGGCCCCATAAAGATAAGAAACCTTTTGCGAGGAACGCAAAGCAGGCGAGGCCGACCAAATGGGACGGCTCAAAAAGCCAAGCAAATACGTCACCGACACCTCTTTTCTAATGGCTGGCCACCGTTTAGCATAAACGGTTACGCCAGCCAATGGAAAAGAGGGGAAGGGCTTAATGCCCCTTACAGAAAATACCTGTTAACACTAAATCTCGCCAGCGAGACTGCGCAGTATTACGCCATGCGAGACCTAAAAAGGAAAGTGGAGCCCCAACCTAAGTCAATGAGGGCAAGCCGCCCCTGTTTTCTTGTCACAGGTTTTGACACCTCGAAGGGCAGGGGTCGTAAGCCACATCAGCTGCGACCCCTGGCACCCCTAAATGACAGAGCCTGATTTCTTCTTTCTTCCGAGGCACAGAGAACCCTGGAAGCAGCGCCTGTTTCATTGCTTCTTCTGAAGCGCAAAATAGCCAGAGATCAGCTCCTAGTTCCGTCCTTCCTCCGAGGCACTAAGCATGAGAGCAGCGATTGATTCATTCCTTCCACCGAGGCACTAAGCACCCTGAGAGCAGCGATTGGTTCATTCTTTCCACCAAAGCACTAAGCACCCTGAGAGCAGCGCCAGGTTTATTTCTTCCTCCGAGACACTGAGCCCCCTGAGAGCAGCGCCTGGTTTATTCCTTCCTCCCAGGGACAAACACCCTGAGAGCGGAGCTCGCTACATCCCAAGCATCAGGGAGAGGCCCTGCCGGGTGACCTGTCTGCCCCCTCCCGGGGGCTCCCAGCGACTGCGGTACTCCCAAATGGCCCGGTGTCCAGCCGTGGCTCTGAAGAGTGTCTTGCGGCCCAGTGGTCGAAGTGGGGGGGATCGGCAGGGCCCGGCATGCCCCTACTTTTTCAATTCCAGGGATTCCGTTCCCCTACTTTTTAGGTCTCGCTGAGCCCAGCGCATGTGCTGGCTCGGAGAGACATTTTGTAAGTGCGCTTTTTAAAGTGCTGCTTGCTGGCCTAGCGCTTGCGTGCATGTGAGCGTACACGCGCGCAGTCGCCATGCGCTAGGCCAGCCAGCAGCACTCAGGAGAGCGTCATCGCGATCACTTTCGCTTTCACAGCGATCGTGATCGCGATTACGTTATAATCACTGCACCCGTGCTTTACTTTTAACATTAAAAGTAAAGCGTGGGTGCCGCGATTATACCAAAAGTAAACTAATAGAAAAAACATCTATTTCTTTACTTTTGGTATAATCGCGGCACCTGCGCTTTACTTTTAACGTTAAAAGTAAAGCGCGGGTGCCGCGATTATACCAAAAGTACAGAAATAGATGTTTTTTCTATTAGTTTACTTTTGGTATAATCGCGGCACCCGCGCTTTACTTTTAATGTTAAAAGTAAAGCGCGGGTGCCACGGCTGCCTGGCGAGCGCTTGTTGTTATTCTGGACAATCCCAATTCAAGGGTGAGTTTTATTTCCTGTGTATATTTCAACAGACACTGAAATGGTTTTTCATTTACAAGTGAGTTATGCGTTAAACATTTAACAAACCTAAGATTTTCCCACGTGGTATTTACGTCTGCTTTTTAAACAGTAAAAATTCACTTTTAGCTAGATGGTGTAGCTGAACAGAACACCCATCAGCTGTGATGCTATGAGGCGTCATCAGTGGTGACACTGCAGATCACTTCCTTATTACCAGCAGGATTCCAAGGAACTCTGAAGGTTTTTTCATGCTTTGCTTGATTTTTCAATGAATTCTTGTAGTATCACCCATCAAACCCCTTTGTGTATAACGCAGTGGCACGTGGGCGGAGTTTGTATGGTGTATGGCTACTTGGGCTTGTTGCAGGAGCGTGTCTTCCACATGTGCAGCAGTGGCACTAGATGGGCCCTCTGCACCCTGAGTATTTCACGGTTTAAACAGCGGCCGGAGGCCCATTTCCTTCGTTGCTCTAGGGACCTTGACAAACTGGCTGTACTGTTGGTTTGTTGGTAATGGATTGTTGGATATGGACCTACATGGGTTATGTTCTGTGTGCACCTGCATGAGTTTGTTGTGGTTAGTTGGTATGGACTTAAAAAGGTTTGTCTGGTTTGTGAGGTATGGTTTGTGGGATGTAGACTTGCATAAATCTGAGTTTAGTGTGTGGTTTGCAGAATATGGACCTACATGACCACACTGATGACTCTGGAAGCTCTGTGACACCCTACGTCACCCACAGAGATTTGTGACAAAGCAATTAATTTTCTCATGGTTCAATGGCACAATTGATTTGACTCTGAAGAGAGGGCAGAGAAGAGGGGCAAACTAGCAAAGTGCTGCCTGTCCCTCTGCATTGAAAGGTGAACATGCAGTTTCAAACGTTCATTGCTGCACTGCCCACAGCGCAGGCTCAAGTTCCTGAGAAAGCACATTTTGTATGTAATGTTCAGGGGCCCAGTTTTATTTTGCATTATCCAGCAGGTAAACAAATGTACAGTCTAATCTTCTACAGACCTGGGTAGATTTATAACTGGTTTCAGAAGGCGTCGAGAACATTCAGCTCCATCTCCTCCTGAAGCATTGTTAAATGATCATTTAGTATCATTTTGTTTCTTTTTGCAGGCAGAACTGCCACCAGTATTAAAATGGGATGCTGTGAGATGATATTAAGGAATGGGCCAATTCACCTATGCGGTGTAACACTTTCTCTACCTTGGATTAAAAGGTCACACAATCAAAGGTCCCTCAAAAAAAACCAAGCATTGGCATAGGCAATAGGTCTCGCCTTTGGGACATTATAAGTGTTTAGCTATGCAACAGTTGATATTGCACCAAGGATATTGTGCTACCTAATTAAATACTTATAAGGTCCCAAAGGCAAGACCTATTGGCTATGCCAATGCTTGTTTATTTTGAAAATGCGTCCCAGAAAGCAAGAAATCACCATCGCCTATAAATAAAGCTCGGTGTTCGAGGACGGGCGGCAGAGAAGTAACAGGACTCTGTCTTTTCCTTCTTACCCAGAGAAGAAAAATACAGTGTCCACTTCTGCTCTGTCGCTTCAGCTGCCCACCCCCTACTCTTTCCTTCTTCCCTCTCTTTCTGTCTAGCACTTCTTCTCTTACAGAAAACCGAGATTTCAAGACGGGGTTTTCACACTCTTTCCTCTCCTTCCTTTTATTTGCTCCCCTGTGAAATCGATCCAAAAAAGAAAATAATTTTTGCTGGAAATGTCCTATTTTAATTCCAAAGTGCAGCATCTGGAATAAAAGGTTAAAAATAGGAAAAAATAACTAAATAATGTAAGACCGAGTGGTAGCAAACTGACTAGATTGATTTTATTCACACCCAAACACATTAGCGCCACTTTTACAGAGTTTGCCAGTGAAGTGCTATTTTTGTTTTCTTGTCTTTTGTTCCCCTGGGCTTGCAACTAGTGCACCAATCCTGGAGGTACTGCAAAGTGTGGATTGAAAAACAAAATGTGTACTGCGACTCTGTGTCCAGGGATGCGGTCTTTTTACCATACTTCTTACGTTTTGTAAGGATATAAGCAATGGACATTGAAATGGGTCCATTCAGGGCCCTGTAGTCATGTCCTTAACTTTTCAGGCAAAAGCACTCACTGATTTCTGAATAGTGAGTGTAAACGCATTAAGGTAACCATGTTGTTCCTGCTTACATTTCACATGGTTTGCTAAATTTTGCATTCCCTATGAGTGTTTGCTTTTTCCAGGATGTTGTTACTTTTTTTTGTAGGCCGCATATTGCTCTTGTCTAGTGCGTCATTTAAATTGAGCCTCATCCAGGTGTTTATAGCCGGCAGCAATTGGGTTGTAGTTGAAGGCAGTGTGAGTTTTTCTCAGTGGGGCAGTATGGTGTTCAGTGGGGGAGAGGATGTGGCACTATGGCCAGAGCTACTGAATTTGTAACTGAGGAACCAGATTTAGCCTTAATAACCAGTCCACCAGACCACTCTCCTGAGGGAGCACATTCCTATGCTAGACCTTAGAAGGCTGCACAAGACCTTAGAAGCCCTGGTGTCTTAGCGCCAGCAGGTGGACCCTAGCAGTGGCAAGTGTGGGTTAACCTTCAAGGTTTGTCCACCACAATCCATACTGAAGTTCACCTCCAGTCTTGCAGACAGGCCTATGAAGCAGCACACCCTAGAGCAACAGTGACTCTGTCACTGAGATCACAGGACACTTGAGAAGGGCCAGTTCTAGGGCAGTGCAACCGGTATGACCGCACCGGGTGCTGACTTTGGGTGGAGGCATTATGTTTGCAAGTATATTAAGGTTTTAAAAGCACTTGCTGCCTCCTTCCTGGCCTCCAGCAATTTTCGGCAACAATAAAAATGTCATGATGACTCTGGTGTTTAATGTTCTTCCTAGAGAGAGATCATTTTGTTTAGTGGAAGTTTTGATTCATGGAAAGGTAGCTCAGAGGGTTAATGTGCCTGCTGCAAAGAACATGTACCATACAGATTGTGAAAAGTTGGCCTGGTATATGCTGTCCACTAGTTATAGTGGGCACCTTGTACCAGTCCAAACAACCCTTATTGATGATCGGTTTAAAGACCACCTTTTATTGAAAGCTATCCTAGTGGCAGCTATGGAGAGCAGCCTTCAGGCTAAGTCTTGAAGGAGTGTAAAGCAGCTTCGTTTACCAGATTATAACCTCTTGAATTACTAAATGAAAGGATATCCACACAAGGTATATATAAAATATATGTATTTATTTCTAAACACTCACTACTAATCTCTTTATGAGATTAGAGTCCAAGATACACAATAATACAGTTCTAAAACGGCAGTAAATAGCACAATATACAATGGGCCCTAGGAGCGGACCAAACCATATATTAAGAAAGTGGTATAAGAACCACGACTTGACTAGACACAGTGCCTAAAGCACGTACAATCGCTGGGACTCCAAGGAACCACCCAAGGTAGTGACACAGGAGACCTACAGGGGACGCGTGCACTGTGAGAACACAGGCGCGAGCCCCGTACTATTTTATGGGAAAATCGCGGTTGGAATTTTAGAAGTTAAGGACACTTAGGAGAGGACTTTGAGCAAACCCCTTTAGACTTAGGGGATTCTAGGGCCAGCATCCACGGGAGCACCGGAGTACTCGAGTTACCTCACCCAGGGAAGCCGGGTGCATAGGTGTCAAATGGTGTCGTGGATCGTCGTTGATTTCAATGGCGATCTGCTGCAAAGTGCTGCTGCCGGGAACGAGAAAAGTGTCAGGTGTGATCAAAGCCTGGATCGAAGATCAAAAGAACCTGAAAGCAGAAGGGACAGAGTCTGGGTCACTTGCCAGTGACCAGGGGCACGGTAGACGAAAGCCCACTGATGTTGGGTGATTCAGGTGCGAAGATGCGAAGCTGGACTCTGCAGCCACGAGGACCAGGAGGCATCGACTACAAACAGAAGCTGGATTTGAGCTGTCCCGTGAAGGATGTCGAGTGCTGTGGTGTAGGTGCTCATATTGAACACAACAAGCCTTGGCAACAGCAACCCACGCAGGACGAGAAAAGATGCTTCGGTGCGGACCAGCAAGGTCCTGGGGACTCCTCAAGCAATGGAGAGTCAGGGCACGCCTGGAGCAATCAGGTAAGCCTAATTAGAGATAAAGTTGCCTTCACAGGGACCCACCAGTCGACGGACTAGGGATCGCGAAGGGACCTCGAGAGAAAACACAAAGGGCCAGCTCACGGAACACTCGTGGAATGTAGGCGGGCAATCTTCAGTGCAAATGCTGCTCGGGGTCAGGGCTATAAGTAATCCAAAGCTCAGCTGCAGGAGTCGTTGGAAAGCTGATGCTTCTGCAGAGTGATGTGGTGTCCAGGGGTTCGGTTTGCACGGTCGCCACGAGGGATACGGGCCTCAGACTTGCTGTGGGCACTGATCGACCTCTAAGACCACGGAAACCCACCTCCTATGTTGCAAAATTCTTCGGAGTCTGGCGGGAGCTTCGGAGCTGCAAACCGGTCAAATGTGTCTTTGGTGCCTGCCTTGCAGGGGAGTAACTCCTTTACTCCAAGAGAGATTCTTCACTCATCTAGTTCAATGTAGACCGTCCTGTAGCCAGGGGTTCCTTTCTTATACCCAAGGAAGGGGTGGGACAAACTCTAGGGACCCACCTATGGGAGGGTCAGGAAAGAGGGGTGGCTACACCTATTTCCTTTGTCCAGTTTCGTGCCAGAGCAGGGGCTGGTAGCCCCTGCAACCAGTTTGAGCTGGACTATGCACAGGGACACCAAATGTGCCCCCAGTGCTGAACTTCAAAGCACTCTTGGAGTGCACACACCCAACCCCAATACACTAAAGCCTTTCTGGGAGGTGGTGACACCTCCCTGTGACAGGAAACCTATTGTTCAGGCCTCCCCTGCTGGAGTTTCGTCCAGCAGCAGGAGGGCAGACTCGTGTCTGTGGCTGGCAGCATCCATTTTGTGATGCCAGGGCTCTGTTAGCTGGTACAGGGTATACCGGTGCTGTCATGTCTCTCCCTCTAGAAGGGTGGGATCATACTCCCACACCAGTTACTGGTGTGGGGGTTTGATTCCAAAGTGTTTGACACCAAATATGACATGTTTCCGTGCAGCCATCCCAAAGTTACCATTTACCGTTTGGTTATAATGCACTTAAGAGTGTATGGTTTGGCTGCATCACAAACAACCCCAGAATAAAGATCCCGAAGGCTGCAGAGGGGCTCTGCTCATGCATGGGCACCCTCACACATAAAACCCAGCACCCTGCCTTCAGCATTGGAAACGGCCTGCCAAAGGGGTGACTGATAGATTTATATGTGCAGTGATATGGAGAGATATAGTGAACCTATAGCTCAGTAAGGGGTGCATGCACCACCTTACCCAGGCTGCAGTAGCAGACCTGTGGTGTCCTGTTGGAAGGCTTCCCAGGGGTGGCACAATACATGCTGCAGCCCCTGGTAGGCCTCTGGGGTACCTATGCCCTTGGTACATAGTATACCATATACTAGGGACTTATAAGGGTACCCCGGAATCCAATCGGGAGTGTATCTATAGTACTTGTAATCAATTTAAGGGAGAAAGCAGATAGGCTGGGGTCCTGAATAGCAGGATCCTAGCCAGACTAAGACGAAAACTAGCAAAACACCAGGAAAAAAGTGGGGGCAACCATGCAGTCAGATTCCACCATCCTACACAGATCCCAAAGTGCACATAATGTAAATTGGCCAGTGGGCTACTGCTTTTGTCAGGGAGATACTTTTGTTACTTGCAGTTTATAAGTTAAAATCCTAACATACAACAGTGAGCTATTAACTTTAATCTAAGAGCTGCACACAAACTGCAAGGTATAAATTAGAGCTTTATGTTTTTCCCCCCAGTCTTTGATTATCCTAATGTTGCAAAAAGTGTTCTTTTGGACAGAAATCAATTCTGATTATTAAAGAGAACCCCCAACCATGGTATTACGTTTTAAACTATACGGCCTAGTAGTATGGTTGCCATGTGACTCCTACACCTTGTCGTCCTTAGTCTTATGTAACATTTTCTATACAGTGATTTACACACATATTGATTGTCTCTGAGTAATGTGTGTGATGTAAAGTGCTCTGACACCCTACACTGGTATGAGTGACTCTGTAAATCAAATTAAATGCATCTGAGAGAGAGTGTGGTTATGGAGACTTGAGGGGCACTGTTAAAGGGTGGTAGTGAGGGTATCCATGGCAGAGGTGGCTATTAGGGAGTAATAACAAACATTAATGCACAGGGCACCACCAGTGCTAATACCGGCCCTGCCCTTGAGGCCAGTCTGCCTCACCCATAGGTACCTCCATTGGCCTTGTTTCAGAAGTAGTTACTGCAACTCACCAGGGATTGGCAATGCAGAATTTGCACGCACACCAAGCTAAGTTCGCAAACTTCACAGTCTCTCTGCATTCATTCACAAGCACTTTTAACATGTACTGCTTGCTGTGGGGCCACTGGAATTAAATATGCAGCAAACAAGGACAAAATTATGCCACAGTGTTGACTAAATTATGTATTTAAAAAAAGGCTGCAGCGTAATGCAGTACATTTTCTGATATTTTATTATTTTGACATGTGTACACATGCTAACAGTCTTTGGAAAGATTTTGCCTTATTAGTACCAGTGTAACACACAAATGCATCAGTGAGAAAGGTCACCAGTCAACCTTTGCAATAAGCCATCCACTCCGCAGCAAAACAAGTCACATTTTTTATTATACTTTTGATACGTTTGAGCTATAAACAATTTATTAGTTTAAATGGTCAGATCATGCAGCAGATCTTGCATTAGGAGACCAATATGGCAGAAAACATTTGCAAACTAGGATATTTTGCCATTCATGTTTGAACTGCTGTTGTGGAATAAGGGAGAAGTGCTAATGATAAACTCCATGGCTCTGCGACAAATGGCTTGTGCTTTCCACATTTTATCGTATTTGGGACATTCTGTGATTAGAAGCATATCCCACTTTGTGAATGTGTTTTAATGTCAATAACTCATTATAACCTTATATAATCGTGTATCCATTGGCTGATCAAACTGGGCAGTGAAATGGCAAACAAATACTAAAAATTGGGATATTTGCGCATTCTGGCCACACCTCTGGTTCTGCCCACTGAGCCAATCCTTGGGTTATTCCCGCCCTCTGATTCTCCGCCCACAGTTCCCCTACTTTTTTCCCCCACTTCTGGAGCCGCCGAGCCTCCCGTCATGGGCCGGAGCCGTATCCTCCACCCACCCGCGGACACAGCAACAGGCCACTTAGAGCTAGTAAACAAGCTCCCTGGCCGCACACAGAGCGCACCGCGCAGCCAGTGATTTACCACGGCGCAATGAGCTGTCAGTGCGGAGATCATTTGGGAGTGATAACAAGATTGTCTTTCTTTGTTTTTCACACACCAGCATCGCCTGCGCAGGCTGTCAGGGTAAGCGTGGCAGTGAAACCCACAGCGCAAAACCGAAACAAGGGCTCTGGAAGCAGTGGCAGTGCCTTACAACGCCCGAATCCCATCCACGGGGCTGAGGCACGTCACCCTTTCTTCGGAAAAACGAGTATTCTAATATTTATTTTATTTATTGCTTATTCTTCGTTGCTTACCACCATATACCAAGCGTTGCAAAATAAAATATAAGGAGAACCGAATATACAATAGCATCTCTCGCCAGAAATAATATAATCAAAGTATATTATCAATTGAACGATTCAAATACGTCTGACCCCCTCTCAGACTAAAATGATCCTAAAAGGCCAACTGTATGTTGTTGTGAGTCCCAAATGCTACCCTCCTGAGAACACCCACGTACAGAGAACAAAAAGAGGGACTGAGGGGGCCGTTTTCCACTCACAGGGGAATGGGAGGTCCAGTAGGAACAAGGGCCCCTAGTACAATAATGACAAAGGATGTTCCTATAGTTCCTCAAAGAAAGGAGTGATATCAACGCGAAGGCTGTGGTGAGTAAATTGCACCATATAAACCTTGTGGAAAATCCATATGTCGGATTTAAATGCCCTCACACACCCTTGCAGGTGTCATGCTTCATCATTTGGGCTGCTCCTCGTCGGGCCGGCGGTGCAATGCCCGACGGGCTCCCTAAAAAGGGGCACTTTAGCGGAGATCTTCAATCCGACTGCCGTATAGATGAAGTGCGGGTGTGGGGCCTTATTAATGTAGATATAAAATGGTGAGATTAAAATAAGATGAGGGGTGCCTGGTGAAAGTAAGTTTTATTCTGCTGGCCTCCTACCTTAATTTAAAAACGTGTATGCATGTCACTTATATGAGTATAATGTCTCCTATTAAAGTGGCATGTAATTTGCAATAATTGGTCAACATGTTTCTCGCTTAGAGTGGTTATACTCGCGATTCTTCAGGACCTATAAGGGAAAAGAACTATCTACATTCTGCAACCAATTTAGGTTAAGGTTATTTGTCAATCTAAGTACAGACTCAATACCTGTTGGTGTCAGGAGCTACCCTAATCAGTCACTATCCTGGTATCAACAGTGCTCGGTGGGCTGTACACAAGTATGACTTCCTCACATTGATAGGAACGTCTTCTCCTCGAGTACGGTTAAAAAACATGTCCCCAGTGTGGAGCTAAATTCCCACACAGCGACCAACACAAGGTCTGTAACCTCTGTCTCTCGCCCGAGCACGAGGAGAGTAATTGCCAGGCCTGCGCATCTTTTCCATCCAAAAAGACTATCCGTGATCGCCAGGCCCGACGACACGTTATGACGCAACAAGTAGCTCCAGGTCAACGAGTGAGTACAACTGCCCCTACCCCAACCCCACCTGAAAAAAAGAAGGCTCCGGTCAAGACTTCGCCTGCTGGACCCACGCGACCGAAAGAAATCTTCAGAAGCCAAGCCCGCCGGCCCCCGGCGCCGAAGACCATGGAGAAGCCTTCCGGCAGCTCGGCACCGACCAAACCGCATATCAGTGCCCCGCAGACACCATCGGCACCTTAGCCGGTCCTACTCCCGCAGTCCTCAGAAAACAATCGGCACCGAGCAATTCGGCGCCGAAGGAAAAGGCCTCTGTTCGGAAACCAAAAAATTTGGAGCCGAAAAAGATTTCGACATCGAAGCCGAAGGATCCAAAAACCCCTTAGCAGGCTCCAGAGCAGAAATCAAAACCTCGCTCGGACCTGAAAAAATCGGCGCCGAAAGCGACTACCGAAGAGGAAGAATTTTTTCGATCGGATCCCATCGATCCGAAGCAAAAAACACTCCAAGTGGACCCCAAAACAGAACATGTGGTCAATGTTCCACACAAGAAGAGGAAATTGGACACCCTACACATCCCTCAGGAGAGAAAAGAGACTGTGCTATTTCACCTTTACGACCCTCTTCTCCTGTTCTTCCTCCTAAGCCTTTCTCTCCACCACACTCTCCCATAATTCCACCATACTCCCCACCACCACAGGATGATGATGATTTAGGGGTGGGGAAGGGAACAATTACCCTTTCACTGACCCTGATGACGACACAGATGTACCACAGGACGATTGGGATGATTATGATGACCCAGTAGGCCCTCCAGACATCGATGCATACCCAACAAAGCCATCTCCCCCAAATGACAATATTGGTTTCAGCCAGCTTATAGACAGGGCTGCCCAGTACCATGGTGTTTAAATGTATTCGGACCCTGCAGAGGAGGACTTCAGTACCATGGTGTTCAAATGTATTCGGACCCCGCAGAGGAGGACTTCCTAATAGACACCTTTGCACAGTCACAAAAAACTGAACAAACTTTACCAATTCTAAAAGGCGTCATTAAACACACCCCAGCCATATTCAAAGACCCTGTAAGGGCTAGAATTCTCAACCCCAGAATTGACCAACAATATAAACCCGCTCTCAATGATCCTACCTACATCAAGGGTCAACTACCTTTAGATTCTCTAGTGGTCACCAACGCTAGAAAACGTGCCAACTCCAAACCTCCAGTGATGCTCCACCTCCGGACAAGGAGTCTAAATTATTAGATGCTTCGGGCAAACGAGTTGCTGCACAAGCAGCTAATCACTAGAGAATAGCCAATGCGCAGGCATTACTTGCCAGGTATGATAGGGCTCAGTACGACCAACTAGAAACCCTATTGCAGCATTTGCCTCATCAATATAAGACCAAGGCCAATTATTTAATTCAAGAGGGCAAATTAATAACTAATGCATCAATCCAGTGTGGTGTGCCCTTGATGCAGCAGACACCGCATCCAGGTCCATTAACACTAGTGTGTTACTGAGAAGACCTGCCTGGTTGCGCATCTCTGGCTTCAAACAGGAGGTACAACGAACTATCCTCAATCACCCGTTCAATCATGAACAACTGTTTGGCCCAGCTGTGGATACAGCCTCAGAAAAAATGAAAAAGGACACGGAGACTGCTAAATCCATGGGAGCATTACAGCCTCCATCCACACAAGGTTCCTTTCGTCACTCCTTCTATAGAGGCGCATCCAAAAATATCAGTGCAGACACTGCTTCTTCCTCATACAAAAACCCCACACAAACATCCCCTAACAGAGGATATTTTAGAGGTGGATACAGAGGAAATAACAACAAAGGAAGAGGCCGAGGTAACAACAACAACACTCGCGCCTCTCCCTCTAATAAACAGTGACTTCCCTCCACTCCCTCCAGACCATTCTCCTCGTTGGAGGAAGACTCTCACATTTCCTACCTGTCTGGAAATCCATCACCACAGACAAGCGGGTAAGACAAATTATCCAGTATGGTTACTGCCTGGATCTTACAGCAACTCCACCCAATATACCACCCACCATCTGACACTCCTCAAACAGGAAGTTCTTTCACTGTTTCAAAAGCACGCAATAGAACCAGTCCCCATACAACATAAAGGAACAGGAGTTTACTCTCTATATTTCCTAATCCCCAAAAAGGACGGTACCCTATGGCCAATATTGGACCTCAGACCCCTCAATCTCTACACACAGTCAGATCATTTTCACATGATCACTCTTCAACACGTCCTTCTACTGCTTCAACAAGGCGACTTCCTTGCCACACTAGATCTCACAGATGCCTACTTTCATATTCCCATACACCCTGCTCACAGAAAATACCTAAGGTTCACTCTGGACAGCCAACACTATCAGTTCAAAGTCCTTCCATTTGGGGTGACCACAGCACCCAGGGTGTTCACAAAGTGCCTTGCAGTAGTAGCAGCACACTTGCGAAGACAATAAATCCATGTATTTCCATACCTCGACGACTGGCACATAAAAGCTAAGTCATATAACCAGTGTGTTCACCACACTCATCAAACCATTCAGCTGCTATACTACTTGGGGTTCACAGTAAACTACACCAAGTCACATCTTCAACCCTCCTACATGCATCAGTATCTAGGAGCCACAATAGACACTTCCAAAGCTCTAGCATACCCCAATCCAGCAAGGATAACCAGTATGCAAACCCTCATCTCCAGGTTTCAGCCCCAACACTCTCTCCCAGCACGAGTGTTTATGCAACTCATAGGAATGATGGCCTCTTGCATTGTCATTGTATCATACACAAGACTTTAGATGCGTCCTTTACAGGAATGCTTAGCACGTCGGTGGAACCAGGCTCAAGGTCAACTTACAGATCTGGTGTTGGTGGACAGCCGCACACATCGCTCTCTACAGTGCTGAAACACAAAATCTTTCCAGAGGGCGGCCGTTCCTAGAGCCGGTTCCACAGATAGTGCTAACAGCAGACGCATCACTCACCGGCTAGGGAGCCCATCTCCTAAACCACACGATTCAGGGCAGGTGGACCACTCAACAAAAACTGTTCCACATCAATTACCTAGAATTACTGGCAATTTTTCTAGTGTTAAAGTCGTTCCAAACACATCTCCTCAACAAAGCTGTCCTAGTTCGCACAGACAATATGACGGCAATGTATTACATATAGAAACAAGGAGGAACACACTTTTTGCAGTGTCTTATCTAGCGCAAAGTATATGGAGATGGGCCATTCCACAAAACATATATCTTCTGTCAGAACATCTTCCAGGGATGAACAATCAGATGGCGGATCTGCTAAGTCGTCTGACTCAACAGATACATGAATGGGAACTTCATCCGCAAGTTCTTCAACCCTTCTTCCAGATATGGGGCCAACCAGACAAATAGATCTGTTCGCACACATGCAAACGCAAAATGCCCAACCTTCACCGCCAGGTTCCCACACCCGTTGTCCAAGGGCAATGCGATATGGATGAACTGGTCAGGCAGATTTGAGTATGCTTTTCCGCCACTCCCGCTCATTCCACTAATAGTACGCAAGCTCAAACAGTCTCTCAAGATGATCCTAGTTGCTCCAACATGGGCACAGCAACCATGGCTCACAACACTACTCGAACTCTCAGTAGTTTCACGTCAAAAATGACGTCTCTCCCCAAAGCTGCTAACGCAGAACCATGGAGGGATAAGGCACCTAAATCCAGCACAACTGAATCTAGCGATCTGGATCGTGAAATCCTAAAGTTCGGTTACCTTAACCTCCCACAGGACTGTATGAACATTATTAAAGAAGCCAGATGCCCCACTTCTAGCGCTTGCCATACAGCTAAATGGAAGAGATTCGTTATTTACTGCTATAATAACAAAATTGACCCATTGTTTGCTTCAATTCAAAACATTATCTGCTATTTGCTACATCTACAAAGATGCAATCTGGCATACTCATCGATAAGATTACATCTGGCTGCCCTTGCTGCCTACCTACAAAACAGACAACATTTGTCATTGTTTAGAGTGCCCGCTATCGAAGCCTTTATGGAAGGCCTTAAAAGGATAATTCCACCCAGACTGCCACCCTCTCCAGTGTGGAACCTAAACATTATTCTTACTAGACTCATGGGTCCCCCATTTGAGCCTGTACAAAAATGTGAATTACAATTCCTTACATGGAAAGTGGCTTTCCTTGTCACAATCACCTCTCGCAGGAGAGTAAGTGAGATCTAGGCTTTAACCATACAAGAACCATTCTTACAAATACATCATAACAAGGTGCTTCTTAGGACAAAACCAAAATTCCTTCCCAAAGTAATCTCTGCTTTCCACCTTAATCGATCAGTAGAGTTGCCAGTATTTTTCCAAAATCCTGATTCTGTAGCGGAAAGGGCTCTTCATACGTTCGACGTCAAAAGAGCTTTACTTTACTACATAGACAGGACTAAAAACTTTAGGAAGACAGAGCAACTGTTTGTAGCTTTCTCTCCACCTCATAAAGGCAATCCAATTTCCAAAGCCGGAATTGCCAGGTGGATAGTAAAATGTATTCAGATATGCTATCAGAAAGCAAAACGTAAGTTCCCCCTAGAGTGCATTCAACACGCAAACTAGGGGCTTCTATGGCATTCTTAGGGAACCTTTCCCCTTGAAGACATTTGTAAGGCAGCAATATGGTCTACAACACACACCTTCACCAAACACTATTGTGTAGATGTGCAGGCAAAGCAACAAGCTTCTGTAGGCCAAGCTGTTCTTAGGACACTTTTCCAAACCACTGCAACCGATACAGGCGGCCACCGCTAGGGGAGACACTGCTGTACATGTACATGCTTTCTATGCACAGAGTGTGAATTCTGCAGCTCATATGCCTCGAACGGAAAATGCTACTTACCAGTATGCATCTGTTCTTGGCATGTAGAGCTGCAGAGATTCACACACCCACCCACCTCCCCGGAACCTGTATCTGTTCCAGAGTTATCTTACTTAGATACATTCTCATGGACATCTTTCTGTTTATTACAAACTCCATCATTTCCCTTCATGGCGAAAAACAATCTGAGGATGGAGTCGATGCCCCTGCGCACTATCGTCCAAGGGAGGAGTCACCTATCTTGTGACTAGAAAAGACTTCTTCCAAGACAACAACAAGGTGCAAGCATCCGAGCCCGACACCAGATGGCGATCTCATGCACAGAGTGTGAATCTGCAGCTCCACATGCCAAGAACAGATGCATACTGGTAAGTAGCATTTTCCCTGTAAAAATATAACAAACTTATAAAGCAGCACCCCGACCTTGCGGATTTAAAAAATAACCCTGTTATGCAGCACTCTAAGCTTGCGAGAAGTGGTTTTAAAAATATAACTAACCTGTAAAGCAGGACTGTAAACCTGCGAGCGGTTGTTTTAAAAGTTATGCAGTATTCTAAGCCTGCGAGCGATGCTTTAAAAAATAAAACAACTCTGTTATTCAGCACTCTAAGCCTGCAAGCTGTAGTTTTCAAAATAAAACAACCCTCTTAAGCAGCACTGTAAACCAGCCAGCTGGGAATTTAAAACAGAAGTATCTCTCAGTTGTTACCTCTGCAAAGAGTTGCACAGTTTACACCGGCACTCTACAACAGTCGTTTTTAACAAATACAAGAATGCTGTGGTGGGAAATGTTAGTCAAGGCATTAAAACAATTTCTTGCAAGATGTGGTTTTGAAAAATCGAAATGATCCTGCATGCGTTACTACAAAAAAAAACTTGCATTATATGAGAATTAAATATAGAAAAGTCCGGTGGATGCATACTACCCTTTCAAATATTTTCATATGCTAATCTATAAATGTGACAATCATTTTTAAAAATAGAACAATCTAGCTGTAGATGTTGCTATGTTTAAGATTGGCGCAATTTACCAATTATTCAATGAACAGGTTTTATCAGTAAAATAATGCTGTAGCTGTAGATGTTAGTTTGACAAAGATTAACACTATTTATCTATGACTCGATTTATGACCTTGGACAATATAGGAATGCTGTGGCCATAGATGTTACTCTATCAAAGATGAGCGCAATGTATCTATTACTCTGGGAATTGGCTTTAACAGTAACAGAATGCTATAGCTGTATATGTCACCATTTGATAAGTTGATCTAATTTGTTGTGACAATCATATTTAAAAATATAACAACCTAGCCGTAGATGTTAATCTTTTAAAGATTAGCACAATGCATCTATCAATCTAGAAGGATTAGCTTGAATAAGAAAGGAATACTATAGCTGTACGTGCTGCTCTTCTAAATATGTTTATTATGTAAACAACACACTAAGGTTGCAAAGTGTTTTTTTAAACATAGAAGAATTCAGTAGCTAAAGATATCACTCTTTCAAAACCCTGCGTAATTTATGCGGCACTCCAGATTTGGCATGATGGGGGTGTATAAATCTTGCAGCTGCAGACGTTACTCTTTCAAAGTTTGCACAATGTATGCGGCACCTAATGTTTGTTTTTAAAAACAGAAGACCCTTGTAGCTGTAGACGTCACACTTTCGACGACCTGCATAAGGTATGCGGCATCTGACCATGTGCCCTGTGTTTTTGAACTAGCAGAATTCCGTAGATGGACATGTTACACCTTTGACGTTTTGCATAATTTCCGAATCCTAATTTTGGGTGCTTTACATAATTTACAAAGCCTAATTTTTGGGGCCCTCTAAACTGGCGATATGTGTTTTAAAAACAGAAGACTCCTGAAGCTGGACATGACATTCCGTTCAAGATTTGCATAATTTAGAGCACTCTGGGATTGCCACCTCGTGGTTGTAAAATGGAAGTATCCTGTAGCAGCAGACGTTCATCCTTCACGATATTCATAATTTAATGGCACCCTAAGTTTGTGAGGTGCGGTGTAAAACCCAGAAGAGTATTGTAGCTGGAGCTGTGACTCTTTTTAAGGTTTGCGCACTGAATGCTGCACTGTGGGCTTTGCCAGCACATGGTTTCAAAAGCAGAGCTCTCCCGAAGCTGGGGATGTTGCTCTTTCAAAGAGCTGCATCATGTACGTGCCACGCGTGTATCTGATAATAGGATAAATTAGTTGTCGATGCTACTAAAAGGTTTGCACAACACATACAACACTTTATGTTTGCAAGCCGGCTTTTCCAAAAGTAAATTACTCCTGTAGCTGAAGCTCGCTCTGCAGAATGAAACAAGCGATGAAATAAATAGAAACAGATGGCCCCCTCAAGCTCGCTCTGCGGAATGAAACAAGCGATGAACTAATTAGAAACAGATGGCCCCCCAAAGATAAGAAATTGCTTCACGACAGCCGTGAAGCAGACAATCTAGTCCGGATGGGCCGGATGAAAAGGGGAAAGGGAGGCAACCAAAAAGGCTCAGTTCCAATCTGAGGCCAGCGTTTTTCATGAACGATGACGCCAGCCAATGAAGGGGCGGGGCTTCAAGTCTCCTTCTGAAATCCCCTCATCCACAATATATCTTGCAGAGCAAGCAGTGCATGCGCGCTGCAACGCTAGGCGAGACCTAAAAAAGACCTATTACTTGGCGGCTGCATCATTTTGTAGATGTGTGACCCCTTTCACCACAACTGTACATGTCTACAAAAGGACCTTTTTTATTTTTTATTTTAAATTTACAGATGGATCGGTAAATAAAAAAAGTGCAATAGCGCTCTTTTAAAACGTAGCGCAAAAGTTCTTTTTAAAACAAAAAGTGGGTTGCTAAGTCAGTGGGGGGATGAAGTAACACGACGGGCAAGGGGTGAAGCAAGATGGCAGGCAAGGGGAGAAACAACACTAGAGAGCAATGTGAAGCACGTGGGGAAGCATATGGGCAAAGGAGAGTAATTCGAGTGCGGGTTGGGGAGAGATGCACATGTGCCCAGGAGAGAGCAACATAGAAAGGGGGAGAAAAGCACACAAAGAAAACAGCTGGAAAACACACGGACTCTCATGGAGTGCTTAAACAAAAAGAAAAAAACTGTTTAATAAAAGTGGGCATAGGAAGCTTAGAAGCCAGCTAATCAAACATATGATAAAGAGGCTATGGTGCATGAAAGGGAAAAATACATGATGGACAAGCTGAAACAAGTAAAGCCATCCAACAGAAAGCAAGCAAATATTAGTTACAAAAAGCCATGGGTGAGTTCAAAGCCTCTCTGTGTTCTTGGTAAGCCCACAATATGTTTTTCGCTTGCTGTCTCTGGTAGGCTCGACCTAATAAGGTGTCTCCATATAAATGTTGCTCACAAATTATTCCTATTTTTCCTCTACTGTCCTCCTCCAGGGATGTCTTTCCTCTGTAGTCATGGTACGAGATGCACATACCTTGGCAATGCAGAGGACGCCTTAGAGCACTTACAATGCCTCCCCTAATGCCAGAAACAGGCTTTTAATACTTTCATTTTGATTGCTACTGCCTAGATCCTTCATTCAGATACACAGAAAGTGCAATACTACACATTGAGCTTGTGTATGACTACAAAAGGCTGAATGACTAAGGGTATGGGAGCTGTTACGTGATGAGGGAAAGGTTTCTTGCTGTAATGCTAGTACTCTTCCTGGGGAATCCTCATCAAAGTCATAAGCACGGAATTGTCCCTCCCACCTGCAAAATCCTGGAGCGCTTTGAAATGTGTGTGTGTGTGTGTTGTGTGTGTGTGTGTGTGTGTATGTGTATATATATATATATATATATATATATAATATATATATGTGCTTGTGTATTTTTTAACAAAAAAAACAAAGATTAAAGTAACGTTATAGTTAAGTGTGATAAAAAGATGTTTTTGTTGAGGGGGAAAAAAACCTGATAAATTCACTTAAACAATCAAAGGTTATAATAGCGTTGTAGTTAGGTGAATATGTCAATGACAACATTAACATTTTGAACTAAAAAAACGAAAAACCCAGAAATTCACTTCTAAAACGTTACATCAACCTTTATTTTTTTTCAGTAAATCTCGACTTTTTTTTAAACACGTCCAGACCTTTTTATCACACCCAACTATAGCGTAACTTTAACCTGTGTTTTTTCAGTGATTTAAAAAAAAAAATAATGGTTTAAGTAAAGTAATATTTTATTTCCATATGCAAGGCCAACCTCCAGCCGCGCTCAGCCGAAGGGTTGGCCTTATCTTTGTTAAAAGGGAAGGTGCCATTTACCCCCACTGGCCTAAGTAAGCCCATTAGGCTCTGGGGATCCCAGGGCTTTCTGTTTTTTTAAAGGGGATGGGGGCCCAAGCCTTATTAGGCCCTGGGGACCCTTATGTTATTGCCTGTGTTTGTCATCCCACCCGTCAGCCCTCCCCCTATTTTCCGTGTTTTCCCCTAAACTCACACCACTGGCGGCGTCATAGCAATTTTTTATATGAATTTTCAGCCATTCAGCACAGCCAGTCTTATACCAGACTGGACAGCATCACAATTACCGCATTTAATTACTTAATTACTTTGTTACTTGTGTCTTTTTCCTCTTTCTTCTGCGTCTGTTTTAATTTCCCTCTTTATTCTCCACTCACTCCATTACTTTGGTTCTCCCTGCGATTGTTTCTGTATTTTTCCCTCCAGGATGGTTTATTTCTTTAATCTTTATACTTTCCTCCTGTAGTTACCCACTTGTTGACTTGAACCTTTCCTGGCTTATGTTTTTGTCAGAGCTGTCCACAAACACCAGGTTACAATGACCTCTCCTGCTACAATTCATTGTGGTACTCGTAGTGTAGTCGTTTTCACAGAAAAATGTTATTGTCTAGGAAAGACTTTGCAGGTTGCCAACAAGGGAGGTTCGTTCTGGAGTTTGTTAACATTGAAGAGTCTTGCTTTTGTGACTGTTGTGCATGTTATGGTCTCATACTGTTGCTCTATTGTAGATTTGGGGAGGGGTGAAGGAAGGCATGGCGATATCCCAGGATTGATTGTCTCTTCTCTGTCATTGATTTTGCACAGTCTTACTTCGTATCCGATTATGACCCCACCATTGAAGATTCGTACACCAAGATCTGCAATATTGATGGCAAGCAGACTCGGCTAGACAGTAAGTGTAGAGTTGAAGGTACTACCAAGGCCCAGGGCCTGCTACAGTAAATGTTATTTGCATGTTCAAGTTCTATATAGAGTTGCTGCAATAAAAATAGAAAAAGCTCCAGGACCAGATAAAATCCATGGGGAATTACATCATCATGATATGTCAGTTTGGGCCCCATATGTCAACTGTTTGAGCAATGGTATAGCAGCAGGAGCTCCCGACCCCAAGTCGTGAAAATTGGCGGAAATTATCCCCATCTAAAAAAGGGAGATCGTAGAAGCCCAGGTAATTATAGTTCAATAAACCTCTTGGATATCCTTCAAAAGGTGTACTTGAGGTTCCTGCTAAATAAACTACACAACTGGAATGAGAGTGCAGAGATTTTGACCTGATATCAGTCTGGTTTTAGACCCAAAGTCAGCACCACTGATAATGTGGAAGTATACACAGCTCCAAGAGGGTCACCTGTTTATAGCTTTTATTGTCCTCAAAGCAGCCTTTGACTTGGTCCCTAGGAGATTTCTATGGGAGTCACTAAAAACCGAAGGAGTTCCCGATGCCCTTCTTGGACAATTGATAAGACTCCACCAAGACATCTACGCACAAGTGCGGTGGAGACCCCAGGGCCATACTGATCCAGAGAGGGGTGAGACAATGGTGTGTGTTGGCCCCCACCCCCTTTCTCCTTATTTGTCAACGATGTTAAGGTTCTCTCCCACGAGAATATAGATGTCTCTAAATTAGAAGTTAGCGTGACTGCCCTATTATTTCCAGATGACAACCTCCTAACCCCCAGGCCCCTATGAGCTTGCAGCAGTTGCTGAAAAGCTTTAATAACTTTTGTGGGGATAGGGGCTGGAGATTAATGTCTCAAAAAACTAATTTATGTCAGTTAGACCCCATAAATAGTTAAAAAAACACCTTCACCCTGGATAATGAGAACCTGGAGCAAGTCTTCAGATTCAAATACCTAGGTATTATACTCGATAGCAAGGCTTTGTGGGACCCTCCTATCCAGAACAGGAGGGCAGTGCTCCAACATCAGGCATCAACCATTTATAAAAAATTCCAGGGGACAACCTTGAGGGCCCTTCTCCAGGCTATAGAGCTAAATAAAGGTACAATCAGCCACCTTATATGGCGTCAAGTTAATGCTAACCCACTTATCCTCGGTGAAAATAAATGTGTCTGTTTACGTCTTCATCTTCCTAAGAGCACTCGCCTTATTCTCATGTTCTTAGACATGGTCCTCAGACAGGTGGGAGAAATTGCACGCTTACGGCCTCTCGCATATTGGGTGAGGATTTGGACCATGGAGGACACAAGCCTTAACGAAATGCGGTTAAAGAATTGATGTCCATCGACAAATCCTTGGCTTTTCCAGGTTCATGCATGTCCAATCCTGGTTCGCAAAACTGGGACTTAGCTCCATTTGCACAGACCCTGAATCGTTGCCTCTTGCCTCAAAGAAGCAGTTAAAAAGTTGTTATTGGGAGTATATCCGGGCTAGTTTCCTTCACACCTCTAGTTACGGGAGACTGACAAATCAATTCCTCCTTCTTAAAGACTCCCCTTTATATGAAGATTTTTTAGATATCTCTCAGCCGCAATTCTCAAAAATCTTGTACCTGCAGTTTCGCTATGACACGCTAGAAATAGGGACCTTTACATCTATGTGGAACGCTGCCAGAAGCAATCATCATACTGACCTCTGCGTAATCCAGCCAAGGAAAGCATAAGCCACGTCTTGTTTTTTAGCACCTCATATAACAAGCCCAGGAGCAAATGGATTTGCCCACTGTGTAATTACTTGAGCATTAGGAGGCATACTGAGGCTTTAAAGGTACTGAAAGGTGATACCTCTGTATTCACTGTGGCCGCTGTATGTAAATATCTCTGCACAGTCGGACTGGTAAGGAGAGGCAAAGGCCAGAAATTCTAAGGGTGGCAGAGGAGCACGGTTGAACAGCACATTTGGCGTCACTAGTATTTGTCTCCCCTAGTATGACTAGTAGTGAAAAAACGATTCATCTAGTCATTCAAAAATTAAGAGCTAGTCTCAGGTTCATTATTCTTTTTATATTTTTAACTGAAATGAAATTGAATTTTAATATTTTAAGTGCCTACAACTAGCTTCTAGGAATATGTTAATTGAACAGTAGGCTTGATCGATAAAACAAAGCAGCGAAAGGTAGCAATTGTTTCTATTGTGTTTTAATCCTTGTATTATTGAATTTACAAAAAGCATAAAACAACTTAAAAACCTATTAGTACTTGGAAGAAGGGGACTGGACAAGGGAAGTATTATTGTACATGCATATTGCACTTTTTCGATGGAACTTGATTTATGATTTCAATGCAGTATTAAGTGTTAGATTATTTTATAGAATTAAATATTGTATCGACTGTATGTTTTATGGAATGCAATTTCCGAAATAAACATTGACTACTACTATTAGTAGAAAATAAAGACAAAATGATTGGTAAGAGGTGAGTCAAGAGATACATTTGTTGAGAAAAAGGAGCCATGGAAATAGTAGAAAGCAGCTCAATGTCAGGGCAAACAGATCAGCAGGTAACACTATCTATCCGAATATTTGTGTGCTTTATTGCTCATTATTGAAACTCTCCAACAATCTCTTTCCCCTCGTACAGTCTGCCCGAAACGCTTCACTAGAAGTACCATACTAAAATATTTTACATGGGACTTGTACATCATTATGATTCATGTTTTTCGAACGTTAGAACATGTATTAGCCTTATCCAAACACAATAACCACATAACACCCATATACACGAGTGCAGTCTTTGCATGAGTTCAGTGTTGCATTTGTATACACAGTTAACTGGATAGGTTATCACTTGGATAAAATCGAATATTGCAATGGGATGTACTTTAATATATTGTCATATTGCAACAGCCTTGAAAAAGTAATAGGCCGCCCTAATAATACCAAGTGAAATGCGGGTTGGCTGTCTTGTGACATTCAAACACAGGCTGTCTGATTATGCAATTAGTAGTAGAGGCAACAATCACAGCCGCCAAGTATTGGTGATTCCACTCTATCTGTGGTAAAAGTGTGCTGGTATAAACTTTGAAACATCCCAGCGTGGAGAAGATCTCACCACTCAGATCAAGCGAAGGGGGAATTCTGGGTAATCAAATGCTCTATTGATGTGTAAAAAATAAGTATGTTTTAAATACTTGGGCAACTGGGTAAAATGTAATTTTAGAATTCATCAAGGATGAAAACCGTCATGCCCTACTACGTGATCTGCCTCTGAGAAAAGGTGACCCAACCGAGCGGGAATTGAGAAATATTGTATTACTTTTGCAGGCAATAAGACTGTTTGCAAAATTCATAAAGTTTGAGATTCTAGCACACTGCAGCATTTCTGCATGACATGACATTTGGTATTCTTCACAACAGCTAACTTATTAATACAAAGATGATTAAAAAAGTGAAAAATGTTCGGGCTCACGCATTGCCTTGCAGAATTTTCTAAAGATTGCCATTTCTATACCAGTCCGTCACCCTGGGACTACAGAACCAATTTGATAAAACCTTACTGCTCTCCATAACTAAGGACCCATATCTGCTAACTAGTTGTACAACAATCCCTAAGTCATCTCAAAAACAAATGCTTTGATGAAACTGTATATGCATGTATCTTCAGCAACTTTGATCTATATCAAATAACACAAAACATTCGTGCCCATTCAAGGACATTTGCAATTCCAGACTGCAGAGTGCAACTGCTGTTTTTCCGCTTTTCTGATCACAAAGCTGATAAATGCAAAGTCTCACAAAAGTTAATACATGCAATCATTAATGCTGTACTAGTGAAACTCCGAAAAAGATAATGTTGGACTAACCACCATCATCTGGTTTATCTTGTGTGACTCAAAATTGCAGATCATTTTTGTAAGACATTGAGACGCGTCTGTAATAAATTGGGATATTAGATTAAGGGGGTAGGTACCCACCTCAGATAAATGACCACAGTCCTTGTCAGGGTGAACTCCCTATCACTAAATTAGCCTGAGCTCAACCCCGTGGTAGCTGTAGCTGTAGCACAGACCAGACAGACTCAACTTGGACGCAATGTGTAAGTAGTTATGCAGTACAAAAGCAGTAATAAAGTTGAAATGCAAAACAATAAACATCCCAAAACGAATTAAAAACAAATAATATAACATTTAATAAACACAATGACACCAAAATGACAAAAATGCAATAAGGGGAACTGGAGATATACATTTCTAATGGTTTCAGTACAAATAGTGCTAGGAAGCACAAACAGTCAATGATACTCTGTAGTACGGTTCCTACTAATCAAATAAGACTGTGAGGTTGGACAACATAAGTGTCAAAATATGTGGACTGAGTCCACGCATATCATCAGAATATGTTGGCCCAATTCCTGGCTAGTTCACAGTGCGCCATTCAGGCCCCTAAACCTGACAGGGTACTACCGGTGTCTGCAACCTTAGAACATGACCACTCTGAATTCCCCAAGGAAATCGTTGAAACATATCTACTCTTTAGTGTTTACCATATGCATGCCCAAAAGGAGACACAAGAAATACGCAGTATGCAAATTGGCATTTCAAACATTTATTGAAGCAATTGGATTCTTGTGTAAAATACATGAGCTACAATTATCAGTAGAAGAAACAAAGCATTGTTACCAGCATTACATGAATGGTGAAGAAGATGAATAATTCAACTATTATAATGTTGCAGTGATTATACAAATATATATTATCATGATAACCCTACCAAAAACACTGACTCTACTCTAGAGAGAGTAACAAGGAGTGCATTCGTCCAGGTCTCTTGGAGCCGCTTAACTCGCCATTTACCTGAATGTGGAATGTATCCGGATGCCAGTCCAATGTACAACAGGCAACTATCCCTTTCAGGATAGTGATGAAAGTCAGCAGGGCTGGCAATCGGTCACAGGTGAACGTCCAGGATAATCATGGGAAGTGCTCCTCTGATGAGCCAAAGCTCAAAAGCAGTTCATATAATAAAAGCTGGCTCCGTTCACACTGTGTCTGAGGTCCTGTGCTAAGTCATTGTTTGTATTTCCGATTCAGAGCTGTCTCCAAACGGCAGGGCAGGGCAGTGTGCCCATTGTACTTTATCCTAAACATAATGTACAGTGTCATGATAAAATGCTTACGAAGAAATGTGCATTACAAGCAGAATATATTCTGAGTACATTATCATGTATGTACAAAGTATGTTAAAAGTCACAGTCTAAAAAGATGTGAAGTTCAAAAGTGAATTTGTAAAATGGAAGCTTATGTGCACGGGTCCTGTTGAAACCCGCAACAAATCAATGTTCGAGGTAGAACAGGACCAATATGACGCTGACCGAAATGGAGTGTGCGTTGGATTCACTAACCAGGTTTGTCTTTATGATTTTAGTCCGTTAATTCCCATTCCACCACAGGAGTACACGTCTAAAACCTCTTCTAGGCTCTTCTCAAGACTTAGACAACTGGTTTAGTCTTCTTATGCTCTTCACAGGTCTATGAGTCTTCTGAAGATGGTGCCTGAAGATTCCACATTTATGCTTGGCACAAGCTAGTGGGTGAGAATGACCGCTATCCTAGCTGTGGTAAACGTTATTGGGGATAAACCTACCCTCTTTGGGTATTTTCAAGAAGGCAAAATTCTTCAGCCACACTGAACGTAGGCTCTGGGGGCTTGGGATGTGTGTAGGGATTGTACCATGGTAATCCTAGTGTCTGCCTACATCGAACACTAAAATCAAGTTTGAGGAAGGTCCTGTACCTACAACAATCCCAAAGCTGAGTTCTCAGCAACCAGACAATGGATGCACAAAATGTTTGGGGGAATCCGGTTTCCCTCCTTTGAAGTGCACCCCATTTGTTTTCTGTAAACCCAACAGACCTATGAAACGGGCTTTGATACTGTAATGTCAAAAAGAGGCCCAATGTGATTGGAGCCTGCCTGGCTGGCGGGGGACAAAAAAAGGGTCCTGCCCAAGTGTCAGTTAGTATTTGCTTGTAACAGTGGAGGTGAAGTGTGTCTCATGTGTCATATGGAAAACGCCAGCAGACCTGTCAGGAAGTGACATTCAAGCAGGATTTGACCCTTTAATGTAAAAAAGAATGCTTATAGCCCCACCCTGCATATTTTGTAATGTTCAGAGAGCTTATCTCCGACCATGCAAGTGGGCCTATTGTTAGGTCATGGGATGTATTTCACAACAATTTACACCTATTCAAATGCTAATTACTGGCTAGCAGCAGTGGTAGAACAAATTCAATGGGCTTCCAGAGGCAGGAAAAAATATATTTCTAAAAGTACTTTTTCCAAAACACCTGAATTAGATTTTTAATTACTTTTTTAAATAGTTGTTTATTATTTTTCTAGGTAGTTCAATTCCTAAAATAGTAGCCTGTAGCGCCCTAACGACTTCCCTGCTCTTCTGCTAGCGCCGGAACACCTCCGTTGGAGGTAGCTGCGCGCTCTACAAATGACAGTAATAATAATAATAATAAAATAATAATAATATTGCATCCTGGTGTTTTCCAATGAAACAGTCAACCTTGCTACAGTGAAAATAGCTTTTGGTGGCCTTCTCATTGTAAGGACATACGCAACATTCAACTCTTGAATGTCCTACTTTTAAATACCATGCACTCTGCTTTATGAGCAATAAGGCCTTCTTAGGGCTGACATAAATATTTAAAAGGAAAGCTTTGACCTGTTGAAACCCCTTATTTTGACAGGTCATATTTAAACTGCAACAGCCAGACTACAAATTGTAGGTCTGCAGTCATGTCTGAACTGCCACTATAATGGATGCAAAAACAACAGTTGATGGACAGAATGCCGAACAATGTCATACATTCAACCCAGTACAGAGATCTGGGCCTCAATCCATCGTTTTTTTGCTCACAATGCCATTCCAGTTTCAACCCAGCCATATGCAAATCCAGTGGCACAGTGAGCCCAGGACCCACGTCTGAGCATACCTGGCGCACTTAGGGTGAGAAAGCAAAAGACACACAATTGATGGACGGAATGTAGAACAAATCAAAACATTCACCCTCAGTCAAGAGATCTGGGTCAAATCCATCATTCTTTTGCTCACCATGCCATTCCAGTTTGAACCCAGCCATATGCAAATCAGTCTTGACCCTGTGCCTCATGGAAACAGTCCAGCCCGAACTGCCAAGCCGGGTCCTCCCTGGAGTGGAAACAAGCATCCTAGAACCAGTTTCGGGGTTTCACCCCTCTTCAGCCAGGATAGCTTGATTCCAGTGGCACAGTGAGCCCAGGACCCACGTCTGAGCATACCTGGCGCACTTAGGGTGAGAAAGCAAAAGACACACAATTGATGGACGGAATGTAGAACGAATCAATACAAACACCCTCAGTCAAGAGATCTGGGTTAAATCCATCATTCTTTTGCTCACCATGCCATTCCAGTTTGAACCCAGCCATATGCAAATCAGTCTTGACCCTGTGCCTCATGGAAACAGTCCAGCCCGAACTGCCAAGCCAGGTCCTCCCTGGACTGGAAACAGGCATCCTAGGACCGGTTTCGGGGTTTCACCCCTCTTCAGTCAGGATAGCTTAATTCCAGTGGCATGGAGTGCACGGGACCCATGTCTGGCCATACCCGTCCCTCTCGGGTTACAAATGCAAAAACAACAGTTGATGGACAGAATGCAGAACAATGTCATACATTCAACCCAGTACAGAGATCTGGGCCTAAATCCATAGTTTTTTTGCTCACTATACCATTCCAGTTTGAACCCATGGATGGCACAATGGGTACTGCAGTACACTACTGACAATTAACTAACAGGCCCTGGATTCACTTTCTACCAAATACTAGATATTAATTAGTAAGTTAAATATGCTGATTAGGAGTATCCAATTTTACCTTGTTGAAAGGAAGAGCAGAAGCACTTTACCACTGGTTAGCAGTGTGTGAGAAAGTGGCTCTGTATATACTGTTCCCAAATAGGTACAGGGTGTACAGAGTCCACAGTCCTCAGAGGTTTGGCAGAGGCTAAAGTTAGATATAACCTTACTCTCTAAAGTGGTAGCTTGGTCGAGCAGTAAGGCAGTATCAGAGGACAGTGTAAAGCATTTGTTGCACACACTCAGTCAGCAAATGGTCTCACACACTTAATAACTGAACTCTAGGCCAATGGTTTGTATATAAAAAATATATGCTTGTTTTATTTTAGAACCAACAATAGGTATTAAAATATACTTTCTCAGAATGAGATGCTTTATATAAATACTTTTGCAATATGCAATAGATTTTTGTAGAAAGTTACAAGTGGTTGCAATAGGCAACACAATTTTAACCACAATCATGCATTGAGTTCAATGGAAGTTTCAAGTTATTTGCAACAGATTACTTTTAGGATTACCTTTGGAATTCCAGGACTGGATCCTAGATTCAGTCCTGGGTCAGTACTGGGAATCAAGTGATAAAAGTCGACTTAGTTACTATTATGATTTTTAGACAATATTTTGCTATTTTAAAAGTTGACACTTAGAAAAAATTTCATAGAAAACAGTCAATGATTCCCTTCGGAAGAAAATTCAAGTTGCAGGTATAGTATGTTCTCGTTACTTTTGTAATCCAGTACTGGGTGCCTAGACTCAGTACTGGGACCTTTATCCAAAGCAGGTAAGTAATTATGTTTTCACAATTTATACGATTTTCAAAGAATATTTAAAGTTTGCAGAAATCGACACTTAGAAGAAATTTCACAGAAAAACAGTCAATGGTTTCCTATGGAAGAAAAATGGGTTACTGGTAATTACGGTTGTGAATATTTTTCAGAGTCAGTGCTGGGCACCAAGATCCAGCACTGGGAGCTCACCTAATAGCAGGTGAGTATTTTCGTTTTCGTTACTCGGCTGATTTTTGGTGAATATTTACATTTTTGAAAAGTCCACACTTTTAGAAAAAATTTCAGGAAAAACCAGTCAATGTTACCCTATGGAGAAAAGTGAGTTATCGGCTTTTGGGTAAGTACTCAACTGGCAGAGTTAAGGTTCTGGGCATAGACTGGGGGGTCTCCCAGGGTCAGGTAGGTACAGTTGTTACACCCTCAGCGGAACAGGGGCAGCCGGGTGCAGAGAGAGTTAGGCCCAATGTTATCCTATGGGAGGCAGGGGGGCCTTGGTTGGTGGCTGCTGACCAGCAGACCACGCGGCTGTGGGAGCTGGGCTCCTGGTCACTTGCTCAGGGCAAATGGGGAAGTAGATAGGTGTAGAGGTTACACTGCCGGGGCCACTCAGGCGGCTGGGTGCAGGGTGCTTTTGAGCCTTCGGGCGCTCAATTGATTTCAATGGGAAAGCTCCAGTTTAGAAAAAGACTGCAAGCTTCTTCAGGTGCCACCACCACTTCGAGAGGTAAGTTGGGTAGTTGGAGGATAGGTAGATACCCAGGAGTTGGGCACAGGGGGCCGCAGGGCGCTGGGTGCAGGGGTGCCTTTTGGTGTCGGGAAATCTTACCGTCTGTTGATCGCGGTTGGAGGGGTCCCTGGTTCTGAGGCTGCAGGCGTCGTCAGGAGCGTCGAGGGAAGTCCTTGGGTGCCGGACTCAGGGTCACAGTCGCCGTGGGGTCGTCCTCGTGGTCTTTGTTCACTCCGGCACAGGCCAGGCTTGGTGGGTGCAGAGTGTGAAAGGTTCGCGGTTGCGGGCTGATGCCAGGGATTAGAAGCAGATTTTGAGTAGAACCTCTACTCATGGGAGTCCCAGGTTCTTAGAGCCAAAAGGTAGCCAGGTCCTTCGGGGGTTGTGAGGTTGCTGGCCACAAGAGGTGACGGGTTGTAGCAGGAACAGGTTCGAGGGTCGACAGGCCGGTAGGGCTAGGGCCAAAGCAGTTGGTGTCTTCCTCTTCTTAGCAGCTGCAGGGCAGGTCTTCTTTCTTCTTGCTCTTCTTTGTATTTCGGAATCTGGAATCTGGAGAAGGAAGTTTCAGGGTGCCCCTAAATACTAGATTTAGGGGCGTTACAGGTAGGTGAAGGGCAGGGACCAATGGGTCCCTGTCCTGGGGTGGGTACACCCCCTATCCTGCGCCTCTCCTGTGGGAGGGGGGCAGTAGCCTAGTCCTGATTGGGCAGGGCTTCCCATCTTCAAGATGGCGAGAGCCCGGAGATGTGCTTCACCTCGCCTCCCCCACCTGAGGGGTGGGGTTGGCAGGCTGGCACATCTCCTGTCCTTATTTGGGGTTTCTGTGGGTTGCAGTGGCCTGGGGAGGCTCACAGAGGCGGCATGCCTTTGAAGCTTCCCCCTGACCATCCTGGGGGAGGAGATCTAGCACCACGCCCTGGATGTGCATTGTTGCAGGCCCAGGAGAGCAGGGGCTCTCCTACCCAGGGGTCCAACAACATGCCTGCTGTGTGGCAGCGTAGGCAGCCTCTCAGACCAGACGTGGATTGTAGGTTAGGCTTCAGGGAGCATCTTTAAGATGCCCTCTGGGGTGCTTGGTACATTAAATTCCACACTGGCATCAGTGTGGGTTTAATGTGCTGAGAAGTGTGATACTTCTCAGTCTTCAGTGTTGCCATTATGGTACTGTGGAGTTCGAGTTTGACGAGCTCTCAGCACCATGTACTCTTAAATGGCAGCACTGCACTTACAGTGCCCAGGAATGGGCCTGGGTACTGTAGGGGCACAGGGCTCCTGCTCCTATGCCCTCACCACTGGCATAGGGTACCCAGCTAGAGGGGTGGCTGATGTATGCCAGGGCAGTGTAGGTGGTGGGCATGGCACACAGGGATGTGTGCCATGTCGACTCTTTGTTTTGTCTTGTACCCATACACTCAGCCTGCAAGGGCAGTGTGTGTGTGTTAGGGTACAGGGCCTCTAAGGGTGGCACAATGAGTGCTGCAGCCCTTAGAGGCCTTCCCTGGTCACAAGGCCCTGGGTACCTAGGGTACCATTTACCAGGGGCTGACATGTGGCCAGGGTTTGCCAATTTGGGTTTTAGGTTTTTAGGGAAGGAACATAGGCCCTGGGCACCTGATTGGCAGGAGTCCAGGGCACACTTAGTCAAAGTACATTCAGCAATTCAGCAAAAAGTGGGGGCATACCTTGCAAGAAAGATGGCACTTTCTCACACAGTGTTACTGAGCACTGAGTTCTACGGCCAGCAAAAACAGTCAAGACAAAGATCTGTGGGTACACCATGCAAAAGATGGTCATTTCCAACACTTTTTCATCCAACTAGGACCTAAAATAGCTCCTGAATGATTTGTAGTTTGAGTTCCGTCATACACGAGGTAAGCAAAACATTCTCCTGGGGCAAACACATTTTTTTAATATCATAATAATAAAAATAATTGCATCGTTGAGTGCCCAAACGTTCATGGGGTTTTTGCCATCCTCATTTTCTTCAGCCCACCCGAAAAAGTGAAAGTATCAATGGAGCATGACAACACACAACACTCAGGCTTGAGCCTTACACAGCCGAACTATCCTACTAGCTATACATTTCCAGACTCCAGCTCTAGATGGCAGAGTTTGCCCTCTTTATGGGGATTAGCCTTAAGGCATCAGACATCATAAACTTTCCCTGTTCCACCTAGCTATCCTGCCAGTGACCTTGAAATGTATCACTTTTGGCCTCAGAAAGCACAGCCTACTTGCTGATATCTTACAAATGTTAGCTTTTGACAGTAAAGCAATCTTTCAGGTGCTAGAATTTTAAAGGTTTGGCAGTAGATAACAGAGCTACCTATGGATACAAAGAAATGGAGGAAATCTCCAAGCTATCTCATCTTTTCAGACAACTGACCAATCCTTTAGGCGACAAAGACGATCTTCAAAGAGATATCTTGAGTAACTAAAAACTTGGGGGCCTCATTTAAAGATTGGCAGGCTGCAATCCATTACGCCAGGAAAGCAAAGGTTTGTACTCCGCTGACCTGGTGGACTCAAGTCTGCCATATTTAGATATTTCTCCCATGGAGGCGGATATCTCTGTGCCTTCAGAGGAGGTGCTGCCATGGTGGCTCCCCTGAAGGCGCAGGAGCTTTCCTCACTGGCACCATGTTCAATGCACCTGCACAACAACATTTGTTTGGTTTGCTGAAAAGCAAAGCCTGATTGTCCTGATCATCTAGGAGTTATTTCCCAGTTTGTGGGAGTCATAATGCTCTTTCCTGTTTGGGTACACCCGGCTTTGCCAAGCAGGAACCAAGCATTTGCAAAGCTAATATGTCTCTCTTTTGGGACATATTGGCTTTGCCAATGGTTTTAGCTATGCTGTACAGTATTCCAATGCTGTGCAGCATATCTAAAAAATAAATAAATAAACCTCCCAAAAAAAGAGAAAAGGCGCTACGACGCAGCAGTTGCTTCATTTTGTAGGTGTGTGCACTACTCATGGTCGAGCATCGTGGAGCAGGTCGGGAGAGGCGCATGGCCGAGAAAGCACTGGGTGAAGTACACAAGGGTGAGCGCAACATGGAGGGGGCGGGGAGAAACACACGAACGACATACAGTAAGACAGAGTGCAGTGGGCGAGAAGTGCACAAGGAAAACGGGTAGACACCCTCCTGGTGTGCTGAACCAAAAAGTGAACAGTGTTTAAAAAGCTTGCAGTGGAAGCACAGAGGCCACCCAATCAAAAGAGATGGTAAAGAGGTTACGTTCTGTGGGATAGACAAACACAAGATCATCAAGGTGGAACACAAATAAGAAGCAGCCAAATGAGTGACAGGAAAGCCAACCAGTGGTTGAGAAATGGGCACGCTTCAAGGCCCTGGATGTTCTTAGTAAGCCCAAGCTGGCGGTCAAAGGTCGCCAACCCATGCTCCGCTGGCAGAAACACAGCTGTTCTGCTGTTAAACAGCGGAGGAAGCACAAGTTTGGAAAACATGGCACTCCGCCATTTTTGTGGTGGAGAAGCCTGTCTGCCAAACTCTAAATAAAACGAATTCCTTTGCGCGCGCTGCATCGCATTTTGCGATGCAGCGCGCACAACGAGATTTGTTTTATTAATTTAAATGCGTACTTACCTCCGTTCATCCATATTCCGGTGTTTACATTTCCCCACCCTGCCCCTCCCCCGCCCCGCCTCACTGCCCAACCAAACTCCCTCCACGAGCCGCTACTGTCAGAGGGTCCACCAATGAATATACATTATGTATTTTGCACATGATGAGGGGCAGGAGCCCAACCCATGGAGGGACTGTGTTATTATCAGGGAGTACTATAGGGCATTACCCAGGAGGCACAGAAGCCCAACCCCTTGAATTAGTGTTAAGTGAGAAACTATAAGGAGTTACCTAGGAGTAACAGAGACCTAACCATTGGGGAACCGATTACTGGTCATGGAATACTATTTAAAGTCCACCCAATGGCGAAAAAAGCTGAACCCCTGGAATCTCTGTGAGGGGCCAGAGAATATATCACCAGGAAAACCAAGGTGCAGAGAAGGAAGGGGACAACCTCCTGGAAGCACTGTTAGACAGCTAGACTGTATACTATGTGTGAGACAACCCAAACCCTGGAGGCAATATTTTGCAGCCAGGATACATTTGCCTTTGTGCATCATATAGCTCTCTGTCCACCCAGAAGGTTGGATAACAGGCCTACAGGAATTAAGTCTAGTAAAGAACTACATTAGTGTGCATACTTAAGTAAACCTTGGGAAAGAATGTGGTTAGGTGGAGTAAGGCTAAGGCCTAAGGCCAGAAATGTCTAGGTCTAAGGTCTAGGTCTAAAACAAAAGACAGTCTAAAACAAAAGACAGTCGACAGGCAAAGGAAGTCCACAGGCAGCATAACCCAAGGAAGACTACAAACAGCCTAGTTCCATAGCTCTATCCAAAAATGGAAATGAGAAATCCAGTATCTGTAAAAAGCCTAACCAGAGAAAGACAGAAGAAACCACAGTAGTGGGTCCATGGGGCCACTCAGAAGTGAGGATGCAGCGATAGTTGACTTTCTTGGATTGAGCAGATACAATAGTAGTGGTCTATGGGTCACTCTAGGGGAGATGAGACCGAGCCTGTGGGGTTTGCACTCATAGGCAAGTGACGTAAGAAGCCATGGCTCAATACTCCAAATAGGAAGGCAGTAATTACATTAGAAGGAAGGCAGGCTAGGTGGAAAGAACAAGAGAAAAGAGTAGGGGTCTCATCCCTTAGGCCAGTGATACTCAAAGTACGGCTGAGCACTAACATTTAGAAAACAATGTTAACTAAACGGGCAAGCATTTATTAACCTGCAAATAAATGCTTGCCCGAATATTTAACATTTATTTCGACCTCCTCACACACTCCCTGACCCACCCAGACCTCCTACTGCCACACTGCTGGCATCAGTGCAGCCGTCGGCCACACCACAGACCGTACTTTGGGGCCCCTGGGCAAATGTTTGCAAGTACCCATGCCTTAGGCACTTCCAGGCACCAATATTTAGGACACCACTGGAGGAATCCCTTAACCTTTACACCCTTTACCCAGACACCTGAATCTGGCGGCCTTAAGGAGAGGTTAAGTAGGGGCTACAGTCACACACATGACTCCTGGGAAATGGAGAGATGTGGGAAGAGTGAGGTTCAGAGGGTATTTTACAAGCGTCAGTAACAAAAGGCAAAAAATAAAGACAAGAAATGCACAGCAGTGTTCTTAGATGTAAACTAAACTATCATGGAACAGCACCTTCAGGAGGAAGTAAGTATTTATATGATTTTAAATCCTACATTACACTATTTTAATGAATTCTGGTGAGAAACCAGAAAATGCAACAATTACTGTGTGCGCTTATAGGAAATGGCACACTGAGCTAAGAGTAGTTAAAGATTTGCACCCATCCATAGTTGGGCTTGGCTACTGCCCCCATGCCCAGTTATGTGCTGACTGTCTGTTGATGGCAAATGCTTGAAAGTTCATTTTGCAGTATGACTGGTATCCATTCAAGGCAATGTGGTCAGAGGACCCCTGGGGATCTGCGAGGCCTACCCAGGGGTCCGCAACTGTTTCACAAAATTAAATAATATTACTTTTAATAAATACAATCAATAATGAATATATAAAAAAAGAAGCAAAATTGAAAAGTTTTCTATATTTCATTGTGAATTAAACAACATATTTAAATATTTGCAAATTTGTTGGTGATATACTTGTTTCTATATTTTGGTGTATTGTTTTGAGGTTCATAAAATAGAACTTGCTTAGGTCGTGGGGTCCCTGTCTTCCAATAATGACTCAGTGGGGTTTCCCGGATTCCAGTAAGGATTCAGTTGGGGGTCCTCAGAAGTCAAAAACTTAAAAACCCCTGCTCTAGCTCCTTGAAAGAACATGTACACTTTGGCATGCTTGGAAGGGGAGGCTACACTACCAGTGAGTAGAGTAGTAGCCCTCTGACTAAGAGTAAGCCAGCCCAAGGTCTAGCTGAGTGAATGCTCCTATAGAGGTTGTAATGAGGAGTGATCGCTAGTGCATCTGTCCAGAATTCCTACAAGAGTTGTTTCCATGACTTTAACTGTCTTAGGTGTATTTTTATAGCCCCTCCCTACCATTTACATGGTGCTGTATTTCCTTTGGAATCTTGGTACCCCTTGCGGTTCTGGGGTACTTGCTAACCAGAGTTAAAGTGACCTGTTGACATTTTATTAGGTTGCATTTCATATAATTTAGTAATTGATTGTATTGAAAGGAGTCCAACTAGATTGTGTTATGGGTTTGTATAGATCATTATGCACATGGATGTTTGTGTCAAAGTATAGTTAATAAGCTATGAGTGGCTGCTATGTTTTAGGACATGTTACAGACCAACTGGCTTGATGCCTTGAAGAACTGGGTATGATACCCTAAAAACTTCATCTTGAGACTTGAAGAGATCCCTATTCCTGTTTGGGGTGGTGATTTCTTGCTTTGAGGTATATTTGGAATGTTTTGGGCAGAAAACTCTGCAGCAAGTTCTTCACGGAGTGAATTGTCCAGCTTTGCACCAAGTGATACTGACAAACTAGGGCAGAGGGCAAATATGTCTCAGACTAGATACATATTGTCAACCCAAAGGGTGATAGGACAGGCTTGTCTTTTTATGTGTGGAGTCCCTGTCATGAATGTGGAGTCTTTGCAGTCGCAAAATTACTATTAGTGAAATTAAACTTTTCGTTTGTGAATACCCCAAAAGTATTAAATGTACACAAAAGTGCAAGTTTCTGTGAATCAGGCCCGAAGTCTTATATGTACTGCTGTTTCTGGATTTGTAACTTGCTACTACCTTGCAGAATATGCCTTAACTGCTTTTCTTTGTTACTTCGGAGAATCTTGTGCATAAAAAGACTAACGTGTTTGGAATGCAAAAGTACTTCAGGCCATAGAGCACCAGTGATAATTGACAGTATCGTCTACGTATACTACGCATGCCCTGTGGTGCTGTCTGCCAGCACACATAATATGAAAAATTGTCAGATCAGACGTGTCCAAATATATGCAAAGACACCTCATCAACCGGATTTATATGCACACATGTTATCAGATGGACACTAATAGTGGCCCATCGTCATGTTACAGATGTACAAATAGGGCTCATCAAACAGACCTTTGAAGAACATGAGAGCAGAAAATACAAAGACAAGTCCTTTAATCCGACTGATGGTCACAACAATGCATCAGCCAGATACTTGCGTGTATCTGTGTACACTTACACATTCGCTCTCTCTCACTCTTTCTTTCTACCGTCTCTTATTGTCGAACACACAGAGACTGAATTGCTGCTCAAGTCACAAGTGTAAGCAAAGATTACCTTGGTTTGGGGAGTAGTATGGATTTGTTATGTTATAAACATTTATAGCGTGCACGGCTCCTCAGGAGTGTCCCGGTGCGGAAGACAAGCGAAAACAGTGGGGAGCTGAAAGTAACTGCAGATTAAGTGAACAGCAGAGTTTTTAATCACTTCCTGAACAATCTGGGGTTTTGAGTGCTCCGTAACTCATATGGAAGGGAGTTCCAAGCTTCAGCCGCCTTGAAAGATAGGGAGCTGCCTACATTTACTTCCTCGTAGAGCTGGGTGTGTATGATGTAGAACTTGAATGTGGTCCAGGAGAGGGTAGACCATGTTTGAAGCTTTTTTCAGTTCCCTGTCCCAGGTTTTTCCAGCCAAAGGTATAGCCCGGTAGAGTTGAAAGAGAATTATACCAACCCTCCATTTATGGGTGATCATCTGTTCATATATCCTTCCTGCTCCACACCAAAGACCATGCTGAACCTCAGTTCCCATTAACTGGTTAACATACCCTATGCCTCCTATATCTGCCTAAACGTAGCTTGAGGTACACCAACATCCTGTGACGTTGCAAAGAATGGCCATGGAACCTATTTAATGTATTCTTTCCTGACTGTTTTTTTAGGCTATGCATGTAGTGCTTCACAACTTTTGTAATCTTTCCCTGTGTCTGTAAGGTAGTCCTGTTCCTGTTCCAGTTCCAATATCACCACACATCCAAGGTTAAGTCTGGTTCTGTACAACATCCACTTGCACTTCTCCAAGCCATCTCCCACCCCTCTCCCAAGACAACGTATGTTTTTGTCCACCATGCCCTCCACACTGCATCACCGTGACCTCTCTTAGTGCCCACTAGACTGAGCCCAGGCAATGTCCCGGTGACCTCTTACACTGCCCAGGCTGAGCCAGTGAGCCAGTGGTCATTTAGAATAACTGTGCCCTAAAGCGAAGTCTTAACTGGAAGCACCTCAACATTTTTGTAAAACACTCTCCTATATCCTTGGTCCTCTCCAAAAGTAAGCTTGGGGCACCTCCTCTCTTTGTGACTCCCTATCTGCTCCTTATCCCAGCTGACCCCCTCTCCATATACTTTGCCTGCATCACTCCCAAGGTTCTGCATACACTTTCAATATGCATCTAAAAAGCTTAGCCTGGGGCACAACAGTGAGCTCTCCATCTGCTCCTTTATACTTCCTGCACAGTGCAGTTCCACTGAGGTCCAGTTAGGCACACAAGTGAAGGGTAATTTTCTCCGTGGACCACAAACACTAGGTCCTCCACAGTGTGGCGTTTGACTTACTGGGATGCAGTCAGAAACACATGGGCCTGCAATATTTTATATTACTTCTCTCCTTTGCAGTATTGGACACAGCTGGTCAGGAGGAGTTTGGTGCAATGCGGGAGCAGTATATGAGAGCAGGAGAAGGCTTCCTTTTAATATACGCCATCAATGACCGGGCAAGGTAGGATCCATTTTCTGTTTGTCTGTTTATCATGTCTAGTCTGTCTGTCGTATCAAGTCGATCTATCTGTCATAAGTTGTATCTAGTCCATCTGTTGTATCTAGTCTATCCGTTCTGTTTGTCCTATCTAGACTATCTGTCCTATCTGCCCAATCTAGTCTGTCATATCTAGTCTGCCTGTCTACCTAGTGGGAGGTGGACAAGACCTTAAGATTCAAAATGCTCACTGGCTGCTTTCCTATGCCACTCCTCATTCAAGTCACAATCACGGCCAATTATCCTATCTTGAATAAAGTGAAGTGAAGGAAGACCGCTTGCCCCAGACCTTCAACCATGCAGATTTTCCAAGTCTTTGCTCCCTGTCAGCCTCTTTGTTGTTTCTGGGTACAGTATCAATTACAAAATAACTCAATCCTTTATCATCACTGTTAAGTTCTTCTTAGAAATGGCGGGTAACCCCACACCATGGAGGATAGGAATTCTCGATAATTCCTTTCTTTGTACATTACTACTCTTATAGGCTAAAAACAAAGGTTAATGTTACCTTGTAGTTAGATGAATATGTCAGTTACAACATTAACGTTCTGAACTCAAAAAAACATAAAACATCACCAGTTATAGTTGCCAACACGCTTAACGGAGGACACCAGCGGGGGTCTGCAGCACTGAGGGAACCGCTGCTGCACCATCGCCTTGAGGGCAACGGCCATCGCTATTTGCACCATAGATGCCCTCACCTTCTCACCTTCTTGCCGCGAGGGGAACAGCTCCATTGGCACCTTGGGACTGAGACTTCCAACCTGAGAGTCCCTTGCTTCGCCGCTTGTCCTGATGCGGCAGGGCGCGCCTGGAGGTGCGATTTAAACAGCGCCAGCACCCTGCAGCGCGGGACGCGCGCGGGCGAAGCGCGGGCCAAGGGCGGACCCGTCCGCCCCCGTCAGAGACTGGGCTGGGCCACCCCCCTTTTACCGGAGCTTGGCTGAACTGACTTGCTAAGGTGAGCCTATATTAACTCTGTTTTATCTCTCACCATATTTGGCTAACGCGATCATGGGGAAGCGAGTGGGCCAGTCGGCCCTAAGGCCTGCCGCAACAAGCATTTATAGCATGCTGGAAAGAGCGGTTAGCATTGTGAGTAACAAGATTGAACTGACCGAGAGGCGTCTATCCCTCGGTTTGGGATACCCCCTCTCTTCCTACTTTCCACCCTGGAGGGCGCCAACCCGAATAACAGTGCACCAGGCAGCTCTATCACCAGTTGTGCGGTTTCTGGTGGCGGCACTATATCCCAAGCTCCCTCCCAAGATGTGGTTACATTAGACACTCCAGTGGGCACTGAGGCAATTACTGAGGCAAAACGTAAAAGGAAGCCAGAAAAAGTGACAAGTGCTAAGAGGAAGCAGCCTACCCGCCCTTGCTCAACCCGCTCAGCACTGAGCTCCTGGATACGCCCCTCTTTAAATTCTTCGACAGTTGTTGCCCAGGTTCACACTCCAACTATTGACTCTTCTTGCTCTATTGGAACTCAGACTGAGAATGGTTTGCCCCTTTTTGAAAGTCAGGGCTGCAGTGAAGCTGTCATTGGTTATTTCGTGGACACCATCACTGAACGTGTTAAAGGTGCACTTGACAGTTTCCTCGCCACTTTGAGAGAACATCTGCCGATGTCTCAGCTTGAGCTCCCAAATAATACTCCTTCCCTTCATACTGATTCTACTGCGTCTACTGCTATGGGAATGCCACTTATACCATGTAACAATATGCCAACCTGTACAAATACTTTGACTGGCGCGCCCAATTTGAATCCAGCGATCATTTCTTGCGATATGTGTAACAAAATTACGTTGTGTTTTGCACCTGAGGGTAATGGTGGAGAAAATGGCATCTCTGACAATGGTTGTGTAAATCGCCCACTTGGTAAGAATGTGACACGCATCACGCCCACTGTTAGTATCCCCCTGTGGCTCGATTTAATACCCAGGATGCTGGCAGCATACCACGAGAGGGTGGTACTGATATTACAAGATTTTCAGACCCTTTGTGTTGTAGGGAGGTGTTAAATCTACCCCCAGAGGCGTGCCCTTATGTCGTGGTCTTGGCAGGTGTGCCCCCATTAAGGCCAAATCAGACAGAATCATGGGAGCAATTACGCCATAAGAGTTGAGACTGGCTATCCAAACATTAAGGGTTTAGGGCATTACTTATTGACCATATTATCATGGTGCGGAGAGTTGGTTGGGTGGGAGACTCCCTAAAACGTATTAAAGGGGACTGTATAGTTATTAATTTTCGCAGACTTTCATTGGTTAGCTCAATATTATCGTCCCAGGAGGCCCAGCCTAATTTAAACACCAGTATCTGGGCCCTGCCATTGGGGTATTTCTACAAACCTTCTCTGGAGGCATCGCTTTTTGACACGCCTCTTAATGCCCGCCCCCTCTCTCTACACAACAGATTCAAGCCCCTATCTGGTTTGGATAGCCAGGATTGACTGTCTCCTCCCCGCCCAGAATCAGAATTAGTAGAGCCAGTCCCCTCTTTAATTGTATCCCCGCCTTGTAAACTCCACATCTGAGCTACCTTTAACGTTGAATCCACTCTCAAAATATTGAGCTGGAATGTGGCAGGTCTCGCGTTTAAAATGAATTTGCCTGACTGGTTGGAGTTAATTCACAAACAAGATATTGTAATGTTCCTAGAGACCTGGGCCACTCGAGAGTTGTTTCTAGAGGGGTTTGAATGCTTTAATACCGTAGCCCCCATCCCAGATTCTGGAAGGCCAGCTGGAGGCCTCTCAATCTGGATTAAAACTAGGGTAGGGGGCCGTGCTAGGGCGCTTACCATCAATAACGACAAATTTCAAGCCTTAATCTATAAACGGGGAATTTCGTTCTATTTTATTAATGTTTATAATAATGATTTTAAGAATGTTCCCAATATGAACTTTATTGATTTGTTTAACTTCATCTCTAATATACAGACATCTAACCGCGGCATTAAACCTGAGGGTATTTGTCTAGGGGGTGATTTTAATGTCAAGCTCCCGAGGGGCACTTACTCTGCTATCTACCCTACGAATATGGCACCATTATATCACAGGGGGGCCCAACTACTAGACCTCCTAGGTATCAACAACTTTACAGATATAATGGAGCTTGCGGAAGTGTCGACTAGAGCGGGCCATATTGAACCCACCTATAGAGGCAGGGGTTCGACTTCTACTTTTGATTATATTATTATTACTGCACCTTTAGGGAATTGTGTGCTAAAAGCTGAGGTGATTCCCACATTACAGGGGGATCACAATCCTGTCAATCTAACCCTGAGTTCTATGTCTAGACCATTCTATGATGTAGAGTGCGGTGCTAGGGACTTGTCCTCCTCTACTGACAATCTCAGATTGGTCTGGCGTGGAATAGACAACAAAGCCATATTTGGCAGGATGGTAAGAACTCACCCCGAATGGATCGACATTTGTTTGTCGTTCAAGGAACATAACCCGGAGGTAGTCGACGCCTTCTCACAGCTTTGTGAAGGAGTTAAAACCTTGTTGTCTAGGCCTAATAAGAAAACCCACCTGGACCCAGGTTGGTTCAATGCTGATTGCTCCTCAGCTAATAGAGCCCTGCATAGGGCGCTTGCTAACAAACCCAGAGATAGCTCCCTTATTAAATCACTTAGATTATGTTATAAAAGAGCTATAGCAACTAGAAAGGAGGCAATCAGAGCATTGGGACAATCTTGCACGGGCCATCGTGTTAAAAAATGGCAAGGATTTTTGGTCGGCCGTTAAAGGCATGAGGTCTCTAGGGAACCCTTTGTATCCTATTAGTTGCAATATCTCTAGTGAGTCTTGGGAAGCGCATTTTAGTAAAATCTATTCTGCTTCGGCTGTACCTACAATGATTAATGAGTATACAATGACTACCAGGGTTTCGGTTGACCTATTGGAGGTAGAGGAGGCTATCGATCAGAGCCTGGGAGACAAAGCCCCTGGCTTGCCCATTGATCTTATTAAAAGTCATCCTGATTTTTAGGCGCCCCTATTGCTGAATGTTTTTAATAACCTAATCAATTCCCCTATACCCCATACTTGGTCCTCCAGTATAATTGTGCCTATTTTAAAAAAGGGGGACCGTTCAAACCAGAGTTGTTACAGGCCGATCTCCCTGATCGATAATACGCTGAAAATGTTTGGGAGGGTCCTGTATAACAAGATCAGGTCATGGGCCGAGGAGTGTCAGATTTTACATCCCTGTCAGTTGGGGTTCAGGAGTAATATCGGCACTGTTGAACAACGCCTCATAAAGACCTACACGCCCGGGTGCGCAACAGCAGGGATGGGGAGGTCTCAAAAACTATTGAAGTTGGTAGAGGGGTCAGGCAAGGATGTATCCTGGCCCCTCTTCTATTCATTTTGTATATCATCGATCTGAATAAGTCTCTGGTAACATTGACCCAAGACGTCCCACGCATTTACGGCAATAAACTTCCGGCCCTGTTATATGCCGATGACGCGGTTCTGATGGGCCGCACCCCAAAAGCTCTCTGTATTCTGGTGCGTGGCTTTGTAGATTTCATGGCCGCCCTGGATTTATGCACTAATTTAAAAAAATCTTTTTTAATGGTGTGTGGGTCAAAGAAGTATTTTAAGTCATCAATAGTTTTAAATTCCAACAGTCTACAGAGCACTTGCACTTTCCCATAACTCGGTCTGGATTTGCCTCAAATGGATCATGGGCGGATCACGTGGCTTATTGCAGGAGGAAGCTCACAAATTCTACTAATATGATACTCGGGCTATCAAAGCCGAGGAATACAGAGGTGGTATCTGCCACTCTTAACATTTTTAGACTCAAGTGCATACCTATTGCCACTTATGGCGCTGAAGTTTGGGGACACACTAATAGTGGCATCATCTAGGATGAGGAGAATAGATACTGTGTAAAATCCTGGGTGCACCTATTTCTTCCTCTAAATATGCTTGTCATTGTGAACTTAACCTGCCATATATCGAAGATTACATTAAGGCTCGCCCAGCATTATTTTGGCTGAGAGTTTGGAGAAATCCCGCGGCCCAACTAACCAGAGAGATAATATCAGACTGTCTGAAATGTGATAAGGGAATGTACATACCTTGGTTGGCAGCGGTACATAAAAGTTTAACCAGTGTGAACTGCGAACACTTATTTTTAAATCCTTTAGACCTTGGCACTATTAGTAATAAATCCCTTCAGATGGTTCTTTATGCATCCAATAGGGATGCTAGATTGGACAAAGAGCGCAAGAAAGTGTCAGTCGCTAGATACATGTGTATTGAGAACGTTTCACGCGCACCTTCTAGCTACTTATTAAAACCAATTAGTAGCTGGGAAAGGGGGTTACTTTTCCGGCTGAGGACTGACACCATGAAATATATGCTCTCTTTTCCCGCTGGGTTTACCCCTAACCTTGATCTATTGCCGTGTCTATGCAATAGCCAACAGAAACAATTGATGTTGCACTTTTTATTTTTCTGCTGCTATCCTTCAATACTCACTAAAAGATTTTTACTTCGGTATTTTAAAGCCTCACTGGAGATTAATTATAAGGCTGCATATGGGAAGGTCATTGCTTTAAAAGACGATGCGCTCACCTTTCGGGTTGGCTCTTTCCTGAAGGCGGCGGTACGTACTCGTAATTCTATGTGCCCCTGCTGAATCCTTGTATTTTATCTTGTTGTTTTAATCTTTAAGTTATATGTCACTCTAATGAATTTTGCACTTTTTTACCCTGTGTACTGTATTACTGGAGGACTAATTTTAATCTCAACCGTATTTTTTTTCCAACTGTTCTTTTGTTGTTAAAATATTTCTTTTAATAAGTTGCTGTTTGTTTGTACTTTTATGGATATGTATTTGTATCCGAATAAAGTTTATATTAATTGAGTTGCCAGAGCGAACTATAAATGGTGCCCCCGCCATGCAATGCTCATACCTCCCATATTACATCACTCATGACATGTTCTTTGACATAATTTATGACATCACTGATAACCTCTCAAATTACATCATTGATGATATCACTGATGACATCACTGAAAGACATCATCTAAGTCTTCGGCCGGGCACAGCATGGGGTTGGCCAACCCCTCCAGGCACCCAACCCCGTGCTGCGCACGGCCTTTCGTTGCATGTGACGTGGGATTGGTCACATGGCCTGGTTTGCAGCTAAGCCCTATGTCCAACTCCCCACAGGCAGCCACCCGGAGACAATCCAACCGCTTGGTCTTTGGTTGTGCATGGTGTGGGGTTAGCTGCAGGCCTGTCTTGCCTCCAGGCCCTGCTTCCAACTCCCCGCAGGCAGCCAACCAATGGAGTTGGCCGTGTGCAGCGGGGTGTTGGCCTCCAGCACGCTGTTAACCCCACACAGCCTTTGGCGTGCGGCAGCAGAGGGTTGGCCTTCGGACCCTATCTCCAGAGCCAGTTCCAATAAAAAGCCTTAAACTCTTATCCCTGTTGCCAAATACAATTAAACAGGGGAGGAGGGTGTGCAGTCCCTGGGGCCGCATGACATTATAAAGGGCAGGAAAGTCTTCATGGCCCCCATACCCTGTGGCTGTATGATATTATAAAGGGGATGGGGGGCTGCATGACTCCCCTCCCCTAGCCTTATTAGACCCTGGGGACCCCATCCCCAAAACCGTATTTTATTAAAAAGGAGAGGGAGGCTCCTCTTCTCCCTCCCCTGGGCCTTATTAGTCCCCAGGGGCTCTGTCCCCCAGGGCCAAGTAATTAATAAAGGGAGAGGGTGCGCGGCCCGCTTTCCCGAGCCTTCTCAGGGCTTGGGGCCATCTATTTTTTTAAAAGGGGAGACGGACCCAAGCCTCATTCATTCCTCGGGACCCTATCCCCAGGGCCGTATTTATTTTAGAGGCTAAGTGGGCAGCGTGTCACCTTCCCCAAGCCCCATTAGGCCCTGGGGACCCCATCCCCCAGGCCTGTATTTTTTAAGGGGAGCCTCCTGAGTCTATTATGGCCCCAAGGACCCCATCCCTAAGGACCCACAGCATTTAAAGGTGGGGTGTGACCCTGTGCCCAGCCGGGGCACCCAGCATACACCAGATCGGGGCCACTGGGGGAGCCCAAGGGCTCCTGTGGTCCAGCTAGCTCTCCACATAATGTGAGAGCCAGCATTGCTCCCGCCTGCAGGGAATCACGCAAGATGGCAGCAAAAAACGAAGATTTAACGTGGTTGGCGGTTCAACCTCTACCATCGCATCGGGCCTCCCGCCCGACCAGATGGTGGCAATGGAACCGCCACAAGACTACCACCACTGCCAGGATCCCGCAACAGCAGTGGTGGTGAAAGCAGGCGGGAATCGCAGCGGTGCCGTTGCCTGCACAACCGAGCAGATATATATCACCATGCACAGGATGATTGTTTTTCTTAGGGGAGGGTGAGTGCTGCCCCCCGCACCCTTCCTCCCCCCACAGCCTCAGGGAGGCTCCAAGGCACCCCATCCCTGAGGGCCGAGATTAATATTTTGGGAAGCAGTAGATTGGCCTCAAGGACCCCATTGCTTGGGGTCAGAGATTTCAAATTTGGGGACTGTAGATCGGCGCTGGGGATCCTATTCCCCATTGCCTGATACTTCTGCTGTGTCCCAGGGACCCCATAACCCGAAACATTGTTGTTCCCTAACAGAGAGAGTGCAGGCAGGAAATAGTCCTTGCCCGCACCCTCCTGGGCAGGGAACACAACTTTGCTCCTGCCCAGGCGGGAGCAGAGAAAGAGGCAGCTCAGGCTAATCCCGCATGGACGCGGGAAAAGGAAAGAAGCCAGTTCCTGCAGCACTTGATATGGGTGCTGGCTGAGGCTGTGGGGTAACTAGGGCTCTCCCCCCTTGCCCCTCCACAATTTGGCCAGCTTTGAGTGCCCTGTGTGGACACCCACTTAAAGAACAATTGCTGGTTCCCACTGATGCCTACAATTGATGCTGGTTGTGGAGCCGGCAGGGGTTAACGGGGCTGGGTGGGCACCCATTGAAAATAAATAAATGAATGAATAGGTACTGGGCGAATAGCCTTGCGGCAGGCCAAGCCCTGCGCTCAACCCCACACTGTGTACGATCAAAGGCTGGGGGGTTGGGAGTATTGCACTGTAGTAATAAATGTGGGAATGTACATTCATTAGTGCAGTTTTGCAGCGTGAATCTTTCTGGATTCACTATGCTGTGCATTATTCTGCCATCGTGTGGTTGGGTCTGGATTCGTAGTATTTTCTCTTTTGTTTTTTTTCGTAGCCAGGGTGGGCGGGCGACGTCCCACCATTTGGTGTCCTTCGTGATGTTGGCATGCTTCCTGCGGAAGCTCCCACATTTGGTCGCCATCTTCAGATTCTTTTTTCTGCCGTTGGATCTGGATCGTTGCCGAAGAGTTCCAGAGTTTTGGAAGAGGAATCAAGCAAATCGAAAAAAATCGGCGAAGAAACAAGTTTTCAACTACACCGGACTACAGGTCAGGTACCTGGAGCGACGAGGGAGAAGTTTTAACGAATTAAACCTCGATGTTCTACGGAGAATGCGCTCGCAGGGGGCTCCCTGAGCGCGCGGATGGACAAAACACCATTCAAGTTTTGCACCAATTGCCACCACATGTACGCCCAGAAGGATCAGCATCCAGTCTGCAACCTCTGCCTGCCGCTCGACCACAGAAGCGAAGACTGCAACGCCTGCTCGGCGTTCACACCCAAGACCCTTAAGTAAGGGAGAGGTAGAGCAGGGCGATTCACAACATGCAGGGGCAGGGGCCACCTCCAACGCTACGAGACTTGGGCCTCTCCAGTGGAGAAGAGGACAACATCGCCGAAGGACCAGAGGACTGCACGGTCGTCGAAGTCCATAAGTGTGAGAAAGTGCCATCTTTCTTGCATGGTATGCCCCCACTTTTTGCGAAATTGCTGAATGTACTTTGACTGAGTGTACCCTGGACTCCTGCCAATCAGGTGCCCAGGGCCTATGTTCCTTCCTTAAAACACACAAACTCCAAATTGGCAAACCCTGGCCACATGTCAGCCCCTGGTAAATGGTACCCTAGGTACCCAGGGCCTTGTGACCAGGGAAGGCCCCTAAGGGCTGCAGCACTCATTGTGCCACCCTTAGAGGCCCTGTACCCTTACACACTCACACTGCCTTTGCAGGCGGAGTGTCTGGGTGCAGGACAAAAATGAAGAGTCGACATGGCACACATCTCTGTGTGCCATGCCCATTACCTACACTGCCAAGGCATATGTCAGCCACCCCTCTGGCTGGGTGCCTTATGCCCATGGTGTGGGCACAGGAGCAGGAGCCCTGTGCCCCTACAGTACCCAGGTCCATTCCCGGGCACTGTAAGTGCAGTGCTGCCATTTAAGAATACATGGTGCTGAGAGCTCGTCAAACACGAGCTCCACAGCACCATAATGGCAACACTGAAGACTGGGAAGTTTGGTATCAAACTTCTCAGCACATTAAACCCACACTGATGCCAGTGTGGGATTTAATGTACCAAGCACCCCAGAGGGCATCTTAGAGATGCCCCCTTACAACTAACCTACAATCCACGTCTGCTCTGAGGCTGGTCAGGCTGCCACACAGCAGACACGTTGCTGGACCCCTGGGTGGGAGAGCCCCTGCTCTCCCGGGCCTGCAACAATGCACATCCTGGGTGAGGTGATAAATCTCCTCCCCCAGGATGAGCAAAGGGAAGCTTCAAAGGCCTGCCGCCTCTAGGAGTTTCCCCAGGCCACTGCAACCCCCCACTCTGGCGGGAAGCTTGGCCGGAAACCCCATACAAGGACAGGGGATGTGCCAGCCTGCCCACCCCACCCCTCAGGTGGGGGAGGCGAGGTGAAGCACATCTCCGGGCTCTCGCCATCTTGAAGATGGGAGGCCCTACCCTATCAGGATTAGGCTACTACCCCCCTCCCAGAGGAGAGAGGCAGGATAGGGGGTGTACCTACCCTAGGACAAGGACCCATTGGTCCCTGGCCTTCACCTACCTGTAACGCCCCTAAATCTAGTATTTAGGGGCACCCTGAACCTTCCTTCCCCAGATCCCAGATTCGAAACTACAAGAAGAGCAAGAAGAACAAAGACCTGCCCTGCAGCTGCTAAAAAGAGGAAGACACCAACTGCTTTGGCCCCAGCCCTACCGGCCGTCGACCCTCGAACCTGCTCCTGCGCGGCATCTCTTGTGGCCAGCAACCTCAGAAACCCCGGAGGACCTGGCTACCTTTGAGCTCTGATTCCCTGGGACTCCCATGAGTAGAGGCTCTACTCAGAACCTACCTTTCACCCCTGGCAGCAGCCCGGAACCGCGATCCCAGCCCACTCTGCACCCGCCAAGCCTGGCCGGTGCCGGAGTGAACTAAACCCACGAGGACGACCCCACGGCGACTGTGACCCCGAGTCCGGCACCCAAGGACCCCCCTCGACAATCCTGGAGAAGCCTGCAGCCTCAGAACAGAGTGCCACCCCAACCGCGATCAACAGAGGGTAAGATTTCCCGACACCAAAAGGCACCCCTGCACCCGGCGCCCCACGGCCCTCTGTGCCCAATCCCGGGGTACCTACCTATCCTCCAACTACCCAACTTACCTCTCGAAGTGGTGGTGGCACCTGAAGAGTCCTCGTCCCCGAGCCTGCAGTCTTTTTCCAAACCGGAGATTTCCCATAGAAATCAATTGAGCGCCCGACGGCTCAAAAGCACCCTGCACCCAGCCGCCCGAGTGGCCCTGGCAGTGAAAACTCTACTCTAACCTACTTCCCCACTTGCCCTGAGTAAGTGACCAGGAGCCCAGCTCCCACAGCCGCGTGGCTTGCCAGACAGCAGCCACCAACCAAGGCCCCCCTATCCCTCATAGGATAACATTGGGCCTAACTCTCTCTGCACCCGGCCGTTCTGAAACCGCTGAGGGTGAACTAACTGTACCTACCTGACACTGGGGGACCCCGGAGTCTATGCCCAGAACTTCAACTCTGCCAGTCGAGTACTTACCCTTAAACCGCTAACTTCATTTTCCTCATAGGGTAACATTGACTGGCTTTTTCTTAAAATTTCTTCTAAGTGTGGACTTTTCAAATCTTCAAATAATCACCAAAAATCAGCCGAGTGACAAAAACGAATTTACTCACCTGCTCTTAGGTGAGCTCCCAGTGCTGGATCTTGGTGCCCAGCACTGACTCTGAAAAGTACCCACAACTATACTTACCATTAACTCATTTTTCTTCCTTAGGAAACCATTGACTGCTTTTCTGTGAAATTTCTTCTAAGTGTTGATTTCTGCAATTTCTAAATATTCATCAAAAATCGTATAACATCTGAAAACGTAATTACTTACCTGTTTTGGATAAAGGTCCCAGTACTGAGTCTAGACACCCAGTACTGGATTACAAAAGTAACGATAACCTACTGTACCTGTAACCTACATTTCCTTCCATAGGGAATCATTGATTGTTTGCTCTGAAATATTTTCTAAGTGCTAACTTTTGAAATAGCTAAATATTAGTTAAAAATCATTACAGTACCAAAGTCGACTTTCAACAGCTGATTCTGAGAACTGACCCAGGGCTGGATCTAGGATCCAGGCCTGGAATTACAAAAGTAATCTAAAAAGTAATCTGTTGCATATCATTTGAATTCATCATCGAGCTCAATGTATTGTGTTTAGAAATAGAGTTGCCTACTGCAACTACTTGTAACTGTTTACTAAAAAGTCTATTGCATATACAAAAGTATTTTTATGAAACATCTCCTGTCGAGAAAGTATATTTTAATTCCAAGTGTTGGTTCTAAAATAAAACAAGCATATATTTTTTATATACAAACCATTGGCCTAGAGTTCAGTTATTGAGTGTGTGGAACCATTTGCTGACTGAGTGTGTACAACAAATGCTTTACACTGTCCTCTGATACTGCCTTACTGCTCGACCAGGCTACCACTTTGGAGAGTAAGGTTATATCTAACTTTAACCTCTGTTAAACCCTTGGGGTCTGTGGACTCTGTACACCCTGTACCTATTAAGGAACAGTATATACAGAGCCACTTTCTCACAATAAGAAGACGTCGAAGGAGGTAAGGGAGTCGTCGACCCCTAAACACCCAAGCGACACTCGGAAGAGTAAAGCAAAAACCCCGAGGGACACTCATAGAGGTGAAGCTAAGTCCTCGAAAGGAGCTCTGCCGCCGAAACACTAGACGAAAGCAACAGCCTCCAGGGACAGTCAACAGAGCGGATCCTTCGAAAAGGACTCCCAATCGGCGTAAAACCTCAAAGACGTTGAAAGTTGCCCTCGAGAAGGACACCTCGGCACCGAGAAAAGAAGGGCCGACGTTGTCATTGGCGGCCTCGAAGAGAAGCGCTCCAACCCTCGATGCCCCCGAGATGGAGAGGAAGAAGAGGAGGCTCGAGGCCGAAATGGCGAGCATCCTACAGTGGAAAAAGGACTTCGACGAGAAGATGAGTCAATACACCATACAGCCGAAACCCACGGTCGAAGTCGAAAGGGATGACGAAAACGTGGAACCGCCGAAAACGCCCGAACCAGTCGAGGAACTGGGGGAAGAAGACTACTATTTTGAGGGAGAAGGCAATGAAGATCTGCAATCCTACCGGGACTCGACGCCCTCGGAGGCACAAGACGTGGAATGGCAAGATCTCGACGCAGAATCGCCAGATAAAGGGCTTCGAGGACATCGCCGCCAGACGACATAGGGATCAATAACATGATTGTCCAGAAGGCTGCACAGACTTATGGAGTGAAAATGGAGGAGGAGAAGCCCAAGGCATGTTTCCTCCTGGAAACTCTACTGCCTCAACAGACTAGGAGCCAATTCCTGCCCATGCTCCCTAGTGTGCTGGACCAGGGAAGAGAGGCCTTTAAGGAGCCAGCAGTATGCAAAGCTGTGACACCTAGGACGAAGAAGAAGTACAAACATTCTTCAAAGGACCCGGCATACATCCAAGGGTCAGTGCCAGCCGACTCCATAATTGCAGCAACGGCTAGGACGAGGGCTAATGTTCCCACAAATGCCGGACCACCTCCAGACAAGGGAGAGTAGGAGGATGGATCCCACAGGGAGAAAGGTGAAGAGGAATGCGGCAATACATTTGGCGCATCGCAAATTTCAATGCCCTGATCAACAGGCACGCATACCAGCACTGGGATGAGGTGGGGCAGCTCCTAAAGCATCTACCAGACCAGTACCAACAAAGGGCAGCTCACCTGGTAGAAGAAGGAAAGAACATGGCGAACACATGCCTGAAATCGGCATTGGATGCTGCAGAAACATCGAGCAGGCTAATGATGATAGGAGTTACTGAGACAAGACACGCATGGCTCAGAATTTCAGGATACAAGCCAGAGGTACAAAGTAACATCTTAAATACATCCTTTAATGGAGAGCAACTGTTCGGCACACCAGTGGACGACAAGTTGACGCAGCTTAAGAAGGACAACGAAACAGCAAGGTCCATGGGAGCGTTGCAGTTCAGAGGAATGAGAAGAGGCACACCCACGAGAAGGCCGGGTGGTAGAGGGGGCAACGTGCCTAGCACATCGCACCAAACGTCCCAGCAAGGCTACCAAAGTAGCAACCAAGGCCAGCAGCAGCAGGGTCAACAGCAGCAGAACTGGCAGTACCAGTCCCGGGGACAGTCCTTTCGAGGGCGTGTGAACGAAAGTGAACAAACATGAAGAGGAGGCCAGCAGCCCTCCACCAAGTGACTCCAACATGGAACAAGCCCCCACCCTAGCAACACCTCGGGGTGGGCAGAAAGACATACGGAAGAAGTGCAGCCGAACGTTCCACGACAAGCAGTACCTCGAACACTCAACGCCGGTAGGGGGAAGAATAAGAGAGTTCATCCAGGAATGGTGGAAGGTCACATCGGACAAATGGATACTAAACATCATACAATACAGACACTGTATAGAGTTAGAAAGACAGCATCCGAACAGAAAACCAAGAAGCAAGACACTCAGCAAAGGAGCTCTCACTCTTGCAGCTAGAGGCGCAGAAACTGCTCAGCAAGGAGGCAATAGAGGTGGTACCAAAAAACCAAAGGAACAAAGTGGTTTACTCAACCTACTTCCTGGTGCCAAAGGTTGACGAAACACTAAGACCTATCCTAGATCTACGGTTTCTGAACAAATTCATAAGAACTCAAACGTTCAAGATGACTTCCCTACAAGAGGTAATACCACAAATACAACAAGGGGATTTAATGGCTACTATAGATTTACAGGACGCATACTTGCACATCCCATAAACCACAAACACAACCTGCTAAGGTTTGTGATCAACCAAAGCCACTACCAGTTCACAGTACTGGCATTCGGCCTGAAATCCGCACCAAGGGTGTTTACAAAATGCCTAGCAGTGGTCGCATCACACCTACGAAGGCAAGGAATACACGTATACCCCTATCTCGACGACTGGCTCATAAAGGCAAGTTCGTACAGCCAATGCAAACTACACATCCAACAGGTCATACTAACACTGACAAGACTGGGTTTCTCGATCAATTGGGAGAAATTTATCAAGAGAATCAGAACAAATCAAGATATTCTTAGGGGCAGAGATCGACACCATACAGGCCAAAGTGTTCCCCAGCAGGAAGAGAACATTGGCGATACTGAAGGAAACACGTCGTTACCGCAAGGGGCAAGTTCTGCCAGTGAGGACGGCGAGCAAACTGATGGGAATGATGGCGTCATGCATCCACCTAGTCCCAAATATCCGACTACACGAGACCATTCCAGGAATGGATCCAGCAGCAATGGTCACAGGCCACAGGGAGTTGGGAAGATCTTGTGGTCGTCACGCACGCAGTGCACCAGGAAATAGCGTGGTGGAAAAAGGAAAACATATCACAGGGGAAGCCATTCACACAACCAACTCCAACAGTGACCATCACAACGGACACCTCCAAGCTGGGGTGGGGCGCACACATGAACAAGCTCAAGGTGAGGGGTCTATGGTCCCAGCACGATGCGGTCAGACACATCAAATGCCTAGAGCTAAAAACTGTATTCCTAGCCTTAAAAGCCTTTCAGAAAGAGCTCTACAGGAACAGGGTGATGGTCCAGACAGACATACAACCACCATGTTCTACATCAACAAACAAGGAGGAACACAATCAGTACCACTATCAGGGCTAGCGCAGGAAATTTGGAGATGGGCCATCCCACTGAAAATAGACCTACTAGTAATACATCTACCGGGGAAGGACAATGTGGAAGCAGACCGGCTCAGCAGACCGACGTCGGCATCTCACGAATGGGAGCTCAGCCAGCAAAAGCTTTTCCAGAAATGGGGTACTCCAGAAATAGACCTATTTGCAACACACCAGAATGCAAAATGCTAACTCTTCACATCAAGACAACCGGACCATCGGTCCCAAGGGAATGCACTATGGATAAGTTGGTCAAAGAGCTTTGCATACGCTTTTCCCCTGATACCACTGATACCCAGGGTATTCAGCAAATGCATAATCAGCAACATGACGCTAATACTGATAGCACCTCAGTGGGCCAGGCAATCCGGTTTCTCGCAGATAGTGGAAATGGCAAAAGAACCAGCACACAGGTTCCCAAGAAGAAGGGACCTGTTAACAATGCAGAACGGAAGGGTGCTTCACCCAGAGCCCGAGGGTCTCAGCCTAGCAGCATGGCTCCTGAAGACCTAAAATTTGCACACCTAAAACTACCACCAAGTACTATGGCAGTTCTCAGGGAAGCAAGGAGGCCTGCCACAAGAAAGTGCTACATAGCAGAATGGTACTCCCTATGGTGCATCAACGAGAAGCTACAACGGAAGGTCACAAGGGAATCAACAGTACTAAAGTACTTAACGCACCTGCTACAAAGCGGATTAAGCTACACATCCCTGAGGGTGCACTTGGCTGTGGTGGTGGCCTACAAAAGAGGATAAACAGGGAACAGTTTCTTCACCTCTCAAGTGGTGAAGAGATTCTTGGAAGGGGCCAAGAGAATCGCCCCCCCAAAGAGGATGCCAGCACCAGCATGGAACCTCAACGTAGTGCTAACTCAATTGATGAAGGCACCCTTTGAACCTATTCACAAGGCTACACTGCACATGCTCACACTAAAGACGGCCTTCTTGGTGGCGATCACGTCACTACGAAGAGTAAGTGAGTTGCAAGCGCTCACACTCCAAGAGCCCTACTTACAAATACACAAGGACGGGATTGTAATGAGGACGGACCCACACTTCATGCCAAAGGTGGTGTCTCGGTTCCATATTAACCAAACAATTCAAATATCACGTTTTTTCCAGAAACCGACCTCAAAAACAGAAAGGGCTCTACACACACTAGACCCAGAAGGGCTGTGATGCACTATATAGAAAGGACAAAGGAGTGCAGGAAAACAAAACTGTTCTTTGTCTCTTTCGCAAGCAGTTTTCTGGGATGACCAGTCACCAAGAACACCATTGCACGATGGATTGCGCAGACAATTCAACTCTGCCACAAGCAGGCAGGACAACAGTTACAAGGAGCAACTCAGGCTCACTCAACAAGGAAGAAAGGAGCAACAATTGCGTTTCTAGCGAACACACCTATCCAAGACATTTGCCAAGCGGCAACATGGTCTTCGGTGTATACGTTCACTAAGCACTACTGTGTGGATATTCAAATGAACAAAGAAGCGCAAGTGGGACAGAAGGTCTTACAACACATGTTCAGTAACCAGTGCTCATCTTCCACCCAGCCACCACAATAAGGACAAACCGCTACAAGGTCTATGCACAGCATAGTGAATCCATAAAGATTCACGCTGCAAAACGTATAGTTTCTTACCTGTCGGTGTAGTTTTGCAGCTTGAAGACTTTCTGGATTCACTAGCGAACCCACCCTCCTCCGCCGGAAAGATGAGACAGGAGGTAAAGGGTTAATGGTAAACAAGACTTACAAAATAACAGAGAAGACAGGATTAACACAAGACAAGAAAAAAGAATCCGAAGATGGCGACCAAAGATGGGAACTTCCCCAGGAAGCGCGCCGACGTCACAAAGGACACCTAATGGTGGGATGTCGCCGCCCACCTGGGCCATGAAAAAAAAATAGAGAGAAAATACTGCGATTCCGGACCCAACCACAAGATGGCAGAATAATGCACAGCATAGTGAATCCAGAAAGTCTTCAAGCTGCAAAACTGCACCGACAGTTAAGAAACTATAAAGTTTTTTTAAATAACAAGTGCTATGGGGCCATATTTTTTTTCTTTACCATTGCATAAATATATGTCTGTAGCATGTGTGGCTGTAGATACACGTTCTGCATATTCCTGCCATCTAGCATTGGATGAGTTGTTTTGTTTGATGAAGTCTTTCAGGTAATGGGATGCACTTTGTCTCCTCATTTTGGGGGGCAGTGTGCATGGGCATTGTAGGAAAGTGGATTATTAGTAGCTGGGGATATTCACCTTCAGCTAGTAATAACACCACAATCACTAATAGGTACATTCAAGTCTCAACAAGTTAATCCTTGCTCAACCTTGGGTAGCTTTGAAAACGAGACTGGTATGTATAAAGTATTTAATATCACCAAAACAGAAGATATGTAAAAGACACAAGACAATAATAAATCAATACCAATGTATAGCAATAGAGAATATTTGTATCTTTAAAATGACACAAATATGACAAACATCCAATGTAGGGAACCAGAGATATGAATTTTTCAAAGATTAAATAAATAAAAGTGCATTCTAGCATCAAAAAGCTTAAAGCGCAACTTGCAGCTATTTGGTCGTGCTGGACCGGGACAAAGTCAAACTTTTAGGCCGACTACGATGCAGCGTGGGTCGAATAGGATAAGTGCTACGTCCCGGTCAAATGTTTTCCTTCGGACTTAGTCTTTTTCTTGAAGCTTTTCTCTCGTCAACAGGCTCGTCTGCAGGTTTTTATTTTTTGGTCTAAGTTTTATATAGCGCAAACTAGACCCAAAGGTATCCGAGCGCTTTACATGAGAACCAGTTACTTTACAGACGGACACATTCAATTTTTTTGGTTTAGCACGGGGAGATTAAGTGATTTCCACTGAATCACAGAATGTTGAGCGTCCCTGCCGAGACTCAAACCCGGTTCCCCAGCTCCGAGGTTGACCGCTCTAGCCGTTAGGCCCCATTCTCTCCCCAGGTTCTCAGATGCAAAGTTTGGGTCAACAACGGCGGCCTTCTGCAGCGTGAAGCCTCGATGAGTCTTTGTTATTGACATCGATTGCGAGGAGCTCTGGAACTTTTAGCATGACAAACCAACGCGTTCAGGCCGATTCACAAATAGACAATGGGGGCATGACATTCGAGTTAGTGCCGATCTGCTCCTAGAGCTTTTCGGCCAACATTTGTTGAAAGTTTCCAAACTTTCAGATCTTGATCCTTGTTGGTTCCTATGGTGAGAGAAGTGTCCAGCAGCACCAGCCATGGGTTCAGAGACTCTGGGTTGCCTCTTAAGGGCTATGACTCAATCTCTCACAATGCACCTGTGAAGTCCAGAAAAATCCAGTTGTAGCTGTTTAGCTGGGGTAGTCCTCTTTTTGTCTGCTGTAGGTGACTTCTTTCAGCACTTTTGTACCTGTTGCTGCTCAGGGAGCCCACTCCTTTTCCTTTGAGTCAGGCACAGTCCTTTCTTTGTGGAGCCTTGAGAATGCAGAAGGTGCAGTCCTTCTGAGTGCAAGCCTTCTGTAGTGCAGTTCAAGGGTCCAGCAGGGCAGTCCTTCTTCCAGGCAGTGTTCTGAGGAGCTCCTGCATCTCTCTTATATTAATCCACAATTCTGGGCAGGCAGGAGGTGGGGACATGACAATCAAAAGGGGCAAAATTACCTCCCTCTGCTATGGCCACTTCCTGCGAAATGTGGCATATTTTGACCAAGAATGCACTGTTCTCCTAAAATTAAAATGGAAAAAATCTCTCTTTGGTGTGTGTCTAAGTAGCCCAACCCAAAGAGGTGGCTAATAACTCACAACAATCCCCTTCCAGGTTCTCTCCCAATCTAATTAGGGGGGCTCCCATCTGGCTTGGGATTAAAGAAGTGGGGGCTAGCCTAGGTAAAAGGGAGAACGACTTTGACTGTTTTTCCCTAGCAGGGACTATAAAGGAATACGCTACTTACCCGTATGCATCTGTTCTTGGCATGTAGAGCTGCAGATCTACACACTGTGCATAGATCGCCATCTGCTGTTGGGCCCGGATGTTGCAGTTGTTTTTCTCTTGGAAAGTCTTTGGAAGTCACGAGGTATGTGACTCCTCCTTTGGATCATATTGCGCATGGGCTTTGGCTCCATCCTCAGATTGTTTTTCGCCAGCAGGGAAATGATGGAGCTTTGTAAGAAACAGGAAAGCTGCCCATGTGTGCTGTATCTAAATAAGATAAAACTGGAACAGATAAAGGTAGCCGGGGAGGCGGGTGGGCGTGTATAGATCTGCAGGTCTACATGCCAAGAACAGATGCATACTGGTAAGTAGCATATTCCGTTCGAGGCATATGAGCTGCAGATTACACACTGTGCATAGATTGTGTAGCAGTACCCCCTCTTAGCGGCGACCACCAGTATCTGTTGCAGCTGTTTGAAACAGTGTTTTGAGGACAGCCTGGCCCACACTAGCTTGTTGCTTAGTTTGCACATCTACACAATAGTGTTTAGTGAAAATGTGCGGTGTAGACCATGTAGCTGCTTTACAGATATCATCTAAGGGGATGTTTCCTAAAAATGCCATGGAAGCTCCTATCTTACGTGTAGAGTGGGCTTTAAGGGGAACAGATAGCGTTTGTTTTGCCTTGTGGTAGCAAATCTGTATGCATTTAACAATCCACCTAGCTATCCCAGATTTGGAGATGGTGTTACCTTCGTGTGGTGGTGAGAAAGACACGAATAATTGTTTGGTCTTGCGAAAAGGTTGTGTTCTCTCGATGTAGTAGAGTAAAGCTCTTTTGACGTCTAGGGTGTGCAGAGCTCTTTCTGCAATGGTTTGTGGCTGCGAGAAGAATACGGGCAGTTCCACAGATTGATTGAGGTGAAAGGGAGAAATGACTTTAGGAAGGAATTTTGGATTAGTGCGGAGAACAACCTTATTATGATGCATTTGCAGAAAAGATTCTTGAATGGTGAGTGCTTGTATCTCACTGACCCTTCTGAGGGAAGTAATGGTTACAAGGAAAGCTGTTTTCCATGTTAAAAATTGAAGCTCGTATTTATGTAGAGGTTCGAATGGAGGCCCCATTAGTCTTGTGAGAACGATGTTTAGGTTCCACACCGGTGAGGGTGGATCTCTAGGAGGAATTATTCTTTTGAGGCCTTCCATGAAGGCTTTTATGGCAGGTACTCTAAAGAGGGATAGATGCTGTCTGTTTTGTAGATACGCTGCTATGGCAGCAAGGTGTAGTCTAATAGACGTGTAGGCTAGGTTGCATCTTTGTAGGTGTAGTAAGTAGCCTATGATGTGTTGGATAGACACATCCAAGGGATTGATATTATTGTTGTGACAATAAATCACGAATCGTTTCCACTTGGCTGCGTAGCAAGCTCTAGTGGTAGGACATCTAGCTTCTTTAATGACGTTCATACAGTCAGGGGGAAGATTATGGTAGCCAAATTCTAGGATTTCAGGAGCCAGATCACAAGGTTGAGCTGAGCTGGGTCCGGGTGTCTGATCTCTCCATGGTTCTGGGTTAAGAGGCGTGGAGAGAGGTGTCATTTTTGGTGCGGAACTACGGAGAGTGCCAGCAATGTGGTGTACCACGGTTGTCTGGCCCAAGTTGGAGCAACTAGGATGAGAGTTAGGAAGTGTTGCTGTAGTTTGCGCACCACTAATGGAATGAGTGGGAGAGGCGGAAAAGCGTACGCAAATTTGCTTGACCAGTTCATATCTCATTGCCTTTGGACAATGGGTGTGGATATCTGGCGGCGAAGCTTTGGCATTTGGCGTTTTCGTGGGTGGTGAAGAGGTCTATTTGTGGTTGCCCCCACGTTTGAAAGAATGGTTGAAGAACTTGTGGATGAAGTTCCCACTCGTGGATTTGTTGAGTTTGACGTCTCAACAGATCTGCAATGGTGTTTTGGACTCCTGCGACATGTTGTACTAGGAGAAAAATGTTTTGAGGTATGGCCCACCTCCATATGGTCTTTGCTAGCTGAGAGAGCTGCAGAGAGTGTGTGCCGCCTTGTTTTTGGATGTAGTACATTGCTGTCATGTTGTCTGTGCGGACCAAGACAGCCTTGCCTGAGACGTGTGTTTGAAAGGCTTTCAGGGCTAGAAATATGGCCAGTAACTCCAGATGGTTGATGTGGAGTAACTTTTGTTGAGGAGTCCACCTGCCCTACATGGTGTGATGTAGTAGATGCGCTCCCCAGCCGGAGAGCGATGCGTCCGCTGTTAGAACTATTTGAGGAACCGGCTCTAGGAACGGTCGCCCTTTGGAAAGGTTTTTGGTGGTCCACCACTGCAGAGAGCGAGGGGCACAACCGTCTACCAACACCAGATCTGTTAGCTAACATTGAGCCTGGTTCCATTGGCGTGCTAGGCACTCTTGGAGAGGACGCATCTGGAGTCTTGCATGAGGTACTATGAATATGCAAGATGCCATCATCCCTATAAGTTGCATAAACACTCGGGCTGGAAGTAAGTGTTGAGGTTGAAATTTGGCGCCAAGAGCTTGTATGTTTGCTATCCGGGCAGGGCTGGGGTAGGCTAACGCTTTTGAGGTGTCTATAGTGGCACCGAGGTATTGTTGTACGTGGGAGGGATGCAGATGGGACTTGGCGTAGTTGACTGTGAAGCCCAGGTCGTGAAGTAGTTGGATCGTGGCGTGAGTGTGTTGTGCACACTGCTTGTATGAGCTGGCTTTTATAAGCCAGTCGTCTAGATATGGGAAGACGTGGATGTGTTTGTCTTCTCAGGTGTGCTGCTACTACTGATAGGCACTTGGTAAACACTCTTGGGGCTGTGGTGACTCCGAAGGGGAGTACTTTGAATTGGTAGTGGTGACCGTCCACTACGAATCTGAGAAACGTCCTGTGAGCGGTGTGAACGGGAATGTGGAAATAGGCGTCCTTGAGGTCTATGGTAGTTAGGAAGTCGTTTTGGGAGAGCAGAGGAAGCACCTGCTGGAGTGTGACCATGTGAAAATGGTCTGAGTGTATGTATTGGTTTAGGGGTCTGAGGTCCAGAATGGGCCTGAGAGACCCGTCCTTTTTTGGTATGAGAAAATATAGGGAGTAAACTCCTTTGTTTTGTTGGCGGGCAGGAACTAGTTCTATTGCATCTTTTTGTAGGAGGGAGATTACCTCCTGCTTTAGAAGTGACAAATGTTCCTGTGACATTGGGCGCTGTTTGGGTGGAATGGTTGGGGGTAGATGTTAGCTCTAGACAGTAGCCTGATTGGATTATCTGTTGTACCCATCTGTCTGAGGTGATGGTAGCCCAGACAGGAAGGAAATTGTGGAGTCTGCCCCCGACTGGAGTGGAATAGTCTGGGGGAATTGGAGGGAAGTCACTGGGTGGGGGTGGAGGCAGAGCGGGAGGTGTTAGTTTTGCCTTTGTTATTGTTACCTCTGTAACTGCCTCTTTGATAACCCCTAGTGAAGGTAGATTGGGTAGGGGTTTTGTAGGAAGTGGAGGCGCTGTCGGAGGAACGGCGAAAGGAGCGCCTGGGAGCTAGCGACTGCAAGGCTCCCATAGATTTTGCCGTGTCTGTGTCCTTCTTCATTTTTTCGAGGGCTATATCGACATTAGGCCCAAACAGATGTTTCTCATCAAAGGGGTGGTTGAGGATGGAACTTTGAACCTCAGGTTTGAAACCTGAGATGCGTAGCCAAGCATGCCTACGCAGAAGGGTGCTGGTATTAATTGCCCTGGAGGCGGTGTCAGCAGCATCGAGGGCTCAACAAATGGAAGTGTTTGTAATGTTTTTGCCCTCTTGAATCAATTTGTTGGCCTTATGTTTATATTTATCAGGGAGGTGTTGCATGATTGTCTCCAGCTCATCATAATGTGCCCTGTCATATCTGGCTAGGAGCGCTTGGGTGTTAGCGATACGCCAGATGTTGGCCGCCTGGGACGCCGTCCGTTTGCCAGAGGCGTGTAGGAGTTTTGACTCTTTATCTGGTGGTGGTGCCTCACCTGATGCCTGGGAATTGGCACGTTTCCTCGCATTGGAGACTACCAGGGAGTCTAGTGGTGCGGGCCTTTAATATAGGGTGGGTCTGTTGGGCGGCTTTTTATATTTTTTCTCAATACGTGGGTTAATGACCCTGGCCCTAACTGGGTCTTTAAAAAGCTCTGGTGCGTGCTTAATAACTCCCTTAAGCATCGGCAGGATTGAGGTAGACCTGTGTGCAGTGTAGAATGTATCTAAGAGGAAGTCCTCCTCTACGGGGTCTGTGTGGAGATTAACCCCGTGGTAGCGGGCAGCCCTATAGATTAGTTGGTTAAAGCCCATGGTGTCCTCTGGGGGGGAGGGTCTAGAAGGGTAAAGCTTGTCCTTCGGTGTCGGTGCCGATGAGGTTTTTTCTGCACCGAGGGTAGGCTGGCTTGAGCCGGTGCTGCCTGAAGGCTTGATGGGCTTCTTAACTGGGCCCGGAAGCAAGGCATGGGAAGCAGTCTTTTGGTGCATACCTAGACCCGAAGGCGTGACCGAAGCCATTTCAATGGCGTGGAGGGGGGTTTAGGGTCGGGGTCGACGTCTGTACTCACGCCCCTCTGTGCCGGAGTAATGTCCTCGACTTCAGAGTCGTCAGCTTCAGAGGCGCTGTCGAGGCCTTATTCGGTGTGCTTATGATCCGGAACATCAACGCCTTCTTCGAAGATGTCGTCGGGGATCGAAGTCGACGAGTGTGCCATTGTTCTCCTTGCTCGTCGGTCCCGGATCGTCTTCTTCAATCGGAAAGAGGCGCAAGCTGGACAGTCCCTTGCCTCGTGTTCTGGGGAGAGGCAGAGGTTGCACACCTCATGGAGATCGGTGTGGGGAAACTTCGACCCACATCGAGGACACTTCTTAAATGGAGTCCTTTCCATCAGCCAGGACCGGAGCCCAGGTAGGCCCGAAGGCCTTCGTCGATGACCGGAATCGAAGACTTAGATTGTTGAGAGTCGCGTCGAGTGTTGGAGAACACGATCAAGACCATACCGTTGAAGGGGGGAGGATTGCGCGCCGAACAGGAAAACTGGAACGGTTCCGAACTGGAGCACGAAGAACACATCCGAGCCCGATGGCGGAAAAGAACAATCTGAGGATGGAGCCGAAGCCCATGCGCAATATGATCCAAAGGAGGAGTCGCATACCTCGTGACTTCCAAAGACTTTCCAAGAGAAAAACAACTGCAACATCCGGGCCCAACAGCAGATGGCAATCTATGCACAGTGTGGAATCTGCAGCTCATATGCCTCGAACACATTGTTTATATTGTCATTACTTTTTATAACAATGCACCCTACCTACCCTTGGGGAACCTTGGGAAGATCTTAAGGGTGACTTGTATGTAATGAAAAGGTCGTTTTGGACTTAGGAAGTATTTTTAATTCTAAATTCGAATTTGGACATAGCTTTATTTATAACCAGTATGCACGGCAGGCCTGGCTTTAAAATGACACCAGACACTACAGCACTGCACATTTAAGTGCATTAAGTCCACTGGGGTCTCTTAAACTACATGCCCCACCACAAACTAGGGACTTACAGGTTGGTTGCCTTGGCCAATTCATAATATTCCAATTACCATATAGCTTTAGAGGACAGAGAAGAAGCCCTGGGCCTGGTTCGCAGAGCCGAGTGCCCTTTCAGAGTCAGTAGCCACCAACATCAGTCAAAAAATTGAGTTATCAGGGCAATCCAACCAGCAACACCTCTATCAGAGGCAACAGCAGTTCTTTCACCAGGGAGCGGGCAGTGGCTACACCGGAGGTGCTTACGGGGCAATGACAACTAGGGTAGAGGTAGAGGAGCTCTGTTAAAGGGGCCTCCACCTCCAAACCCCTGCAACAACTGCAGGTCCAGCCTTTCCTGGTGTGTGACCTAAACGCTATTATAGACCATGCCTACCCCAACCAGCAAAGGGTGTTGGCATTGCAGCAGCTGCTGCTTTTTTTCTTGCAGTCCAATTGTCAACATTTCTACATGCCTACCTTGCAGAACATCACTCTCTGCTCCAACATGGTAACTGACTACGTGACTGTGCTAGACTTCCTGGATGTCTATTTCCATCCCCATCAACCCTGCCCACAGGTACTACATATGCTCTGTGCTAAGTGTACAGCACTACCAAGTCAAAGTACTGCCCTTTGGGGTCATTACTGCCCCAAGGGTGTTTAACAAGTGCCTGGCAGTGGTAGCCGCTAATCTAGGAAGGAGCGGCACCAACGTGTTACGCTACCTTAACGACTTACTGATCAAGAGCTACGGCCTAACCCACACTCAAGCTGCAATCTCCCTGTTCCACAGCCTGGGATTGACCATAATGCCACCAGGCTTTGCATCTCGGGTTTAAGCCAGAGGTCAGCATCTTTTCAACCTGCCATTTGATGGGGAATACCTATTTGGGCCACAGGCTGACAAGATGCTGGACAAGATCAAGAAGGACGAAGACATCGCATAATCAATGGGTGCCATTCACACTGGAGCAGCTAAGGGCTCCCTTAGGATGCTGCAACCTAGAGGAGTAGTTAAGGCCACTTCGCCCGACCAGCCACACTTCTGTCAGGGGCAACAGCAGTTCTTTCACCAGTGAACGGGCAGTGGCTACACCAGAGGTGCTTACTGGGCAATAACAACAAGGGTAGAGGAAGAAGAGGCTCCGGTAAAGGGGACTCCACCTCCAAACCCCTGCAACCACTGCAGGTCCAGACTTTCCTGGTGTGTGTCCTAAACGCTAATACAGGCAATGCCTCTCCTAGCCAACAAAGGGTTTTGGCATTGCAGAAGCTGCTGTCTTTTTTTGCAGCTCAATTTTTTTGCACTTCCCAGGTATGATGCCACCCATCGTTCTCTGCAGTGGTGGAACAGCAACCACCTGCTGTAGGTCAAGTCAAGCCCTGGAGTTGACCATTACCAAGGACACACTTCTTTTAGGCTGGGGGTCGTATCTAGCAGACAAGACAATACAGGGAGTGGTCCCCTTAATTGCAGGGGCCCCACATCAACTACCTCGAGCTCCTGGCCATACATGTATTACCTACAGAAGCAAAGCGATATGTACTTTCTGCAGTTGTGTGCACTAGTGCAACACATTTTGCACTGAGCCATCCGCAGCCGCATAGACTTCCTGGCAGAGTACCCTAATTGGGAAGATAATGAATTCGCTGACCTGCTCAGCAGGACACATCATCGAGTCCATGAGTGTGAACCCCACCCACAAGTGCTACTCCCTTAGCTCTACTGTCCAGGCGACACATAGATAGACCAGTTCACCACCTACTAACAAGAACAATGCCCAGACTTAGCCTCTAGGTATCAACTGTCAATGCTCTATGGAATAATTCTGAATATTTGCCTTCGATTTTCCTCCTCCACTATTCCTTTTGTACATGGTTAGTAAAATGCGGTAAACTTCTCTCGCATTCATCCTGGTGGCTCCCAGTTGGGTCACTCAGCCTTGGTACTCCATACTCCTTGAGATATCCATGAGCTCCCGCAAGAAGCGCACCAACAGCTCAAATTAGCAAACCTGAGATACTAGAGCTTGGTTATCTTAGTCTACTGCAGGAGTGCATGCCTATCATCTGTGAAGCCAGCAGACCTACTACCCATGTGTGTTGTACTGCAAAATTTGGCAACCATTGCATTCCTAAGCAACAGGAAAGCTTACTGTCCAGGACATCATTTGTTATCTCTTACACCTACAGAGGTCAGGACTTGTCTATACATGGCAGCTATTGCTGCCTACATGCAAAACAGAGAACATTATTCATTATTTAGTATTCCTATCACTGAGGCATTTATGTAGGGCCTCAAGAATCCTCCCAGGGTGGCCCCCGCATGGAACCTTACTGTTGTGCTCACATGGCTCATGGTTTCCCCCCTTTTGCCCATTACAGTTCCTCTCATGGAAGGTGGCCTTTCTCCTAACCATTGCTTCGCTCAGACCCATCTGTGAGTTGTGAACACATACCCTACAAGAGCCTTTCATTCAGGGAAAGGGTTTCTCTCAGAACTAATCCTATCCACATCAGTCGGACTATGGAGCACCCAGTCTTCTTTCTGCAGCCACACTCTGTAGCAGAGAGAGCCCTTCATGCTCTAGACGTTAACTGGACTCTCATGTACTGTATCAATGGGACTAAGCCCTTCCGAAAGTCCGACCACCTCTTTGTAGTCTTTGGCAAGACCCACAATGCCATTTCATCTCAGAGGCTGCCACAGCTATGTAGATATTCAAGTGCATCCTGACGTGCTACCACAAAGTGAAGAAAACCCTAACTCTTCCCTCAGGGCACACTCGACCTGTAAAAAAAGCAGAACCGATGACGCATGCAAAGTGGCCATCTGGTTGACCCTTTACAGATTTATCGCACACTATTGTGTGACTATCCTAGCCCACCAACAGGCTATGGTTGGCCTGACAACACTAAGAACTTTGTGCCAGACATCTGTACCATCTACGGGCTAACCACCGTTTACAGAATGTACTACTTTACAGTCATTGCAGAGCATGTGTATCTACAATCACACATGCTACTAATAGAAAAATGTACTTATCCTGCGAGCATCTATTTGTAGAGCGTAGTACTTTAAGGTGCGACCACCCTCTTTCCTGGAGACTGTCTCAGCCGCAGATCTCTCCTTTTGTAACCTATTTCTACCTCTGAAAGTCACTGTGCTACCTTCACTTGCCACTCAATACATACGCCCCCCCCCACCGTATGAAAAAAACTTTAACACGGAGTAGGTGCCCCTGTGCACTGCCCACAATTGGAGGAGCCACAATACAACCAGTGACTCAACGTCTGAGTCCAACACTAGATGGCAGAAGTATGCAGAGCATGTGAATTTACAGAACTACATGGTACAAACATATGTTTACAGTGTAAGCAACATTTTGCGCATATTTACGCGCACACCATATAGGGCAATTAAAGATTTGGCCAATTAGGCCTGATTACCACCCACAAACTGACTCATTAAACCATTGCCTGCAATAAAGGTATCAGTTAAATAGACAATGTGAACTGGAATAGGCATCCTCAAGTGAAATTGTGTGAGCTGGGTACTGGATGGTAAGGTACCTGACTTGGAGACAAGAAAAGGCCATTTGCTTGGCTGACACTGGTGTAGGATGTTTGAATGAAAGCGTTGAGAGCTTCTTGTTTTCCTGAGGTGGGCTTGAATTGCTAGTTTAACTGAGGTGGGAAGGGTCATTTGTTCGAGTAAAGGGATGTTTGCTTCTTGTTTTGCTGAGGTGGGCGAGACCTGCATATTGGAGACAGGTGAGGCTCTGTCACCAATATGCAAAATGAAGTCTCACAGCATTTCTCATTCTTTTCTCTTCAGTTTTAATGAAATCAGCAAGTTTCACACACAGATCCTGAGAGTAAAGGACCGAGACGAGTTTCCCATGATCCTCGTTGGCAATAAGGCAGACTTGGACCTACAGAGACAGGTAAATTACTGTGTAAGAAGATATTTTAAGATGGGCTCTTATGACCTAGGCATGCTAGAACAGCAGAAAAGTTATGACTAAAAGTACAGCTCTGCAAAATAATATGAGTTAGAGTTCCTAAAGAGGAACTCCTTTGCTTACGAACTAATATACAAATCCCACTTCTTAGTACTATCTTAACACCTATGGTCCCTGCACTCCCTGTATTTTTCAACTTTCCGCAGTAAGCTGCTTCCTTTTCATCTACTAGTTCATTAGAAACCAGAGGGTATCGCCCTCACACATCTAGTTGAAAGTCCAAGCCTCATAAAAAATTATTAACTGGATTCCCTCGCCTAAGTGAAGAGCATACATTGTGTTAAGCCTGCTCATTTTGCATGTTGTTTATTAACTGTTTGGAATAACCTAATGTTGTGCAGCCACGAAATGCTATTTTTATAACTTGAATCAGTTCTAGTTGTGTACATGCATTCTATGCTACTGGTTAGATATTGATAACTCTTTCTAAAGTGGAGGATAAAAGCTGTGTGTCACCTAGGATGTCTGTAACCAGAGCTTAATAGCCTCAACAGTAAGCCGAAAATTCTGCTGAATTATTCAATTTGATGCAAGAAAGGTATCATGGTAATAATTCAATAAAGTCTCGGTTATTATTTGCTGCCTTTCTTTCGAATGTTATGGGGAAATGGCAGTCTAATAGTGTTTGTAGGAAACATTCAGTTGATAATCACTAAGCAGATATTTGGCATTCTATACATTGATGCACAATGCATTATTGTTTGCAATCTGAATCAAGACAGGGTGCCCAAGTAGGGCCTCTATAACACTCACACTTTAAATAAAACTCTACTTTGCAGTGTGAATCTTTTCTGGATTCACATGCTGTGCCTTATTCCGCCATCTACTGGTTGTCTGGAATTTCCTCTTTCCCATTCTCTTTTTTAGGTCTCGCCTGGCGAAAGCAGCGCATGCGTTGCTCTCGCCATGGAGACCACCTTTTAGAATCAATTACCTAGGGCTCTCATGCATGCGTCTGCTATGGACAAAGATGGCTGCTCTCGTCATTTGTCCATTGTAAACAGCATGCGCGTGTCCGTGGGACTGTGGACAGTCCGCCGCAATCTTGTGTCGATAGCTTCCCGTTGTCCATGGCAACCAAGCTTATCAGAAACATTGTCGCGTTAGTTTGCTGTTCCCACTCCCCCGCCGCCCCCTCTCGTTGGCCGTGTTCTACACCCCCTGACCCCTTGTTCCAATGTCTCAGGGATTGGGCATCGGAGAAGGGTCTCTCTTCCTCTTCTCTGCTGGTGCTTTCTTGCCCCTTTCAGGTTATCCCGCCCGCTGTGGCCCCCTCTCTTCCTCCCTCGCAGCTCTCTCCCCTCCTCTCCCTGCCACCTCTTCGACCCCCTCTTGTCTTCCTCCCTGCCCTTTGAGTCACCTTCCTCCCCCCTTTGACTACCGTGTCTTCCTCTCCCTCTTATTACACTTCCTTCCTGGCTCCACCTCTCCCTTCCTGCCTTTTCTCGCCCACCATCTATCTCCCTCTCCTGCTGGAGGTCCTCGCCTTCCTCCCTTCCTTCTCGGGCTCGTTACGGCTTCCCCTCTTCTCCCTCCCTCCCCTTCTTTAACTGGCTCCTCTTCCCCGCGTAGCCCCGCACTGCTCGGTGATCCTCGGCAGAGAGCAGCTCGCACGGCCACAAGGATGGAGAACAGGGTGTTCTGTTGCATCGCCTTTTACTCGGCGGCCCAGCTGCTCAAGATGTTCCTGCTGGCGATCCTTACCGAGCAGCTGCGGCTGCGCAGGAAGTTGGGTGCCCCCGGCAGACACCCTCCCCACCCCTTGCTGGCATGTGTGCATGAGTGTGAACGAGCCTGACACCCTGTGCTGGCATGTGTGCGTGATTGTGAATGAGCCTGACACCCCCCTGCTGGGTGAAAACCTTACTCGGGGTAATGCAATCACCGGTAAGAAATTAAAGCAGTAACTATAGGGCAACATAAGCTGTAGTGAGAGATGAAACAATGCAGGCTCCCAGGAGCACAGCCTTACACCACACAACCCACACCATACAGTAATTAAACCCCTAGCATCGCGTTATCATTTGAGTACATCACAACAGGGGTGCAAATATTCATTTATTTCTTTTCTCCAGCCAGGACCTCTGCACACAACCCTGCACTGCGTTTGCTTCTTGATTCACCACCTGCACTTCATCAGATTAAAAAAAGTTTTCCTGCTCAACAAATCTTATCTTATTGAAGCGTGTCGCGTTGGCACCGCTCCTGCCAGACACTTGCAGTAATTGCTCGCATCAGACTTCCAGGAAATGCCGGTGTCAGGGAGTCCGTGCCAGCCTTCCCCCTTGAAGTGCAGTGCCCGTGTCTGCCACGGGAACCAAAAACCAAACATGTCTATATCGAGACAATGTTTAGTTTTACTGTCAGGCACATCCATGTTGTCACCATGATGCTGTGACGCGCGAGCAATAAAACACCACAACAGCACAGTCATTACCAAAAGAAAATACTGTGTTCGAGGCATATGAGCTGCAGATTACACACTTTTGCATAGATCGCCATCTGGTGTTGGGCCCGGATGTTTGCAGTTTGTTTTTCCTCTTGGAAAGTCTTTGGAAGTCACGAGGTCGGTGACTCCTCCCTTGGTTCGTATTGCGCATGGGCTTCGGCTCCATCCTCAGATTGTTTTTTTCCGCCATCGGGCTCGGATGTAATACTTCGCGCTCCGGTTCCGAACATTCCAGTTCGACGATCGAAGCGAAATCCTCGCTCTCCGCGGTATTGTTTAGATACTAATCTCCTCAATCACCTTCTTTTTCGACGCACCTTCGATTCCAGTCATCGACGGCGGCCTTCGGGCCTCTCCAGGCTCCGGTCCCGGCTGATGGAAAGAACTCCATTCAAGAAGTGCCCTTGATGTGGCTCCAAATTCCCCCACACCGATCTTCATGAGGTGTGCAACCTCTACCTCTCCCCTGAACACGAGGCTCGAGACTGTCCCGCCTGCAAGTCTTTTAGATCTAAAAAGACTATTCGAGATCGAAGGGCCAGAAGAAAAATGGCGCACTCCTCGACCTCAGTTCCAGTCGACATCTTCGGGGACGACGTCGAAGCTCCGGGACACCAGCACACCGAAGAGGACCTCGTCAGTGCTTCCGAAGCCGACTACTCGGATGTGGAGGACATCACCCCGGCGCAGAGGGTCGTGAGTAAAATACCCCCTCCCACACCCGCGACGACACCCAAAAAGGCTTCGGTCACGCCTTCGGGCCTAGGCAAGACCAAAGACACTGCTTCGAAACACCCCACCTTCGGGCCCGGTAACGAAGCCAAGTAAGCCTTCCGGCGGCTCGGGCTCGAGCCAGCCTGCCAGCGGTGCCGAAAAACACCTTTCGGCACCGAAGAAAAGATCGGCCTCTACCTCCACACCAAAGCCCTCGGTGTCCAAACCCAGCCTCTCGGTGCCGACTAAACATCATAAGGCCCTCGGCACCGACACTCCCGCGACGAAGCCTGTATCGGCACCGAACAAAAAATCGGAGGTTCCCAAAAAGCACGGCGCAGACAAGCCTAAGAAGCCGTCGGCCCCGAAAACGTCGGCGCCGACCGAACAACCAGTGTCACAAGAACTTTTTACACCGGATCCTTTGCAAAAGACACTTACCAAGGATCCAAAAACTGGACATTTGGCACTGTCTTCTAAAAAGAGACATTTGGACAAACCAGCTCCACCTCCACCTCCATAGAGGAAGGACTGTGCTACCTCCCCTTTCAGAGTGCCTTCCCCGCCTCCTCCACCTCCTCCACCCTCTCCACCACCACCCCCTCCACCTTCTCCACCCCTGCCTCATCGCTCTCCGACCCCGTCTCCAGACCATGATAATCAGGGGGACCTATACTACGACCCAGCAGATGTGCCACAAGACCCCACCCCTACAGGATCCCCAGACCCCTGGGATGATTATAATAATCCAGACATTCCAGATGTCCCACAAGATGACCTATATCCATCCAGGCCATCGCCACCAGAAGACTCACTAGGTTTTCACCACCTACTTCAGAGGGCGGCACATTATCACGGGGTAGAGCTACACACTGACCCAGTAGAGGAAGATTTCCTCCTAGACACCTTTGATACAGCACATAGGTCTACTGCTATACTACCTATGCTCAAAGGGGTAATAAAACATGCGCCAGAGGTTTTTAAAGACCCAGTCAGGGCTAGGGTCCTAAACCCACGCATAGGAAAAAAGTATAAAGCTGCCCCTACAGATCCTGCCTACATCAAAGGGCCAGCACCACTAGATTCTCTAGTGGTATCCACTGCAAGAAAGAGATCAAATTCCCAGGCGTCAGGCGAAGCACCACCACCTGACAAGGAATCAAAGCTCCTGGACACATCAGGAAAACGCACTGCGTCACAGGCAGCTAATATATGGCGTATCGCCAACACTCAAGCACTATTGGCCAGATACGACAGGGCGCATTATGATGAACTAGAAACCATCATGCACCATCTCCCAGAAAAATATAAAAATAGGGCCAATGAACTAATCCAAGAGGGTAAGACCATAACCAATACCTCTATACGCTGTGCCTTAGACACAGAATGCACAGCTTCCAGGGCTATTAACACCAGTGTCCTACACGCTTGGCTGAGAGTGTCCGGATTTAAACCCGAGGTACAAGCCTCCATATTAAACCATCCGTTCGATCAGGAACATTTATTCGGCCCAAAGATAGATGAGGCCCTCGAGAAGATGAAAAAAGATACAGATACGGCGAAATCTATGGGAGCCCTACAGTCACACCCTCCTAGACGCTCCTTTCGCCGCTCTTCCTTTCGTGGCACGGGCAGAGGCTACTCCTCAGATAGCGCGTCCACGTACTACAAATCCCCTCCTCAGTCCACCTTCACAAAAGGTTATCAAAGAGGCGGATATAGAGGAAATAACAATAAAGACAGAGGCAAAACAAATACTGCCCGCTCTGCCACACCGCCTACCCAATGACTTTCCCCTGCTCCCCCCAGACCATCCCACTCCGGTCGGGGGCAGACTACAAAATTTCCTTCACGTCTGGGAGTCCATCACATCAGACAAGTGGGTGACCCAAATTATTCGTTCAGGGTACTGCCTAGAACTCACATCTACCCCCCCCCCCCAACATTCCACCCAGGCAACGCCCAATGTCACAAGAACATTCCACGTTACTAAAGCAGGAGGTGATTTCCCTCCTACAAAAACACGCAATAGAACAGGTCCCCCACAATCAGCAAAATGTAGGGGTCTACTGCCTATATTTTCTGATACCAAAAAGAGACGAGACTCTACGACCTATCTTAGATCTCCGACCTCTAAACACATACATACGGACCATTTTCACATGGTAACACTTCAGCAGGTACTTCCGCTCCTCTCCCAGGACGACTTTCTCACCACACTGGACTTGAAAGACGCGTACTTTCACATTCCGGTACACCATGCCCACAGAAAGTACCTCAGATTCGTAGTGGACGGGCAACACTACCAGTTCAAGGTGCTCCCATTCGGGGTCACAACAGCACCACGGGTATTTACCAAGTGCCTAGCGGTAGTGGCGGCACACCTCAGAAGACAGCACATTCACGTCTTCCCGTATCTGGACGACTGGCTGATAAAAGCCGTGTCCTACAATCAATGTGTACACCACACCGCCACTACAATCCAGCTACTTCACCAACTAGGCTTCACGGTGAACCACCAAAAGTCCCAGCTAACACCATCCCACATAAAGCAATACCTCGGTGCCACCATAGACACCTCAAAAGCCATTGCCTACCCCAATCCGGCAAGGATCGCAAGCATTCAAGCTTTGCGTCAAAAATTCATACTTCAACACTCCCTCCCAGCAAGAGTGTTTATGCAACTGATAGGGATGATGGCCTCTTGCATTTTTATAGTGCCTTATGCAATACTCCAGATGCGTCCACTCCAAGAGTGCTTAGTGCGCCAATGGAACCAGGCCCAGGGGCAACTGACAGATCTGGTGTTGGTAGACGGTCGCACCCATCGCTCTCTGCAGTGGTGGAACACCACAAATCTTTCCAGAGGTCGACCGTTCCTGGACCCAGTTCCACAAATAATCCTGACAACAGACGCATCGCTCTCCGGCTGGGGAGCTCATCTACTACACCTCACAGTGCAGGTCACATGGACGCCGCAACAAAAGTTACTTCAATCATCTGGAGTTACTGGCAATCTTACTAGCCCTAAAATCCTTTCACACACAGATTTTAGGCAAGGGGGTCCTTATCCGCACAGACAACATGACCGCCATGTACTACATCCAAAGACAAGGCGGCACACACTCTCCACAGCTCTCTCAACTAGCACAGAGCATATGGAGATGGGCAATTCCACACAAAAACTTTCTCCTAGCCCAACATGTCCCAGGAGTCCAGAACACCATGGCAGATCTCCTCAGCAGACAGACGAGCAGATCCACGAGTGGGAACTTCACCCGCAAGTTCTTCACCCGTTCTTTCAAATGTGGGGGCATCCACAAATAGACCTATTCGCCACCCACAAAAACAAAAAATGCCCAAGCTTTGCCGCCAGATACCCACACCCATTTTCCAAAGGCAATGCGATATGGATGAACTGGTCAGGCAAATTTGCATACGCCTTTCCACCTCTCCCACTAATTCCATTAGTGGTGCGAAAGCTACAACAGCACTCCCTCACACTCATTCTAGTAGCTCCAACATGGGCCAGACAAACATGGTACACCACGTTGCTGGAACTCTCAGTAGTGCCCCACCAAAAATTACACCTCTCACCATGCCTCCTAACCCAGAACCATGGAGAGATCAGACACCCGGACCCAGCTCAGCTCAACCTTGCGATCTGGCTCCTGAAATCCTAGAGTTCGCATACCTTAACCTTCCCCCCGACTGTATCAATGTTATCAGAGAAGCTAGACGTCCTACCACTAGAGCCTGCTACGCTGCCAAGTGGAAAAGATTTGTTGTTTACTGCCATAACAACACAATCAACCCTCTAGACGCATCCATACAGCACATCATATGCTACTTACTACACCTACAAAGATGTAACCTAGCATATACATCCATTCGGCTACACCTCGCAGCAATTGCTGCTTACGTACAAAACAGACAGCACCTGTCACTTTTCAGAGTGCCTGCCATTAAATCCTTTATGGAAGGCCTAAAACGAATAATTCCCCCCTGAGTGCCACCCTCACCTGTGTGGAACTTAAATATAGTGCTCACAAGGCCAATGGGACCACCTTTCGAACCCTTGCATAAATGCGAACTGCAATTCCTCACATGGAAAACAGCTTTCCTTGTAGCCATCACCTCCCTTAGAAGGGTCAGTGAATACAAGCACTTACTGTACAAGAACCTTTTCTCCAAATGCACCCGAACAAGGTTCTCCTACGTACCAACCCAAAATTCCTACCCAAAGTCATCTCACCCTTTAATCTAAACCAATCGGTAGAACTACCGTTTTTTTTCTCGCAACCTCAAACTGTTGCAGAAAGGGCTCTACACACACTGGATGTTAAAAGAGCCTTACTTTACTATATCCAGAGAACACAACCTTTCAGGAAGACAAAGCAATTGTTTGACTCTTTCTCTCCACCTCATAAAGGCAACCCCATCTCTAAATCTGGGATAGCTAGGTGGATTGGGAAATGCATACAGATTTGCTACCACAAAGCAAAACGCACGCTATCTGTTCCCCCAAAAGCCCACTCTACAAGAAAGATAGGGGCTTCTATGGCTTTTCTAGGGAACATCCCATTAGATGATATCTGCAAGGCAGCTACATGGTCAACACCGCACACTTTCACTAAACATTACTGTGTAGATGTGCAAACTAAGCAACAAGCTAGTGTGGGCCAGGCTGTACTAAAAACACTATTTCAAACCACGGCAACAGATACCGGTGGTCGCCGCTAAGGTTGGGAACTGCTATATAGTCTATGCAAAAGTGTGTAATCTGCAGCTCATATGCCTCGAACGGAATATGCTACTTACCAGTATGCATCTGTTCTTGGCATGTAGAGCTGCAGATCTACACACGCCCACCCGCCTCCCCGGCTACCTGTATCTGTTCCGGTCTATCTTATTTAGATACAACACACATGGGTTTCTTCACTGTTATTACTACGCTCCATCTTTCCCTGTTAGCGAAAAACAATCTGAGGAAGGAGCAGAAACCCATGCGCAATAACAACCAAGGGAGGAGTCACCGACCTCGTGACTTCCAAAGACTTTCCAAGAGGAAAAACAAACTGCAAACATCCGGGCCTAACACCAGATGGCGATCTATGCAAAAGTGTGTAGATCTGCAGCTATACATGCCAAGAACAGATGCATACTGGTAAGTAGCATATTCCTTCACTCCTAAGTATGAGGGGTGCAGCAGACAACCTTGGTGCGGGGGGCCACGTGTAGCGGTGGGCGAGCCAACAGAGTAACGGGGGGGCCGAGGCAAGGGTCTGGCTCGGAATGCAGAACCCGTGCACGAGCCGAGCCCTGAAAATGAGTCATGCGAACTATGCAACAAACATCACGTAAAATATGAATGTCTAAAGTTCAAAAAGTGCATTTCTTTAACACGTGGAGTCTTTGACATTAGAAGGGCACATCATACTTCTGCACTGAGAAGTACTCACTAAAAGGGATACATTCGTACAAGTGGTGCTCATACTTGATAGTACTTTCGTACAAACGATAATGAAGAAGAAACCTTTGCTGAAATAAAGGTGCAAAGTAGTCTGTTGTGAAGCGATCTTAATCCTTGGGCACGGTTTGTGCTCCGTAAAACTGACTACATATAGCACGGATTCTGCCTATCGCCCATTCTGTAGTATCGACAACATATAACATGGATTCTGCCTATCGCCCATTCTGTAGTATCGACAACATATAACATGGATTCTGCCTATCGCCCATTCTGTAGTATCGACAACATATAACATGGATTCTGCCTATCGCCCATTCTGTTCAAGTCAGAACAACGCATCAATCTTTGATGTCAGAAGAGCTGCCCAACTAGGGACTGAATTGCACAGTGTGGAGTTGGGAAATGTAAGATCAGTTGCGGCTTCTGTGCATCACCGAACTGTGTGATCTTAGGCAAATTCTTTATTTTACCGAACTTCCTTTTTGTCGTTATCACACATGAAGGCTGTCCTGTTTTCAGTGTGTTCTTTCTGTGGATTTCAATGGTGAAGTCATTGCTAATCGGTGTTTATTTGGTTGTCTGAACCTGCAAAATAGAAAACAAGCCTTGAAAATGCAATAGGTCTCGCCTTTAATTAACTTAAAGCCATTTGCTTTGCTAATGGTATTGTATAGCAAAGCAAATGGCTTTAACTTAATGAAGGGCGAGACCTATTGCATTTTTAATGCTCGTTTCCCGCAGTGGGCGTTGTCCATCATTTGCCGTGATCATCCATCTCCTTGTGACCTCAGACTATACACCCCTAATTCACCATTGGGTTCAGAAGTGCAATCAAGGTCGCAGTTCGACATAGTAAAGGGAAACGACACAGAAAAGCACTGAAAGAAGAAGCGGAAGTGAGAAAGAACACCACTTGATTGACAGCAGATGTTGAGAGGAACTGAAACAAGCATTGAAAATGCAATAGGTCTCGCCCTCGTTTAAGTTAAAGCAATTCTGTTTGTAATTAGGTGGCTTTTTAGCTTTGCTTTGTATTAGTGTTTTTCAAACTTTCATGTCCATAACATGCATATGTATGTATGCATGCATTTATATTTGTATTTAAATAGATATGCAGATGTGTGTGTGTATGTGTTCGAGGCATGTGGGCTGCTGAATTCATATCTGTGCATAGATCGCCGCCTAGTGTTGGGTCCGGATGTTTGCACGTTGTTGTCCTGGAAGAGTCTTCGAAGTATCCTGAGATAGGTGACTCCTCCCCTGGACCACAGTGCGCATGGGCATCCACTCCATCCTCAGATTGTTTTTTTCCGCCATTGGGTTCGGATGTGCTTATCTTAGCTCAAGTTAGGAAAATTTAGTTTAAGGCCAAAAGGCCTTTAGTTTTCGTCGGTACTGTTCCCGCTCGGTATCGACAGCTTTCTTGCTTAGTTTAGCAAACTTCTTCAAGTTTTTCGGATCCGTTTAATCCGACCATCGACCTTACATCGACGATGGAATCGAGGACCCTATTCAAACGGTGTCCTGTTTGCCACGCCAAATATCCACATATCGACGTCCACCCGGTGTGCAACAAATGCCTCTCGCCGGATCACGACGAATCGAAATGTATGGCCTGTGCCCGATTCCGATCCAAGAAGACTCTCCAGAATCGACGGGCAGCGAGATTAGAAGCGCAGCAATCGGCACCGGCCCCGGCCAACATCTTCAGCACCGAGGACGAGGATGTTGAAAGCGTGGAAGACATGAACTCCAGCCCCGCTTCCGAACACGATTCCCGATCGGAAGACGCCGATGAAGCGCTTTTTCACAGGGAAGAAGCCGACGATGAGGTAGGAAACTACGATGAGGCCTTTGGGGCCGAAGAAGATAGCTCTGGTGAAGAGCAGGGCCTACCCGTCGAAACGGAGGCTATCAAAGTGTGTCATTCTACTGCTCCGGTCAAGGGATCGCCTCCGGGCCTTACCCGAGATCAATCCCGCAGTTCTTCGGCCCCGCCTTCGGGCCCGGCCTCGAACATCCAGCAAGAGCCATTATTAACGAAAAAGACTGGTTTCCCTTCAACGAAACCGAAACCAATCGTCGCACCGGTTCCACAGAAACCGAAAGTGAAACTAGCAGTGGTCGGCTCGAAGCCCTCGAAGACCTCCACTCCTTCGACGCCAGCCCAGACCATCGGCTCCGAACGCACTAAAAGGGATTTCGGCGCCGAACTCGCTGCAGCGGATGTCGGTACCGACCCGAAAAGGAAGGCCATCGGTACCACAAAAACGCCTCGGCCCCCGGCACCGAAGCAATCGGCCCCGACCACCAAAGTTAAAATGGCCGCTCCATCGGAGTCCACTTCAAAGGCAGCGAATCGATGACCCTGTGGCTCCGAAGCAGTCCACGCCTACCTCTGCAGAACCACTCGGCACCAAAGAACCTTCGGCGTTCTCGGTGTGAAAAGTTGCGGCGTCATTGCAACGCATCAGAGAACAGGCAGCCCTCCAGTCCACGTCGGGCCCCGACCCGAAAAAGGCTCCAAAGGCACCTTCGGCACCAACCAACATCACTTTTGGTTTGCCGCCGTCCACGGCGCCAAAGATGTTCGAGATCCGAACACGTGTCCGCCAGACACGGTCCCCATCTACTGGACACTCTCCTACTGAGCCTTCACCGTCCCAATTCATCGACGCCGACACCGGCAGACTCATGCTCCGAAAACGGAAGGTCACACCAGAGCAGGCCTTGGACTCTTACAGAATCCCTCTAAAGCAGAAACTGCCAGCAGAATCGGAACCGGTTCTATACGAACGCCTGCATACCTCCTATCCGGTTCCCCAGTCCTTTTCTCCGACGCCCTCCGACACGGACGCAATGGAGGATTACATGGGTGATGATACCACCTACCCTAGGGATATAGATCCTGAGGAGCAGCAGGACCCAGATCAAGCTTGGGATGACCCTGCAGACCCGGGTGCCACAACAGATACCCAGGACACGCAGCTTTACGGCGCAAAAACATCTCCCACAGAGGACACTGCTGCCTTCAATGCCCTCATAGAACGTGCTGCAGCCAATCATGGAGTGCAACTCCACTCTGACACAGTTGAGGACGACTTCTTGGTGGACACTTTCGCCTCCTCTGAGAGGACTGTCAAGACTCTGCCCATGTTGAAAGGTGTTCTCAAGCCAGCAAAGGACATTTTCAAGGACACAACCAGGGCACGGGTGCTGAACCCCAGGATTGAAAAAAAATACAAACCTGCGCCCGGTGACCCTATGTACATTAGAGGTCAGTTACCTCTGGACTCCATGGTGGTTGCTAACGCTCGCAAACGAGCGCACTCGCAAACAACTGGTGATGCTCCTCCCCCAGACAAAGAGTCCAAGGTGCTGGAGACCTCAGGCAAGAGGATTGCAGCTCAAGCAGCAAACATCTGGTGCATTGCCAATACACATGCCCTCCTGGCTCACTACGATCGTTCACACTACGACACGCTAGAGTCACTACTCCAACATCTGCCAGACGAGTACAAAGAGGCAGCGGAGCTCCTCATCAGTGAGGGACAACTTCTTACAAACGCATCCATTAAGTGCGCACTAGACGCTGCCGACACAGCTGCGAGGGCGATAAACACCAGCGTCATGTTACGCCGACACGCTTGGTTAAGAATCTCCGGATTCAAACCTGAGATTCAAAACAACATCCTAAATCAGCCTGTCAACCCCGACTACTTATTCGGACCAGAAGTTGACACCACCTTAGAAAAGATAAAAAAGGACACTGACACTGCAAAGTCAATGGGGGCTCTGCAAACGCAGACATTTCGTAGTGGCTCCTTTCGTCGCCCCGGGAATAGGGGAGCAGCTAGACGACAGGGGTCACAGCAGACATACAATAAAGGGGGCACACAGAGTACCTACGATAAAAACAACAGAGGTGGATATCGTGGCTCCAGCACCAAGGGCAGAGGACGCGGTTACGGCAACACCAGGTCCTCACCCAAGAACAAACAGTGACGCCCTCTCCCTTCCCCCCGACCACATAACACCTGTCGGGGGGAGACTCCAGCTGTTCCTGTCCACGTGGAATACCATCACCACGGACAGGTGGGTCAGGGATATTATCCAGCACGGTTACTGTCTCGAATTAACCTCCACTCCACCCACAATACCGCCAAAGCACCGTCCTATGTCCGCAGAGCACTTAGCATTATTGCAGCAGGAAGTGCTAAGTATGCTGCAAAAAGGTGCAATAGAGGTCGTGCCCTTCAACCAGCAGGGGACAGGGGTGTACTCTCTGTACTTCCTAATCCCAAAAAAGGACGGGTCGCTCAGACCAATACTAGACCTGAGACCCCTCAACCACTACATTCTCTCAGAGCATTTCCATATGCTCACCCTACAGCAGGTTCTCCCGCTGCTCAGCCAGGGAGACTTCCTAGCCACACTAGACCTCAAAGATGCGTACTTCCACATACCCATACACCCGTCACACAGGAAATATCTCAGGTTCACTATTCAGGGACAGCACTACCAATTCAAAGTCCTCCCCTTCGGTGTGACAACAGCACCCAGAGTTTTCACCAAGTGCCTAGCTACAGTGGCTGCACATCTACGGAGACAACACATTCACGTCTACCCTTACCTGGACGACTGGCTTGTTCAGGCAAAGTCAGCCCAGCAATGTGCCAGCCACATGTCCCTCACCATTCACCTTCTTCACAGTCTAGGATTCTCACTAAATTACCCAAAATCACATCTCCAACCTGCACACGTACAACAGTACCTGGGTGCGACCATAGACACTCTGGCAGCCACAGCTCAGCCAAATTTAGTGAGGATCACCAGCATGCAAATGCTGATCTCAAAGTTCAAACCTCAACACTCCCTTCCTGCGCGAGTGTTCATGCAGTTAATAGGCATGATGGCCTCCTGCATTTTCATAGTCCCACACGCGAGACTACATATGCGCCCGCTTCAGGAGTGCTTGGCACGTCAATGGAATCAGGCTCACGGGCAATTAAAAGACCTAGTGTTGGTGAGCGGTCGGGCATACAACTCTCTGCATTGGTGGAATCCACAAAACCTTTGCAAGGGCCGACCGTTCCAAGAGCCTGTTCCACAAATAATACTGACGGCGGACGCGTCTCTCCAGGGATGGGGAGCTCATGTACTCAATTACACAGTGCAGGGACTATGGACAATACAACAAAAGAAGATGCACATCAACCTTCTGGAACTGATGGCAATCTTCCTGGCAATGAAGGCATTCAAAGTACACTTGTGCAACAAAGTCGTGTTGATCCGGACGGACAACATGACTGCCATGTACCACATACAGAAGCAGGGAGGATCACACTCTCCACAGTTGTCTCATCTGGCTCAGAGCATGTGGAAGTGGGCCATTCAGAGGAACATATTCCTCATGGCGGAACACCTCCCCGGCAAGGACAACCAGATGGCGGATCTGCTCAGCAGACACAGCCACCAGATGCACGAGTGGGAGCTACACCCGTCAGTACTCAAACCGTACTTCCAACAGTGGGGTCATCCGGAGATAGACCTATTCGCCACAAGGGAGAACGCAAAATGCCAAAGCTTTGCCGCCAGGTTCCCACATCCACAGTCGCAGGGCAATGCGATATGGATGAACTGGTCCGGCAGATTTGCGTACGCTTTTCCCCCAGCGCCATTAATACCGCTGGTGGCACGCAAACTGCGACAGCACTCACTGACACTCATCCTAGTTGCTCCCACATGGGCGCGCCAGCCATGGTACACCACCTTTCTAGAACTTTCCGTGGTGCCGCATCAAAGGCTGCGGATCAAACCTGCACTCTTTTTTTTTTTTTTGAAAACCTTTATTAACAGTTCTATCAAGAACAAGTACGGGCCTACAACCCCCCGGGGCCGGCCGCTAAGCAATCAGAGCAAAAAACAGGCAAGTGTAAACACAGGCAGCACTTCGGGGAGCAGAAACGTAATGCTACTACCGTGAGCAAAGTAGGTAGGGCACCAGGAGAAAAAGGTTTTCATTTTATAATGAAACAAGGCAGAAGGATCAGGTGCCAAACAATTTTCAAACAGCAATTACAGATATGCAGAGTAATAAACGTAAGCGATTTACAGCAATCCATTAGGTCAATGGCGCAAACACAAGAACATCAGGATGGGGAAAAATATCATAAGCAGTTGCGCCTGCAGTCCTACGCCAGAACTCCCGGAGAGCGCTCCGGAAATTGCGGTACACACGGAGCGGCAACGAGTCATAGCAAAGGAGGTGTATCACGCTGATCCCAGAAAAGAAAAACAAAAAGAATCAGAGAAGAAAAAGGAGGCCATGGAAAAAGAGATAAAAGACTAAAGAATCCCCTCCCCCAACCCCCCGCCCTGCACCTCTGCAGATGAGTACGGCCCCCCCCCCAGCAGTGTGCCTGTCGCCCTGGAACCAGACCCGAAATATAGGAGAATAGGGAAAAAGAAGTAGGAAAAGAACCCCACCAGACGGGGGGGTAGAGAAAGTATTAAGAAACTGGAGGAGGGCCTTCAGAACATACCCCCGGCTTCTCCCTCCCGCACGGTAAGTTTCCCCCAAAGTGAACAGTAAGCGGCACAAAATCTGTCTTCTCAAAGAAAAATGGGGAGCATTATGCACCTATTATGCTGTTAGCTATGCCAGGAGAGCACGCAACCCCTGAGCCCGCCCGTCCACTAGATGACCACCCCTGAAGGATCAGCCTCATCCCTGACCACTCTTTGGGAGTCTGCCCATGCCTACCCCTCGACCCAGCACCATATCCGATGTTCCAAGGTAGAGGATTGTCCAAAAACGTCCGAGAAGCGACGCACACAGGTGGGGTGGAAGTCCCTGAGCATCAACACAGTCCGCAGCGTGGAGAAACAGGCTTCCCAGTGCTGCACAAGGATATGCACTGCACTCCAGGTCCAGGAAGGCAGAAGCAGCCAAAGCAGACAATAGTTGCTGGAGTTGTCTCTGGGTCGCAGGAGGGCACGTACGGGACGAGGCTACCACATCCCACTCAGGTCTAGTGCCTCCGGGGCAGATCAGGTCCTCAGCTGGACGAACACACTGTAGCATACTGGCCGGAGTGTCCAGCTGTGCACTAACCTCAGGGGTGGCCACCAAAGTGTCCTCCTGTGCGCAGTGTGGGTAGTCCCTGTGTACGTGCGGACAGGCGGGCCGCCACTGCCCCAACGCCGACGCCACACCGTCGAGCTTACTCCCCAAGACCCCGACACCATGAATCAAGGAGGAGTGAAGAGCACCAAGGGCCTCGAGGAGGTCGCCGTACCCCAGCACAGCTCTCTGCGATCGCGCTGCCACACAACCGAAAGTCGCAGTCTCACAATCCCGCTGCGGCCCAGCGGACAGGATGGTAGGCTTCATTGCAACAAGATGGCCGCCAAGTATGCCCGACCCTCACCGGGGCCGGGACCCTGGGACAAGCGTCTCGATGTCCACGTCGCTGGTGACCGGGTTCCGGGGGCAGGCGAAAAGTTATCCGTTGCGTGGTCGCGGGCAACAGTCGTCCCCACTACGGACCAGCTCCCGTAAAGATTCTGGGGCGGCCCGCAATGATCAGGGCAGGATACGGGCGGCGGCCGGGCAGCTCACCATCAAAGGCAGGGGCAGCCACCGGAGGGTCTGAGAATTGCACCCCCGGGCATGCACTCGGTCCGCTACGCATGACAGTAGAGACGACCACGACGAAATGTAGGCCGAGTTTGGCACCGCTCCGGTGGACCGACTCCACCCAGTCACAACAGGCCGCTGTTGTTGAACTGCCACCCGGCCACGGCGTCCACTCGAGGCCCCGGCTCCAGGGCCGCACAGGCCGCAAAGTTCAAATGCACATTTCTCCGGCGATACCGCAGCCAGAAACCTCGGAGTCACACAGTCGGGTGCCTCTCTCCTTCAGAAACACGACCGCGTAGCACAGGTTAAGGATCTCGTGCAGGATATCCGTGCGGGATGCGGAGGTTCACGGAGCCGGGAGTCTACGCTGCCGTCCCGGTCGCCATCTTGGCTCCTCCTCCAAAAACCTGCACTCTTAACGCAGAACCATGGCGAAATTCAGCACCTAGATCCGCAACAGCTGAACCTGGCAATCTGGCTCCTGAAGTCTTAGAGTTTGGCTACCTAAACCTGCCACCTGACTGTATGGAGATCATTAAGGAGGCCAGGAGACCCACTACCAGAGCTTGCTATGCAGCTAAATGGAAGAGGTTTGTCATTTATTGCAACAACAATGACATTAACCCGCTAGACGCATCCATTCAAAACATAATCTGTTACCTCTTACACCTATACCGATGCAATCTGGCATACACCTCAATACGTATCCATTTGACCGCAATAGCAGCCTATCTCCAGAACAGGCAGCACCTCTCTTTATTCAGAGTGCCTGCCATCAAAGCTTTCTTGGAGGGACTTAAACGAGTAATTCCCCCAAGACACCCACCAACACCGGTGTGGAACCTCAACTTGGTCCTCACCCGACTGATGGGTCCACCCTTCGAACCTCTCCACTCATGTGAGATTCAATTCCTCACCTGGAAAGTAGCTTTCCTAGTGGCAATCACTTCGTTAAGAAGAGTTAGTGAACTCCAGGCACTAACCATTCAAGAGCCATTCATACAGGTTCACGCAAACAGGGTCGTACTACGTACCAACCCCAAATTCATGCCTAAAGTGATATCGCAGTTCCACATGAATCAAACTATTGAACTGCCTGTTTTCTTTCAGAATCCACAAAATGTCGCTGAAAGAATGCTCCATACACTAGATGTCAAAAGAGCCCTCATGTACTATATAGACAGAACTAAAGACTTTAGGAAGACAAAACAACTTTTTGTTGCCTTTTCTCCACAACACAAAGGCAACGCCATCTCCAAAGCAGGTATAGCCAGATGGATCGTTAAACGCACATTAACGATTCCCCCAAGAGCCCACTCAACACGTACGTTAGGGGCGTCCATGGCTTTCCTGGGAAACATTCCTTTACAGGAAATATGTAGAGCAGCCACATGGTCCACTATACATACATTTACCAAACACTACTGTGTAGATGTACACTCAAAACAGCAGGCAGCTGTAGGACAGGCTGTTCTCAAAACTCTTTTTCAGACCGCTGCAGCTGGCACTGGTGGCCGCCGCTAATAGGAGGTACTGCTATGTATTCTATGCACAGATATGAATTCAGCAGCCCACATGCCTCGAACTGAATATGCTACTTACCAGTATGCATCTGTTCTTGGCATGTAGGGCTGCTGACATTCATATCGCCCACCCTCCTCCCCAGCGCCTGTAGCAGCTGCTGCTCTCAGAATTACTGTATAGCATGGTCATCACTTTCTATATCTACTCCATCACTGCCACAATGGCGAAAAACAATCTGAGGATGGAGAGGATGCCCATGCGCACTGTGGTCCAAGGGAGGAGTCACCTATCTCAGGATACTTCGAAGACTCTTCCAGGACAACAACGTGCAAACATCCGGACCCAACACTAGGCGGCGATCTATGCACAGATATGAATGTCAGCAGCCCTACATGCCAAGAACAGATGCATACTGGTAAGTAGCATATTCAATATATATATATATATATATATGTATATATATATATATGTATATATATATCTATATGTTTATATATGGGCGCAAGGACGCCCGAAACACGTCAGGACTTGATGGCACGATGTTTCTGTGTGCTTCAGTGATTGCTGTACAGAGCTGCCCGGCCGAATAAAGGATTCACACATCTGTATATGGCTCTCCATGTTGGGAACTTTTGTTGTGATGCAAATTAAGTGCGGCCCTCCCAGGTCGCGGAGAGCCCTCCCGCGGATGAGTGGGTCGCTGAAGTCATTCAAACTTCGGGTGAAGGAACGATGCGTGTTCGGCTGGGATATTCCAGGCATTCATGCAAGTCACACAGCCCCACTGTGGAGATTAATTATGTTATAGACTTTGGTAGCCGCACTTACCTGTGATTAACACCGAAAGGAACTCTATTCACCAGCATGCACTAGCTGACACTCCATTGGGCGGAACTTTAAAAGCTGATGACAAAGAGCGGCGGTATTCTGCCTTCGTCTATACTGCCAGCACCTGTGACCAAGGGCGCAAGGACGCCCAACACGCGTCGGTACTTGATGGCATGTTTCTGTGTGCTTCAGTGATTGCTGTACGGAGCTGCCCAGCCGAATAAGGGATTCACACATCTGTATGTGGCTCTCCATGTTGGGAACTTTTGTTGTGATGTTTATATATATATATATGTATGTATATATATAGCTGGATGGCAGCTCGAGTACAGAGCACCCTCAACACCAGCGACACTTGAGGTGAGCAAATTTAGAGTGTCGCTGGTGTTGAGGGTGCTCTGTACTCGAGCTGCCATCCACCTAAACTTGGGAACTACCCAGAGTTCTCTCTTTCTTTTTTTTATATATATATATATGTTCGAGGCATGTGGGCTGCTGAATTCATATCTGTGCATAGATCGCCGCCTAGTGTTGGGTCCGGATGTTTGCACGTTGTTGTCCTGGAAGAGTCTTCGAAGTATCCTTGGATAGGTGACTCCTCCCCTGGACTACAGTGCGCATGGGCATCCTCTCCATCCTCAGATTGTTTTTTTCCGCCATTGGGTTCGGATGTGCTATCTTAGCTCAAGTTAGGAAAATATTTTGTCGAGGCCAAAAGGCCTTTAGTTTGCGTCGGTACTGTTTATCGATCGGGTTTCGATACAAGCTTGTTAGTTTACTAACTTTCAGCACCGACTTTTTTCGCATTTATCTGTCCATCGACTACTTCGACGATGGAATCGAGGACGCCATTCAAAAGGTGTCCGGTATGCAATGCGAAGTACCCACACATCGACGTCCATCCGGTGTGCAACAAATGCCTTTCGCCGGACCACGACGAATCGACATGCATGGCCGGTGCCCGGTTCCGTTCCAAGAAGACTCTACGGAATCGACGAGCGGCGAGACTCGAGGCGCAGCACGCGGCACCGGCCCCAACAGACATCTTCGACGAGGCCGAAGACGTCGAGGAATTAGAAGTCTTGCCCTCCAGTCCCGTTTCCGAACACGAACCCGGATCGGACGAGGTAGACGAGTCACTCTTCCACAGAGGTGAAGACGACACCGAGGTAGGAGACGACGAGGAGGCCGTAGGGGCCGAAGAGAGTAGCCCCAATGATGAACAAGGCCTACCTGTTCAAACCGAAGAAACACCAGTGCCACAGCCTATGGCTCCGGTCGAGGGATCGCCTTCGGGCCTTACCCGAGACCCATCCGGCAGTTCTTCGGCCCCGCCCTCGGACGTTCAGCGGCAGCCATTACTGCATAAAACAGCTGGTTTCCCTACCGCAAAACCGAAACCGAAAGCTGCTCCGGTTCCTCCGAAACTGAAAGTGGCGCTGGTCGGATCGAGGCCTTCCACGCCTTCGACGCCAGCGCAACGCGTCGGCACCGACCGCACCAAGAGAGACTTCGGTGCCGAACTTGAAGCGGGCGACGTCGGAGTCGACAAACGGAAAAAGGCCATCGGCACCGACAAACCTGCTCGGCTACCGGTACCAACGACACCGAGGGCCGTACCGCCTGCTGCGTCTCGCATCGCTCCCTCGACGACACCTAAGCCTCACGTATCGAAGACTTCAACGGTGATCTCCGCACCTCGACTCGAGGAACCGCCGGCGCCGACAAAATCCTCGGCCGCCTCTACGAACCTGGCTGGTGCCAAAGCCTCAAAGACGCCCCAAGTACGACCTGGTGCGACGCAAGGCAGCAAAACCACGGCTGTCCTCCAGGACACGTCGGGTTCCGGTTCGATCGGAGCTCCAGCAGCCTCTTCGGTGCCGGCCAACATTACCTTCGGCTTGCCTCCGTCGACAATCCCCAAAATGTTCCAACTCAGGACACGGGTCACCCAAACTACGGTCACACCTGCTGAGACGTCTCCGGCACGTGTCATCGACGCCGACACTGGCAGGATGATTCTCCACGACCGAAGGATAACTTCGGAGCCGCCATTGGACCCTTTCAGGATCCCACTAAAAAGGAAGTTGCCTGTAGAATCAGAACCTCTCCTTTATGAACCTTTCCATTCATCCTACCAGGATCCACACTGGTTCTCCCCCACACGCTCCGACACGGATGCATTGGAGGACTACATGGATGACCAAGTCCCCTACCATGTAGACACAGACCCTGATGACCAGCAGGACCCTGATCAAACTTGGGGCGACCCTGCAGACCCCAGTGCACCTCTCGATGCACAGGACCCACAACTCTATGGGGCAAAAACATCTCCTACGGAGGATACTGCGGCGTTCAACGCTCTTATTGAACGTGCTGCAAATAACCATGGGGTACAGCTTCACTCTGATACCATCGAAGATGACTTTCTAATGGACACCTTTGCATCCTCAGAAAGACATGTAAAGACTCTGCCAATGTTGAAGGGGGTCCTCAAACCAGCCAAGGACATTTTCAAGGAACCCACCAGGGCACGAGTGATAAACCCCAGGATTGATAAGAAATACAGATCAGCACCTGGGGATCCTACTTACATCAGAGGCCAATTACCACTCGACTCCATCGTCGTAGCGAATGCACGCAAGAGGGCACACTCGCAAACGACAGGTGACGCTCCTCCCCCGGACAAAGAGTCCAAGGTGTTAGAGACCTCTGGCAAGCGAGTTGCCGCCCAAGCTGCCAACATATGGCGCATAGCCAACACTCAAGCGCTCCTTGCTCGCTATGATAGAGCACACTATGACACACTGGAGCAAATATTCCAACATCTCCCTGACCAGTTCAAGGAAGGCGCAGAAATGCTCATCAGAGAAGGACAGCTACTCACGAATGCTTCCATCAAATGTGCACTAGATGCTGCAGACACGGCTGCCAGAGCCATAAACACAAGCGTCATGCTGCGACGACATGCCTGGCTACGGATCTCAGGATTCAAGCCTGAGGTACAAAACAATATACTCAACCAGCCCGTCAACCCCGACTATTTATTCGGGCCAGAGGTTGACACCACCCTCGAAAAGATAAAAAAGGACACGGACACTGCAAAGTCCATGGGCGCCCTACAAACTCAGTCCTTTCGGAGCGGCTCCTTTCGTCGCCCCGGAAACAAGGGAGCAGGTAGAGGACAGGGGTCACAACAAACATATAACAAAGGCAATACACAGACCACCTACGATAAAAACACCCGAGGTGGATATCGTGGCTCCAGTACAAAGGGCAGAGGACGTGGCTACGGCAACACCAGGTCCTCCCCCAAGAACAAGCAGTGACGCCCTCTCCCTTCCTCCCGACCACATAACACCTGTCGGGGGAAGGCTACAACGGTTCCTGTCCACGTGGAACTCCATCACCACGGACAGGTGGGTCAAAGATATTGTAAAATACGGTTACTGTCTGGAGTTAACCTCCACTCCACCCACAATACCACCAAGAAGCCGTCCTATGTCCTCAGAGCACTTAACGCTCTTACAGCAAGAGGTGCAAAGTATGCTTCTAAAAGGCGCTATAGAGGTCGTACCCATCCACGAGCAGGGTACGGGAGTGTACTCCCTCTACTTCTTAATTCCAAAAAAGGACGGGTCGCTCAGACCTATATTAGACCTGAGACCCCTGAACCAGTACATTCTTTCAGAGCACTTTCACATGCTCACTCTACAGCAAGTCCTTCCGCTTCTCAAGCAGGGAGACTTCCTAGCCACACTGGACCTCAAGGATGCGTACTTTCACATACCCATCCACCCCTCACACAAAAAATACCTCAGGTTCACTGTTCAAGGGCAGCACTATCAGTTCAAAGTCCTTCCCTTCGGCGTGACAACAGCGCCCAGGGTTTTCACGAAGTGCCTAGCTACGGTGGCAGCACATCTACGGAGGCAGCATATACACGTCTACCCCTACCTAGACGACTGGCTCGTTCAAGCGAAGTCAGCCCAGCAATGTGCAAGCCACATGTCCCGCACCATTCACCTTCTTCACAGTCTGGGATTCTCACTAAATTACCCAAAGTCCCATCTCCAGCCCGCACACGTACAACAGTACCTAGGTGCGACTATAGACACTCTGGCGGCCACAGCTCAGCCAAATTTAGTGAGGATCAACAGCATACAACTGCTGATCTCCAAGTTCAAACCCAATCACTCACTTCCAGCGCGAGTGTTTATGCAGTTGATAGGCATGATGGCCTCCTGCATCTTCTTTGTCCCGCACGCGAGATTACATATGCGCCCACTTCAGGAGTGCCTAGCACGTCAGTGGAATCAGGCTCAAGGACAGTTGAAGGACCTAGTGTTGGTGAGTGGTCGGGCATACAACTCTCTGCATTGGTGGAATCCACAAAACCTTTGCAAGGGCCGACCATTCCAAGAGCCTGTCCCACAGATAGTACTGACAGCGGACGCGTCTCTCCAGGGATGGGGAGCTCATGTACTCCACTACACAGTGCAGGAACTATGGACAACACAACAAAAGAAGTTGCACATCAACCTTCTGGAACTGATGGCAATCTTCCTAGCCATGAAGGCATTCAAAGTACATCTATGCAACAAGGTCGTGTTGATCCGGACGGACAACATGACCGCAATGTACTACATACAGAAACAGGGAGGAACACACTCTCCACAGTTGTCTCATCTGGCTCAGAGCATGTGGAAGTGGGCCATTCAAAGGAACATGTTCCTCATGGCGGAACACCTCCCTGGCAAGGACAACCAGATGGCGGATCTGCTCAGCAGACACAGCCACCAGATGCACGAGTGGGAGTTACACCCATCAGTACTCCAACCGTACTTCCAGCAGTGGGGTCATCCGGAGATAGACCTATTCGCGACAAGCGAAAACGCAAAATGCCAAAGCTTCGCCGCCAGATTCCTACATCCGCAGTCGCAGGGCAATGCGATATGGATGAACTGGTCCGGCAGATTTGCGTACGCTTTTCCCCCAGCGCCATTGATACCGCTGGTGGCTCGCAAACTCCGACAACACTCCCTGACACTCGTCCTAGTTGCCTCCACGTGGGCACGCCAGCCGTGGTACACCACCTTCCTCGAACTTTCCGTGGTGCCGCATCAAAGGCTGCGGATCAAACCCGCGCATTTGACGCAGAACCATGGAGAGGTTCAGCACCCAGATCCGCAACAGCTGAACCTGGCGATCTGGCTCCTGAAGTCCTAGAGTTTGGCTATCTCAACCTGCCACCTGACTGTATGGACATCATCAAGGAGGCCAGGAGACCCACCACCAGAGCTTGCTATGCAGCCAAATGGAAAAGGTTCGTCATTTATTGCGGTAATAATGACATCAACCCGCTGGACGCATCCATCCAACACATCATCTGTTACCTCTTACACCTATATCGATGCAATCTGGCGTACACCTCTATACGTGTCCATTTGACCGCAATCTCAGCCTATCTGCAAACTAGGCAGCACCTCTCTCTATTCAGAGTGCCTGCCATCAAAGCATTCTTGGAAGGACTCAAACGAGTCATTCCACCAAGCCACCCACCGGCTCCAATGTGGAACCTCAACTTGGTCCTCACACGCCTAATGGGTCCACCCTTTGAACCTCTACACTCATGCGAGATTCAATTCCTTACCTGGAAAGTGGCCTTCCTTGTAGCTATCACTTCCCTAAGAAGAGTTAGTGAACTCCAGGCACTAACCGTTCAAGAGCCATTTATACAGGTTCACGCCAACAGGGTCGTACTACGTACCAACCCCAAATTCATGCCCAAAGTAATATCGCAGTTCCACATGAATCAGACTATTGAACTGCCAGTGTTCTTCCAAAACCCACAAACTGTTGCAGAAAGGGCACTACATACACTAGATGTACGGAGGGCCCTCATGTACTACATCGATAGGACTAAACCCTTCAGGAAGACAAAACAACTGTTCGTTGCCTTTGCCCCACACCACAAAGGTAACGCCATCTCCAAAGCAGGGATAGCCAGATGGATAGTTAAGTGTATTCAAATCTGTTATCAAAAAGCAAAACGCACATTAACTATTCCACCACGAGCCCACTCAACACGTAAGTTGGGGGCTTCCATGGCCTTCCTAGGAAATATTCCCCTGCATGATATATGCAGAGCAGCCACATGGTCCACTACACACACATTTACAAAACACTATTGCGTAGATGTGCAGTCAAAACAGCAGGCAGCTGTAGGACAGGCTGTTCTCAAAACACTTTTTCAGACCGCTGCAGCTGGCACGGGTAGCCGCCGCCAATAGAGGGCACTGCTATGTATTCTATGCACAGATATGAATTCAGCAGCCCACAGGCCTCGAACTGAATATGCTACTTACCAGTATGCATCTGTTCTTGGCATGTAGGGCTGCTGACATTCATATCGCCCTCCCTCCTCCCCGGCGCCTGTCGCAGCTGCAGCTCTCAGAATTACTGCAAGCATGGTCATCACTTTCTGTATCTACTCCATCACTGCCACAATGGCGAAAAACAATCTGAGGATGGAGAGGATGCCCATGCGCACTGTAGTCCAGGGGAGGAGTCACCTATCCAAGGATACTTCGAAGACTCTTCCAGGACAACAACGTGCAAACATCCGGACCCAACACTAGGCGGCGATCTATGCACAGATATGAATGTCAGCAGCCCTACATGCCAAGAACAGATGCATACTGGTAAGTAGCATATTCATTATCTACACATACATATATATATATATGACGAAGGCTGACGTGCAGCCGAAATGCATTCGCCCCTGAAAGGAATAAAGCTGCTTCCTTACTGTTCCCCGGGTGGTGTCTACTCATTCGCAAGAAGGAGGTTCGTGTATTTAGTTCCCGTGTGTGCCAGAAACACGGTTTTAGAGACCCCCGCCTCACCAGTTGGCCCGGTAATTACTGGCTTCGTCGCTGTTGCAGTGGCAGTCTGTGCATCCAAGTTATTGGAAGATCGGGACCCGCCATGGAGTTTGGAGAGGAAAGACAGCAGTCATGAGGTTACCCAACCCCATGTTGGGCGACGTGCATTGTCATCGTTGCCCCTGCCAGACACAATCCCTGAATTCTGAGGCTGAGGCGGTTGGGGGACCCAAGGAGGCGTGATGTTCCTTTACCCAACGGGAAATTGGCTTCAAAACGAACTGTCCTGCCATTCCGCTTATCCACCAGGCGTAACACCCCTTACGCATTACCTACCTGGATTTCACCATGCATTCTGGGAGTTGCAGTTCATCAACACCACCCGAACTGACAACAGGTGAGCGTTTCATCACAGGGGGCGGAGCGGGCCCTCAGCCAATAAGAGGGCAGCAGGACTCAGGCTCGTGAAGTGGAAGCCTCCTGAACATTATGGCGCTGACGAAGGCTGACGTGCAGCCGAAATGCATTCGCCCCTGAAAGGAATAAAGCTGCTTCCTTACTGTTCCCCGGGTGGTGTCTACTCATTCGCAAGAAGGAGGTTCGTGTATTTAGTTCCCGTGTGTGCCAGAAACACGGTTTTAGAGACCCCCGCCTCACCAGTTGGCCCGGTAATTACTGGCTTCGTCGCTGTTGCAGTGGCAGTCTGTGCATCCAAGTTATTGGAAGATCGGGACCCGCCATGGAGTTTGGAGAGGAAAGACAGCAGTCATGAGGTTACCCAACCCCATGTTGGGCGACGTGCATTGTCATCGTTGCCCCTGCCAGACACAATCCCTGAATTCTGAGGCTGAGGCGGTTGGGGGACCCAAGGAGGCGTGATGTTCCTTTACCCAACGGGAAATTGGCTTCAAAACGAACTGTCCTGCCATTCCGCTTATCCACCAGGCGTAACACCCCTTACGCATTACCTACCTGGATTTCACCATGCATTCTGGGAGTTGCAGTTCATCAACACCACCCGAACTGACAACAGGTGAGCGTTTCATCACAGGGGGCGGAGCGGGCCCTCAGCCAATAAGAGGGCAGCAGGACTCAGGCTCGTGAAGTGGAAGCCTCCTGAACATTATGGCGCTGACGAAGGCTGACGTGCAGCCGAAATGCATTCGCCCCTGAAAGGAATAAAGCTGCTTCCTTACTGTTCCCCGGGTGGTGTCTACTCATTCGCAAGAAGGAGGTTCGTGTATTTAGTTCCCGTGTGTGCCAGAAACACGGTTTTAGAGACCCCCGCCTCACCAGTTGGCCCGGTAATTACTGGCTTCGTCGCTGTTGCAGTGGCAGTCTGTGCATCCAAGTTATTGGAAGATCGGGACCCGCCATGGAGTTTGGAGAGGAAAGACAGCAGTCATGAGGTTACCCAACCCCATGTTGGGCGACGTGCATTGTCATCGTTGCCCCTGCCAGACACAATCCCTGAATTCTGAGGCTGAGGCGGTTGGGGGACCCAAGAAGGCGTGATGTTCCTTTACCCAACGGGAAATTGGCTTCAAAACGAACTGTCCTGCCATTCCGCTTATCCACCAGGCGTAACACCCCTTACGCATTACCTACCTGGATTTCACCATGCATTCTGGGAGTTGCAGTTCATCAACACCACCCGAACTGACAACAGGTGAGCGTTTCATCACAGGGGGCGGAGCGGGCCCTCAGCCAATAAGAGGGCAGCAGGACTCAGGCTCGTGAAGTGGAAGCCTCCTGAACATTATGGCGCTGACGAAGGCTGACGTGCAGCCGAAATGCATTCGCCCCTGAAAGGAATAAAGCTGCTTCCTTACTGTTCCCCGGGTGGTGTCTACTCATTCGCAAGAAGGAGGTTCGTGTATTTAGTTCCCGTGTGTGCCAGAAACACGGTTTTAGAGACCCCCGCCTCACCAGTTGGCCCGGTAATTACTGGCTTCGTCGCTGTTGCAGTGGCAGTCTGTGCATCCAAGTTATTGGAAGATCGGGACCCGCCATGGAGTTTGGAGAGGAAAGACAGCAGTCATGAGGTTACCCAACCCCATGTTGGGCGACGTGCATTGTCATCGTTGCCCCTGCCAGACACAATCCCTGAATTCTGAGGCTGAGGCGGTTGGGGGACCCAAGGAGGCGTGATGTTCCTTTACCCAACGGGAAATTGGCTTCAAAACGAACTGTCCTGCCATTCCGCTTATCCACCAGGCGTAACACCCCTTACGCATTACCTACCTGGATTTCACCATGCATTCTGGGAGTTGCAGTTCATCAACACCACCCGAACTGACAACAGGTGAGCGTTTCATCACAGGGGGCGGAGCGGGCCCTCAGCCAATAAGAGGGCAGCAGGACTCAGGCTCGTGAAGTGGAAGCCTCCTGAACATTATGGCGCTGACGAAGGCTGACGTGCAGCCGAAATCCATTCGCCCCTGAAAGGAATAAAGCTGCTTCCTTACTGTTCCCCGGGTGGTGTCTACTCATTCGCAAGAAGGAGGTTCGTGTATTTAGTTCCCGTGTGTGCCAGAAACACGGTTTTAGAGACCCCCGCCTCACCAGTTGGCCCGGTAATTACTGGCTTCCTCGCTGTTGCAGTGGCAGTCTGTGCATCCAAGTTATTGGAAGATCGGGACCCGCCATGGAGTTTGGAGAGGAAAGACAGCAGTCATGAGGTTACCCAACCCCATGTTGGGCGACGTGCATTGTCATCGTTGCCCCTGCCAGACACAATCCCTGAATTCTGAGGCTGAGGCGGTTGGGGGACCCAAGGAGGCGTGATGTTCCTTTACCCAACGGGAAATTGGCTTCAAAACGAACTGTCCTGCCATTCCGCTTATCCACCAGGCGTAACACCCCTTACGCATTACCTACCTGGATTTCACCATGCATTCTGGGAGTTGCAGTTCATCAACACCACCCGAACTGACAACAGGTGAGCGTTTCATCACAGGGGGCGGAGCGGGCCCTCAGCCAATAAGAGGGCAGCAGGACTCAGGCTTGTGAAGTGGAAGCCTCCTGAACATTATGGCGCTGACGAAGGCTGACGTGCAGCCGAAATGCATTCGCCCCTGAAAGGAATAAAGCTGCTTCCTTACTGTTCCCCGGGTGGTGTCTACTCATTCGCAAGAAGGAGGTTCGTGTATTTAGTTCCCGTGTGTGCCAGAAACACGGTTTTAGAGACCCCCGCCTCACCAGTTGGCCCGGTAATTACTGGCTTCGTCGCTGTTGCAGTGGCAGTCTGTGCATCCAAGTTATTGGAAGATCGGGACCCGCCATGGAGTTTGGAGAGGAAAGACAGCAGTCATGAGGTTACCCAACCCCATGTTGGGCGACGTGCATTGTCATCGTTGCCCCTGCCAGACACAATATCTGAATTCTGAGGCTGAGGCGGTTGGGGGACCCAAGGAGGCGTGATGTTCCTTTACCCAACGGGAAATTGGCTTCAAAACGAACTGTCCTGCCATTCCGCTTATCCACCAGGCGTAACACCCCTTACGCATTACCTACCTGGATTTCACCATGCATTCTGGGAGTTGCAGTTCATCAACACCACCCGAACTGACAACAGGTGAGCGTTTCATCACAGGGGGCGGAGCGGGCCCTCAGCCAATAAGAGGGCAGCAGGACTCAGGCTCGTGAAGTGGAAGCCTCCTGAACATTATGGCGCTGACGAAGGCTGACGTGCAGCCGAAATGCATTCGCCCCTGAAAGGAATAAAGCTGCTTCCTTACTGTTCCCCGGGTGGTGTCTACTCATTCGCAAGAAGGAGGTTCGTGTATTTAGTTCCCGTGTGTGCCAGAAACACGGTTTTAGAGACCCCCGCCTCACCAGTTGGCCCGGTAATTACTGGCTTCGTCGCTGTTGCAGTGGCAGTCTGTGCATCCAAGTTATTGGAAGATCGGGACCCGCCATGGAGTTTGGAGAGGAAAGACAGCAGTCATGAGGTTACCCAACCCCATGTTGGGCGACGTGCATTGTCATCGTTGCCCCTGCCAGACACAATCCCTGAATTCTGAGGCTGAGGCGGTTGGGGGACCCAAGGATGCGTGATGTTCCTTTACCCAACGGGAAATTGGCTTCAAAACGAACTGTCCTGCCATTCCGCTTATCCACCAGGCGTAACACCCCTTACGCATTACCTACCTGGATTTCACCATGCATTCTGGGAGTTGCAGTTCATCAACACCACCCGAACTGACAACAGGTGAGCGTTTCATCACAGGGGGCGGAGCGGGCCCTCAGCCAATAAGAGGGCAGCAGGACTCAGGCTCGTGAAGTGGAAGCCTCCTGAACATTATGGCGCTGACGAAGGCTGACGTGCAGCCGAAATGCATTCGCCCCTGAAAGGAATAAAGCTGCTTCCTTACTGTTCCCCGGGTGGTGTCTACTCATTCGCAAGAAGGAGGTTCGTGTATTTAGTTCCCGTGTGTGCCAGAAACACGGTTTTAGAGACCCCCGCCTCACCAGTTGGCCCGGTAATTACTGGCTTCGTCGCTGTTGCAGTGGCAGTCTGTGCATCCAAGTTATTGGAAGATCGGGACCCGCCATGGAGTTTGGAGAGGAAAGACAGCAGTCATGAGGTTACCCAACCCCATGTTGGGCGACGTGCATTGTCATCGTTGCCCCTGCCAGACACAATCCCTGAATTCTGAGGCTGAGGCGGTTGGGGGACCCAAGGAGGCGTGATGTTCCTTTACCCAACGGGAAATTGGCTTCAAAACGAACTGTCCTGCCATTCCGCTTATCCACCAGGCGTAACACCCCTTACGCATTACCTACCTGGATTTCACCATGCATTCTGGGAGTTGCAGTTCATCAACACCACCCGAACTGACAACAGGTGAGCGTTTCATCACAGGGGGCGGAGCGGGCCCTCAGCCAATAAGAGGGCAGCAGGACTCAGGCTCGTGAAGTGGAAGCCTCCTGAACATTATGGCGCTGACGAAGGCTGACGTGCAGCCGAAATGCATTCGCCCCTGAAAGGAACAAAGCTGCTTCCTTACTGTTCCCCGGGTGGTGTCTACTCATTCGCAAGAAGGAGGTTCGTGTATTTAGTTCCCGTGTGTGCCAGAAACACGGTTTTAGAGACCCCCGCCTCACCAGTTGGCCCGGTAATTACTGGCTTCGTCGCTGTTGCAGTGGCAGTCTGTGCATCCAAGTTATTGGAAGATCGGGACCCGCCATGGAGTTTGGAGAGGAAAGACAGCAGTCATGAGGTTACCCAACCCCATGTTGGGCGACGTGCATTGTCATCGTTGCCCCTGCCAGACACAATCCCTGAATTCTGAGGCTGAGGCGGTTGGGGGACCCAAGGAGGCGTGATGTTCCTTTACCCAACGGGAAATTGGCTTCAAAACGAACTGTCCTGCCATTCCGCTTATCCACCAGGCGTAACACCCCTTACGCATTACCTACCTGGATTTCACCATGCATTCTGGGAGTTGCAGTTCATCAACACCACCCGAACTGACAACAGGTGAGCGTTTCATCACAGGGGGCGGAGCGGGCCCTCAGCCAATAAGAGGGCAGCAGGACTCAGGCTCGTGAAGTGGAAGCCTCCTGAACATTATGGCGCTGACGAAGGCTGACGTGCAGCCGAAATGCATTCGCCCCTGAAAGGAATAAAGCTGCTTCCTTACTGTTCCCCGGGTGGTGTCTACTCATTCGCAAGAAGGAGGTTCGTGTATATATATATATAAATGCATATTCATATATATATATATGTGCATATGTGTGCGCGTAGAGAGGTACAGGTAGAGAGAGGTAGACTGGTAGATAGGTATGTAGAGAGGTAGAGAGAGAGGTAGAGAGTAGAGTGAGTAGTAGAGAGTGAGTTGTAGAGTGAATAGTAGAGAGTAGTAGAGAGCGAGTAGTAGAGTAGTAGAGTGAGTAGAGAGTAGTAGAAGTGAGTAGGAGACAGTAGTAGAGAGTAGTAGAGAGAGAGTAGTAGAGACAATAGTAGAGTAGTAGTGAGAGGTAGAGAGAGTAGAGAGTGAGTAGTAGAGAGAGTAGTAGAGAGAGAGTAGTAGAGAGAGTAGTAGAGAGAGTAGTAGAGAGAGTAGTAGAGTGAGTAGTAGAGTGAGTAGTAGAGAGAGAGTAGTAGAGTGAGTAATAGAGAGAGAGTAGTAGAGAGTGAGCAGGAGAGAGTAGTAGAGAGTAGAGAGATAGTAGAGAATGAGTAGTAGAGACTGAGTAGTAGCGAGTAGAGTGAGTAGTAGAGAGTGAGTAGTAGAGAGTGAGTAGTAGAGTGCATAGTAGAGTGCGTAGCAGAGAGTGCGTAGTAGAGAGTGCGTAGTAGAGAGTGAGTAGTAGAAAGAGAGTAGTAGAGAGAGAGTAGTAGAGTACTAGAGAGTAATTGAGAGTAGTAGAGAGAGTAGTAGACAGTGAGTAGTAGAGAGTAGTAGAGAGTGTAGAGAGTGAGTAGTAGGGCGCGAGTAGTAGGGTGCGAGTAGTAGAGAGAGAGTAGTAGAGAGTGATTAGTAGAGAGTGAGTAGTGTAGAGTGAGTAGTAGAGAATGAGTAGTAGAGTGAGTAGTAGAGAACGAGTAGTAGAGAACGAGTAGTAGAGAACGAGTAGTAGAGTAGTGTAGATTGAGTAGTAGAGTAGTGTAGAGTAGGTAGTAGAGTAGGTAGTAGAGTGAGTAGGAGAGTGAGTAGTAGAGAGTGAGTAGTAGAGAGTGAGTAGTAGAGAGTGAGCAGTAGAGAGTGAGCAGTAGAGAGTGAGTAGTAGAGAGTGAGTAGTAGAGAGTAATTGAGAGTAGTAGAGAGTGAGTAGGAGAGTGAGTAGGAGAGTGAGTAGTAGAGAGTGAGTAGTAGAGTGAGTAGTAGAGAGTGAGTAGTAGAGAGTGAGTAGTAAAGAGTAGTTGAGAGTAGTAGAGTGCGTAGTAGAGTGCGTAGTAGAGAGTAGTTGAGAACGAGTAGTAGAGAACGAGTAGTAGAGAACGAGTAGTAGAGTAGTGTAGAGTGAGTAGTAGAGTAGTGTAGAGTGAGTAGGAGAGTGATTAGTAGAGAGTGAGTAGTAGAGTAATTGAGAGTAGTAGAGAGTGAGTAGTAGAGAGTGAGTAGTAGAGAGTGAGTAGTAGAGTGAGTAGTAGAGAGTGAGTAGTAGCGAGTGAGTAGTAGAGAGTAGTAGAGAACGAGTAGTAGAAAACCAGTAGTAGAGAGTAGTAGAGAGTAGTATAGAGTAGTAGAGAGTGAGTAGTAGAGTAGTAGAGAGCGAGTAGTAGAGAGAGAGTAGTAGAGAACGAATAGTAGAGAACGAATAGTAGAGAACGAGTAGTAGAGAACGAGTAGTAGAGTGAGTAGTAGAGTGTAGTAGAGTGTGAGTAGAAGAGACAGAGAGTAGTAGAGGGTGATTAGTAGAGAGTGAGTAGTAGAGAGAGTAGTAGAGTAGTAGAGTGTAGTAGAGTGAGTAGTAGAGAACAAGTAGTAGAGTGAGTAGTAGAGTAGTAGAGTGAGTAGTAGAGTGAGTAGTAGAGTGAGTAGTAGAGAGTAGTAGAAAGTGAGTAGTAGAGAGAGTAGTAGAGAGTGAGTAGGGGAGAGAGAGAGAGAGTAGTAGAGAGGACGCAGAATAGTTCCTACAGAAGTGAACAATCACTTGGGAGTATATTCTGAATGCTTCCGAAATAAGATTTGACTGAGGCCTACTGGATCTCTGTTTCTTTAACAGGTTCTCAAAGACCCAAAAAGTCAAGATGTCCACACTGCAACAAGATATACTACTCTTATGAAAGGGGACTACATGGGAACCATAGACCTCCAGGATGCCTATATGCATGTCCTGATGGGCATTACAAAAAATGGGGTTACCCCAAAAGTCAGGGACCTGGGAATCAGATCAATACAAAAAACAATGGTCCTAACTCAATTGTTACCACAACAGCAGTATGTCATCCCGTTAAATCTTTACATAATTTAGAGCTGAATTGCATTTAGAATAGCTCAAGAAATTCAATTTGACATTCCAACATGAAGCGATGCAACATCCATTATTTGATTCATCAATATTTATTTGCAAAAGATTTTTTTCTTTTATAGATTATATAATGTTCGGCGCATGGTTGCTCCAGAGGGAACGTGCATGAAATAAAAGTGCTGAGAAGTGAATGTGTAGAGACAGAAAATTTAAAGAACAATAGAACAGATATTAAAATCATTGACAAGATACACGGTTATAATTCACCGTACAAGGTGTCCTGGTCACGTATCAACAATCAGTTTCAATTTTCATGTACAGAATTTAATTCATATTGTAGCACGTTTGGGAAATGGCGTGTACCAGGCTTAGCAACAAGGAGGTGTCGACGTTTCGACCCGTCTTGGGGTACAGAGGTATTTTGAGGCCTTGACCATGCGGGTCTTCTTCAGGACAACAGGGGGGAGTAAGGGGCAACCTGACGTGGTCCTCAACTTGACTTTAATGTCTAAAAAAAGGGGAAATGGATGATAAGGATGTTGCATGAATAGTGCAATAAAACACCAGCCAGAGTGGGTGTAGGCTTACCTAATGTGAGTCCAGGTGTTACTCTACCATAGATCACTAGTACCGGTAATTCAATTACCATGTAAGTAGTCCTGTCTGGTATGTTTCACAGGCAGTCAAACTGAAAGTAAGCAGAAGTAAAACAGTATAAGGACCGGATCGGCGATTTACTCGCTCTACCACGATGATGGGGGCATGAACCTAATAAGTAACAACAGTACCTGCAATGTGGAATCAGTCCATTTTGCAGTGTATCTGGCCTTCTATTTAAAGGAGGAAAACGGAATTCAATTGGGCATCTCGTTTCCAGACGCTGACCGAGCTGTAGGGGAACAGAGTAAGGAGTATGAGTGCGTGATTGCCAGCGGTTCATACTGAATCCCTAAGGAGGGTCCTCGCAGAACTCTTACCTGAGTCTGTATGGGTTCGTGCTTCCCGTGGCGTCTCAACCGAGAGAGGCGGGAGCGCGTTCGCTCTAAGTATATATGATCCACCGGGCAACCATTCACGTCGTGACGGTGCGTCGGTGACTGTCAGGGTGGAAAGACTCACCGGAGCCGTACAATTGTAGTTCAGTCAGGGCGTGCGGAATCAATCTGTGGTCATTCGGGGCCGTGTGAGTGAAACTCAATGTGTGACTACTAGACAATTGTGTAGTCTAGGATACCAGGAATTACGTGAACAAAGTACGCCTTTGGCGAGTAGTGACTTAAAATCAGGGGTTATTATCTACAGGGGGGCGAGGTTCAGTGAACAAGTTCCAAACCGCCATGGTGCGTAGAAGAGTACAATCTCGTGGTTCATGGAAACCAACGTGGATACATAATCTCACAACAATTCTTGTTTTGTCATTACCGTAAATGATTACAACAGAAATATATCATCATAACGAACAGTACAATCTCGCGGTTCTTGGAGACCAAAGTGAATACATCATCTCATAACAATTTTTTTTTTTTAAGTCAATACAATGAATGATACATAACGGACAGTAAAACAGATAATCACACGTACATATACTTATCGAACATACACACAATTAAAAGGTCCATAGGCTGTCAATATATAGGCCTAGTTATCCAGTGTTGACCAAATGTAAACATGAGCAATATACCTGAGGCGAGAAAATATTAACAGACCACATTAGCCATTACTCATAATGGAGATCTGTCTATTAATCTCCTCCAATTCGTTCAATCCTCTGTGGATTGTATCCAAGGAATATATCCATCTGCATTCCCTTCTGTTAAGTATCATGCTAAAGTCCCCTCCCCTGGGATTGGGCTTGATCTTTTCAATAACCCACCATTTCAAACTGTCTGCAGTGTGGCCAAAATTCGTGAAATGGTCAACCAAGGGCGCTCCTACTGTTTTGCAGCGTATGCGGCTACAATGTTGAAGGATGCGACATTTAACTTTTTGAGTCGTCTGACCTACATACATGAAGTCACATGGGCAAACAATTGCGTATATGACCCCTGAGGAGTTACAATTACTGAAACCCTTCAATGTATGTACCTGTTCGTTGTGTGTGAATTCACTGATTTCTTTGGTCAAAGAGCAGGCTTTACAGGATCCACATTTGTGGTGTCCTGCAACCGACGGAATACCCCATAAAGTGGTCTGACCAGTATTCCGGGACATGGGTAGTAAAGATTTTACCAAGTGATCTCTCACATTTTTACCTTTCTTAAATGTATGCAAGGGAGTTGGTATGTTGCCCAGTTCGTCCGACACTAAGTGCCAATGTTTATTAATTATCTTTTTGATGTCATTGCTCTTTGTGCAGAATGTTGTGACACACACCAGCCGATCTTCCTTGGAGGTTTCCTTAGATTTAGGGATCAAAAGAAATTCCCTATGATTATGCCATGCCCTTTTCCGGGCTTTTTTAAGGAGTCTAATGGGGTAGCCACGCTCCATCAGACGTGCTAAAAGTCCAGCAGACTCATCAAAATAGTCTTCCTTTTTTGAGCAATTCCTGCGTAACCTCAGGAACTGTCCAAAGGGTAAGTTATCTCTGAGGTTACGAGGATGGTGGCTGGAGTAACGTAGTAGAGTGTTCCTTTCACTGCTTTTTCTGTAGAGGCTAGTGTGGAGTTTGCCCTGCTCAGATTTTATAAGGATGTCAAGGAAGTTGATGGTTTCTCTATTAAATTCAATAGTGAATTGTATGTCCGTCGAACATGTATTGAGCCACCGATGGAACCTTTGGAGATCTTCACCATCACCACGCCAAATGATGAGCACGTCATCAATTTAACGGCGCCATAGTTCTATATTCTCCCTGTATGGGTTAAGATCACTAAGGACATATTGCTGTTCATAGTGACTCATATAAATAATAGCCAAATTAGGAGCAAAGCTTGCTCCCATTCCTACGCCTTTGGTTTGAATGAAAAACTGTCCCTGAAAATTAAAATAATTCCTGGTCATGGCAATCTCAAGTAGTTTAATAATGAATTCTGTAGGAACTGGATGTGGTGCAGGTCTAGTGTTAAGGGCCTGTTCCATACAATTTAGTGCCAGATGTTGAGGAATGTTGGTATATAGGGCAGTTATGTCCATCGTCACAAGCACTTGGACGTTAGAGTCAAAGGGATAATCATCCACTAATTGAATAGTATGCATGGAATCCCTTAAATAAGTGGCAGTATTCTCCGCTAAAGGTTTTAGAAAGACATTGATATATTTACACAGAGGCTCCAGAATAGAACCGCAACCGGAGACAATTGGTCTCCCCGGAGGGTCTTTCATCCGCTTGTGTATTTTGGGGAGGGTGTAGATTGTGGGTAGTCTGGGATGTTTGTTGTTTAAATATTCATACTCTAGTTTATTCAAAAAGCCTTCTCCCAGAGCATCTTTTGTCACTTTATTTATCAACTTGCCTATGTCCTGCGTGGGGTCTTTATTGAGCCTCGAGTAATTACCTTCCACAGTTAATTGTGAGTGGATCTCTTTCTTATAGTCCTCTGTGTTTTGCAGCACAATGGCACCACCCTTGTCCGCGGGTTTGATTACAATATTGCCATTTAACCTCAAAGATTCTAGGGCATCTCGTTCCTCTTTGGTTATGTTATATCTAACATATTGTCGTTTTGATAAAGCATTCTCAACGTCCCTCATAACCACTTGCTCATATGCCAGTATTTTATGTGGTACAGCGTGTGTTGGGGGATTGAACTTAGATGGTGGTCGAAGGCCACTACCTGAGAAAACCGGTTTATAAGGAGTTTTTAGGAAGAACTGTTTTAGACGAACTTTCCTGAAGAATTGGTGCAATTCAAGTTTTAAGTTAAAGTCATTGGGCATACAAGTGGGGACAAAGGAGAGACCTTTTGCGAGAATCCCTTGCTCATTAGGAGTGAGTATATAGTCAGATAGATTGACTATGGGGTTGTCTGACTTATGAATCACCATCTGTAGTGCTGGCAGCGTGTTTGTATTTCCCCGTCTGACTCTTGGAATCCAAGAAACAGACACACTTCCAAGAGTCACACGGGGAAAAGGTCTCTCCTTTGTCCCCACTTGTATGCCCAATGACTTTAACTTAAAACTTGAATTGCACCAATTCTTCAGCAAAGTTCGTCTAAAACAGTTCTTCCTAAAAACTCCTTATAAACCGGTTTTCTCAGGTAGTGGCCTTCGACCACCATCTAAGTTCAATCCCCTAACACACGCTGTACCACATAAAATACTGGCATATGAGCAAGTGGTTATGAGGGACGTTGAGAATGCTTTATCAAAACGACAATATGTTAGATATAACATAACCAAAGAGGAACGAGATGCCCTAGAATCTTTGAGGTTAAATGGCAATATTGTAATCAAACCCGCGGACAAGGGTGGTGCCATTGTGCTGCAGAACACAGAGGACTATAAGAAAGAGATCCACTCACAATTAACTGTGGAAGGTAATTACTCGAGGCTCAATAAAGACCCCACGCAGGACATAGGCAAGTTGATAAATAAAGTGACAAAAGATGCTCTGGGAGAAGGCTTTTTGAATAAACTAGAGTATGAATATTTAAACAACAAACATCCCAGACTACCCACAATCTACACCCTCCCCAAAATACACAAGCGGATGAAAGACCCTCCGGGGAGACCAATTGTCTCCGGTTGCGGTTCTATTCTGGAGCCTCTGTGTAAATATATCAATGTCTTTCTAAAACCTTTAGCGGAGAATACTGCCACTTATTTAAGGGATTCCATGCAGACTATTCAATTAGTGGATGATTATCCCTTTGACTCTAACGTCCAAGTGCTTGTGACGATGGACATAACTGCCCTATATACCAACATTCCTCAACATCTGGCACTAAATTGTATGGAACAGGCCATTAACACTAGACCTGCACCACATCCAGTTCCTACAGAATTCATTATTAAACTACTTGAGATTGCCATGACCAGGAATTATTTTAATTTTCAGGGACAGTTTTTCATTCAAACCAAAGGCTTAGCAATGGGAGCAAGCTTTGCTCCTAATTTGGCTATTATTTATATGAGTCACTATGAACAGCAATATGTCCTTAGTGATCTTAACCCATACAGGGAGAATATAGAACTATGGCGCCGTTAAATTGATGACGTGCTCATCATTTGGCGTGGTGATGGTGAAGATCTCCAAAGGTTCCATCGGTGGCTCAATACATGTTCGACGGACATACAATTCACTATTGAATTTAATAGAGAAACCATCAACTTCCTTGACATCCTTATAAAATCTGAGCAGGGCAAACTCCACACTAGCCTCTACAGAAAAAGCAGTGAAAGGAACACTCTACTACGTTACTCCAGCCACCATCCTCGTAACCTCAGAGATAACTTACCCTTTGGACAGTTCCTGAGGTTACGCAGGAATTGCTCAAAAAAGGAAGACTATTTTGATGAGTCTGCTGGACTTTTAGCACGTCTGATGGAGCGTGGCTACCCCATTAGACTCCTTAAAAAAGCCCGGAAAAGGGCATGGCATAATCATAGGGAATTTCTTTTGATCCCTAAATCTAAGGAAACCTCCAAGGAAGATCGGCTGGTGTGTGTCACAACATTCTGCACAAAGAGCAATGACATCAAAAAGATAATTAATAAACATTGGCACTTAGTGTCGGACGAACTGGGCAACATACCAACTCCCTTGCATGCATTTAAGAAAGGTAAAAATGTGAGAGATCACTTGGTAAAATCTTTACTACCCATGTCCCGGAATACTGGTCAGACCACTTTATGGGGTATTCCGTTGGTTGCAGGACACCACAAATGTGGATCCTGTAAAGCCTGCTCTTTGACCAAAGAAATCAGTGAATTCACACACAACGAACAGGTACATACATTGAAGGGTTTCAGTAATTGTAACTCCTCAGGGGTCATATACGCAATTGTTTGCCCATGTGACTTCATGTATGTAGGTCAGACGACTCAAAAAGTTAAATGTCGCATCCTTCAACATTGTAGCCGCATACGCTGCAAAACAGTAGGAGCGCCCTTGGTTGACCATTTCACGAATTTTGGCCACACTGCAGACAGTTTGAAATGGTGGGTTATTGAAAAGATCAAGCCCAATCCCAGGGGAGGGGACTTTAGCATGATACTTAACAGAAGGGAATGCAGATGGATATATTCCTTGGATACAATCCACAGAGGATTGAACGAATTGGAGGAGATTAATAGACAGATCTCCATTATGAGTAATGGCTAATGTAGTCTGTTAATATTTTCTCGCCTCAGGTATATTGCTCATGTTTACATTTGGTCAACACTGGATAACTAGGCCTATATATTGACAGCCTATGGACCTTTTAATTGTGTGTATGTTCGATAAGTATATGTACGTGTGATTATCTGTTTTACTGTCCGTTATGTATCATTCATTGTATTGACTTAAAAATAAGAATTGTTATGAGATGATGTATTCACTTTGGTCTCCGAGAACCGCGAGATTGTACTGTTCGTTATGATGATATATTTCTGTTGTAATCATTTACGGTAATGACAAAACAAGAATTGTTGTGAGATTATGTATCCACGTTGGTTTCCATGAACCACGAGATTGTACTCTTCTACGCACCATGGCGGTTTGGAACTTGTTCACTGAACCTCGCCTCCCTGTAGATAATAACCCCTGATTTTAAGTCACTACTCGCCAAAGGCGTACTTTGTTCACGTAATTCCTGGTATCCTAGACTACACAATTGTCTAGTAATCACACATTGAGTTTCACTCACACGGCCCCGAATGACCACAGATTGATTCCGCACGCCCTGACTGAACTACAATTGTACGGCTCCGGTGAGTCTTTCCACCCTGACAGTCACCGACGCACCGTCACGACGTGAACGGTTGCCCGGTGGATCTTATATACTTAGAGCGAACGCGCTCCCGCCTCTCTCGGTTGAGACGCCACGGGAAGCACGAACCCATACAGACTCAGGTAAGAGTTCTGCGAGGACCCTCCTTAGGGATTCAGTATGAACCGCTGGCAATCACGCACTCATACTCCTTACTCTGTTCCCCTACAGCTCGGTCAGCGTCTGGAAACGAGATGCCCAATTGAATTCCGTTTTCCTCCTTTAAATAGAAGGCCAGATACACTGCAGAAAGGACTGATTCCACATTGCAGGTACTGTTGTTACTTATTAGGTTCATGCCCCCATCATCGTGGTAGAGCGAGTAAATCGCCGATCCGGTCCTTATACTGTTTTACTTCTGCTTACTTTCAGTTTGACTGCCTGTGAAACATACCAGACAAGACTACTTACATGGTAATTGAATTACCGGTACTAGTGATCTATGGTAGAGTAACACCTGGACTCACATTAGGTAAGCCTACACCCACTCTGGCTGGTGTTTTATTGCACTATTCATGCAACATCCTTATCATCCATTTCCCCTTTTTTTTAGACATTAAAGTCAAGTTGAGGACCACGTCAGGTTGCCCCTTACTCCCCCCTGTTGTCCTGAAGAAGACCCGCATGGTCAAGGCCTCAAAATACCTCTGTACCCCAAGACGGGTCGAAACGTCGACACCTCCTTGTTGCTAAGCCTGGTACACGCCATTTCCCAAACGTGCTACAATATGAATTAAATTCTGTACATGAAAATTGAAACTGATTGTTGATACGTGACCAGGACACCTTGTACGGTGAATTATAACCGTGTATCTTGTCAATGATTTTAATATCTGTTCTATTGTTCTTTAAATTTTCTGTCTCTACACATTCACTTCTCAGCACTTTTATTTCATGCACGTTCCCTCTGGAGCAACCATGCGCCGAACATTATATAATCTATAAAAGAAAAAAATCTTTTGCAAATAAATATTGATGAATCAAATAATGGATGTTGCATCGCTTCCTGTTGGAATGTCAAATTGAATTTCTTGAGCTATTCTAAATGCAATTCAGCTCTAAATTATGTAAAGATTTAACGGGATGACATACTGCTGTTGTGGTAACAATTGAGTTAGGACCATTGTTTTTTGTATTGATTGTCCTGATGGACAGCAGGTACAAGAAATAGCACAGGTTTGTGGTAGACGATGTACATTACCAATTCAAGGTTCTCCCCATTGGTATAACATCGGCATCAAAGGTGTTTACAAAATGCCTTGCAGTGATGGCAGCACATTTGAGAAGACAGGATACATGTGTAACCTCACTCGGGCAATTGGCTGGTAAAGGCAAATTTGATGATGCACTGCCAAAGAGGCTTACAGTGATGCAAATGTTACACACATTAGAATTCTCTGCATCATCCCTGAGAGGGAGATGATGTTCTTACTTGAGGAAGGCCAAGGCATCTTGGATGTCAAAAAGAATCTTGGCATTTGCGCAGCAAACTTGTCTCTATCATAGGGGACAGTCTCTGACAGTGAGAATAAATAATGTTCAAAGAGAAATGCAATGGTGAAAAATAGAGAACACTACAATAGGCAGACCTTCCAAACAACCAACTTCCTCTGTGACCATTACTTCAGATGTATCCCACACACAATGGGGAACACACATGGGAAAAGTGAGCAGCAGGGGCAGTGGAGCAGCTTAGCAGTGAAGCACATAAATGTGCTAGAAATAAAATTGCTATTCTGGCAATGAAGGTTTTCCACTCCCATATATCATGGGGAAGACAGTAAAAGTTCAGACGGACAACAATGGTGTACGTAAACAATTAGGGTGGAACAAGATCACATGTGCTGTCCACACTAACAAAGGTAGAATAGAGATGGGCAATACAAAAAGACATAACTCTAATAGCCTACCAGGCGTTCCAAACATAGAAGAGGACAGATTAGGCATATAGGTGCCTCACATGAATGATAGCCTCAAACATAAAATAGTGGAAAGACTCCCAGGAGAGGTGGAGATGCGAAAAATACCTCTTTGCAACAGATGCAAAGGCAAAATGTTAAAAAGTCCCATCCAGGTATCTGCACCTCCTATCCCAAGGGAATACCCTATTGAGAGACTGGTCAGGGAAAATTGCATATGCTAGTGTTGAGCAAGTACATATAGGCAATCATAACACTTATAATGAAAGCTCAACAGTAGCCAAACAAACATGGTTTTCAGACCTGGTGGAGATGGCAAAAGATAGGATAATAAAAATACCCATCTTACAGGACCTGCTAACAATACAAGAGGGGCAAGTCATCCATAAGCAGCAAGCCTCAGCTCAACAGCATGGCTCATGAGGACTTAAAATTGAGACACCTGGGACTCCTCCAAAAATTTATTGAATTCCTGGGAGATTTACAACACACATGTTTTATGCTGCCAAGTGGGACAGATCAATCCATTGGTGCATGAAAGAAGGAGTAATAAAGAACTGGACAATAGACCCTTCAATAACCTAAAAAGAGACACAATTATTAGGTACTCAACATGCCTGTTAGATGTGAATCTTTTATACATATCATTATTTTATTTTTTAACAACAACATTTTATTGTCCACAGCTGTACCAGCCCTGGCATACCCAGGGTTTTTAGTAGTACAATATACATGGTAGTAGTAGTGATGTCAACATTTGCTATATGAAACCAATATAATGTAGAACCCAAGAATACCAGAACTGCCCGAATGTCCACCATCCAAGAAGAGGCAGTCATTCTATCATTGGACGCCAGTATGGCCTTTGATCGGGTGGAGTGGCCATTTATGCTCGCAGTGCTGCAACACTTTGGCTTTGGGCCCAACTTTCGTGCATGGGTCCGGTTGCTATATACACAACCCATGGCACACGTAGAGGTCAATGGGCGCATATCTGAGGATTTTCCTTTAGGGACCCGGACCAGACAGGGATGTCCATTGTCCCCAATCCTATTTGCCCTGGTGCTTGAGCCCGTCGCGACTTGAATACTATGCGACCGAGTGATAAAGGGACTGAAATGGACGGATGGGTGGGAAGACCGTATATCACTGTACGCAGATGATATATTACTATACATGACCTCCCCCAGCCACTCAATTAATTGTTTATTAGATATCTGTGCATCATATGGCAGATACTCGGGTTACATGATTAACTGGGCAAAATCGTTTTTGTTTGTCCTCCACGGTTCCCCTCCGCGCCTACCCAAGTGAGTAACGATACAGCTTGGGAAAGACGGTTTTAAATACCTGGTCATCCATATTACCCCAGATCATACTCAATTCTACGAGCGAAATCTCGCGCCTCCCCTCCTGAGACTTAAAAACGACGTAAAACACTGGCATGCACTACCTCTGACCCTCCTTGGCCGCGCAGCCTTGTTTAAGATGATGGCTCTCTCGCGGTTCCTGTACGCACTGCAAAATACACCTACCCCGGTCCCAAACTCTTATTTCAAAGCCATCGAGGCTAAAGTGGGACTGCTCCTCTGTGGAACACCCCCCCCCCCTCCCCCTGCATAGCCCTATCTAAACTCAATAGAAGCTGGTACGATGGTGGAATCGCCTTGCCCAGCGTACAATTGTATTACTGGGCCTCGCAACTTATCATAGTGAACCAATGGCTCCATGCCCCGCAGGAGGAACCAGCTCTCCGGCTTGACAAACACACTCTCGGGGCCTCAGGATCCCTAGTGGCGCTTTACCACAAAAACTAAAAAGGGGCATGGATCGGTCCCACTGCACACACAATATACATATGGTTCACAGCGCAGCGAGCGCTCGGTTGGGAAGGGGTCCTCACCCAACTCACACCACTGTGGGATACGCCAAAACTAGGTATGCTCCACTACAGTAAAGGTTTTGCACAAAGGGACCTTATTGGTATCTAGAAAATTGGAGACCTCTGGAAAAAGGGAGAAGTAGTGACATTCGCCCAACTACGAACAACATATCAAATGGCTGACTAAGAACAGTTTCGCTATACACAAATTAAGCACGCACTTACAAGGGCCATACCCAGAGGCACCGATCTCCCCGAATCATCGCCGCTCGAGGACCGTCTCCTTACAGACCATCTAACTAAAAAAGCCATTTCTCTCACCTATCGCAAACTAATTAATAATCAGAAAGATCCCACACAAGCCTTACGAGACAAATGGCGGGCTGACCTGGGAGACATGGACGACCAGGATTGGCAGGAAGCATTGGCGTCCCCACAGGAGGCGGCAATCCCGTCTCGATTACAGTTGGTGCAACTGAAGATCCTACATAGGACGTATTACACTAGAACCATGCTCCACAAAATCGGCCGGACTGAGACACCTCTCTGTCTGCGGAGATGTGGGACACGGGGCACATTTTACCACGCGCTATGGGACTGTCGTCACATAACACACTACTGGGAGGCGGTCATGGAGACAATTACTCGGGTGTGTGGCCTTGAAGTTCCCCCTGAGATAAAAAGGTGCCTCCTCAATATATTGGAACCAACCGACCCTAATCACGCAGCTCAGGACTGGGCGACCCTTGGGATCATGTTGGCTAAACGCAATATTGCACAACATTGGGGCGTGCCCCCTGCCCCCCTACAACAACACTGGTGTCAAGATATGGATAGAGCAATGGTGGCCGAAAAAGCAGTCTTCATACACAGAGGGTGTCCCAAAAAGTGGGAGCGGGTGTGGGGCAAGTGGAATTTGTTCCGTGGCAATATTTGTGCCCCCCCGGCAAAAGAATCCGACCCAGACTTAAGCGACTAGCCCACAAGGACTATTAGAGGGCCAGCTACACACCCAAGATCAGGGGTCCTGGCACTTTGATAATTTGAGATGTGAATTAAGGCAACTATAGACAATGCATTACCTGTGTACACAACCTGTAATGAATGTGTTATGGTAATGGACATTGCTAAGTGTAACCAGCACGTTTTGTTTTATTTCTTGAACAAATGACAATAAAAAAGTTCTTAAAAAAAAAAGAATGCCAGAACTATTACCTCAACGATAAACAGCAGTGCCATATATGTGATATAAAGTTGAAACCAAGCAGTTCTCAACCACCCAATTCTAATGACTATGTAGTTACATCTCAAATTGTCTCTCATCATCCTGTCGTCACACTAATTCCCTACTTGTTGGTACAGCCGGGACAGGTTCCAAGTATAATCCCCGATTTTCCGCCCACCTCCTCCAAATCTTGGGGTGTTTCTGAGGGCACCCCCTCACCTTGAATATTGGTATCTCTAGCCCCATGCAAATATCGAGTCCCCTTTTCCGCACCCCAACTAATGGCAGGGACGTGTCTTTCCATGCCCTGGCGATATCACGTTTCGCTAGTGTAAGGCCAAGGAGTAGTAAATGGCGCTTGTATATGTTGCAGCCGATACCGTTGGTGATATGTAACAGCAGGACCAGTCGTGGCAAGTATGGAATGTCCCATCTTAACACTTCCGAAAGGCATGTGACCACCCCCCGCCAGAACTTCGAGAGCGCAGTACATTGCCACCCAGTATGTATGAGAGTGCCATCTGCGATTTTGCAGCGCAAGCAGAGAGGAGAGGCAACTAGTCCGGCCCGCCAAAGCCTATGTCTTGTGAAGTAGACCCTATGGAGGTATTTGACCTGTATGGGTCGTAGACGTGCCGCGATAGCCGCACCATGCAGGGATTCCAGCGCCTCGGCCCAGTCTTCGTCATCTAGGGGGCCTAGGTCTTTTTGCTAGGCATCACGTGTTGTGTCGATTGTGGTGGGGCTATTAGTCACGAGTGTTCGGTATATCTTGGTGATCGTGTGCTCACCCAGTTCCCCGATGAAACTTCAGCTTCAATGGGATTAAATTTGGGTATATCTTCTAGGTGTGTGATGTATGGGGAGAAGGCATGGCGGAACTAGAGGTATTTATAAAACTGCGAGTTCAGAGTCCAAGCATGAAGAACATCTCCCACCTTAGCTATGCCGATGGCCTCCCAACTCCCAAAGCCGGACAAAATTTATAGCTGAGGCATAAGGCTGTTGTGTCAAAGGGGACACTCCATTGTCAGTCTGCCCCACCACCCAATGCGATGCAGCAATTGCCTCCAAGTCACAAACACTGTCCCAGATGCTGGCTGCAGCATTTTAGGCGTCTGACCCGCATATAGGACTGTGTGAAGTGACATAGTATCCATCAACCAACATTCGACCGCGTACGTGGGATCTTGTCTGTCCCCGCATTACCAATCATTGAGGATAAGCCGGTGTGAAGCAGTATGATATGCCTGGACGTCAGGAGTTGCCATACCGCCACAGTATGTAGACTGAAAACAAGTTCTCAAGGCCACCTGAGCTGAGCTCCTAACTCAGAGGAAGTGTGTGAGAAAGTGCCATCTTTCTTGCATGGTATGCCCCCACTTTTTGCTGAATTGCTGAATATACTTTGACTGAGTGTGTCCTGGACTCCTGCCAATCAGGTGCCCAGGGCCTATGTTCCTTCCCTAAAACCCAAATTGGCAAACCCTGGCCACATGTCCGCCCCTAGTAAATGGTACCCTAGGTACCCAGGGCCTTGTTACCAGGGAAGGCCTCTAAGGGCTGCAGCACATATTGTGCCACCCTTAGAGGCCCTGTACCCTAACACAAACACACTGCCCTTGCAGGCTGAGTGTCTGGGTACAAGACAAAACAAAGAGTCGACATGGCACACATCCCTGTGTGCCATGCCCACAACCTACACTGCCCTGGCATACATCAGCCACCCCTCTAACTGGGTGCTCTATGCCAGTGGTGTGGGCACAGGAGCATGAGCCCTGTGCCCCTACAGTACCCAGGTCCATTCCTGGGTACTGTAAGTGCAGTGCTGCTATTAAAGAGTATATAGTGCTGAGAGCTCGTCAAACACGAACTCCACAGCACCATAATGGCAACACTGAAGACTGAGAAGTTTGGTATCAAACTTCTCAGCACATTAAACCCGCACTGATGCCAGTGTGGGATTTAATGTACAAAGCACTACAGAGGGCATCCTAGAGATGCCCCCTGAAACCTAACCTACAATCCACGTCTGGTCTGAGAGGCTTCCTAGGCTGCCACACAGCAGACATGTTGCTGGACCCCTGGGTGGAGAGCCCCCGCTCTCCTGGGCCTGCAACAATGCACATCCTGGGCAAGGTGCTAGGTCTCTTCCCCCAGGATGGGCAGGGGGAAGTTTCAAAGGCATGCCGCATTTGTGAGCTTCTCCAGGCCACTTACTGTACTCAGCAACTGGCCCACACCGGTTCTGACCCCCACTCTGGCGGGAAGACTGGCCGGAAACCCCAAGTAAGGACAGGGGATGTGCCAGCCTCTGCCAACCCCACCCCTCAGGTGGGGGAGGCGAGGTGAAGCACATCTCCGGGCTCTCGCCATCTTGAAGTTGGGAAGCCCTGCCCAATCAGGACTAGGCTACAGCCCCCCTCCCACAGGAGAGTGGCAGGATAGGGGGTGTACCCACCCCAGGGCAGGGACCCAAATTTACCTACCTGTAACGCCCCTAAATCTAGTATTTAGGGGCACCCTGAAGAGGAACAACCTTTACAACGCAACTTTTACAACGCACTACCATTACAACGAAACTGTTACAACGCGAGTGCATTGACAACGCAGGACATTACAACGCAAGTCTTTACATCAACTTGCACTAGATGGCGTGCTAACATTAAAAATAGTGTAGTTTACTATCCCAACACCTTCCCTACTGTTACGTGGACTGGAGTTGGAATAGTAAATTACACTTTTTTAATGTTAGCACGCCATCTAGTGCAAGTCGATGTAAAGACTTGCGTTGTAATGTCCTGCGTTGTCAATGCACTCACGTTGTAAAACTTTCGTTGTAACAGCATGCGTTGTAACAGCATGCGTTGTAACGTCATACATCCCACCCTGAACCTTCCTTACTTAGATTCCAGATTCCGAAAAAGCAAAGAAGAGCAAGAAGAAAGAAGACCTGCCGTGCAGCTGCTAAGAAGAGGAAGACAACAACTGTTTTGGCCCTAGCCCTACTGGCATGTCGACCCTCGAACCTGCTAAATCCCGGCACCTCTTGTGGCCAGCAACCTCACAAACCCCGGAGGACCTGGCTACCTTGTGACTGAGCATCTGGGACTCCCATGAGCAGTGGCTCTGCTCAAAGCAAGTTCTAACCCCTGGCATCAGACCGGAACCGCGAACCCTGCACACTCTGCACCCGCCAAGCCTGGGTTGCCGGAGTGGACAAAGACCCCGAGGACGTCCCCCCGGCGACTGTGACCCCGAGTCCGGCACCCAAGGACCCACCTCGACGCTCCTGATGACGCCTGCAGCCTCAGAACCAGGGACCCCCCCCCCCAACAGCGATCAACAGAGGGTAAGATTTCCCGACACCAAAAGGCACCCCGGCTCCCTGCGGCCCCCTGTGCCCGACTCCTGGGTACCTACCTATCCTCCAACTACCCAAATTACCTCTCGAAGTGGTGGTGGCACCGGAAGCATCTTCGTCCCCGAGCTTGCAGCCTTTGTTCAACCTGGAGCTTTCCCATTGAAATCCATTGAGCGCCCGAAGGCTCAAAAGCACCCTGCACCCAGCCGCCCGAGTGGCCCTGGCAGTGTAACCTCTACTCCTACCTACTTCCCCATTTGCCCTGAGCAAGTGACCAGGAGCCTAGCTCCCACAGCCGTGTGGCCTGCTAGTCAGCAGCCACCAACCAAGGCCCCCCTGCCTTCCATAGGATAACATTGGGCCTAACTCACTCTGCACTCGGCCGCCCCAGTGCCGCTGAGGGTGTAACAACTGTACCAAACTGACCCTGGGAGACCCTGAGTCTGTGCCCAGAACCTTTACTCTGCCAGTCAAGTACTTACCCAAATGCCGATAACCCAATTTTCTTCCATAGGGTAACATTGACTGGTTTCTTCTGAAATTTCTTTTAAGTGTGGAGTTTCTAAAACTTAAAATATTCACTTAAAATCACCGGAGTAACGAAAACGGACATACTCTCCTGCTATTAGGAGAGATCCCAGTGCTGGATCTTTGTGCCCAGCACTGACCCTGAAAAATACTCACAACCGTACTTACCAGTAACCCAATTTTCTTCCATAGGAAACCATTGACTGCTTTTCTGTGGAATTTCTTCTTAGTGTCGACTTTTGCAAATTACTAATATTCTTTAAAAATCGTACCAATTGTGAAAACGTAATTACTTACTGGTTTTAGATAGAGGTCCCAGTACTGAGCCTAGGAGCCCAGCCCTGGATTACAAAAGTAACAAGAACATACTTTACCTGTAACTTGAATTTTCTAAGTGTCAACTTTTAAAATAGCAAAATATTGCCTAAAAATCATAACAGTAACTGAAACGAATTTTTTCACTTGTTTCCAAGACCTGTCCCAGGAAGGACTGAATGTAGGATCCAGTCCTGGAATTAGAAATGTAATCCTGAAAGTAATCTATTGCAAATAACTTAAAAACCCACATTGAGCTCAATGTATTATTGTGTTTTAAATTGTGTTGCCTATTGCAACAACCTGTAACTATTGTCTACAAAAGTCAATTGCATATTGTAAAAGTATTTAACTAAAGCCTCTCAACCTGAGAAAGTATATTTTAATACCTTTTGGTTCTAAAATAAAACAAGCATATATTTTTTATATAAACCATTGGCCTAGAGTTCAGTTCTTGAGTGTGTGAGACCATTTGCTGACTGAGTGTGTACAACAAACGCTTTACACTGTCCTCTGATACTGCCTTACTGCTCGACCAAGCTACCACTTAAGAGAGTAAGGTTATATCTAACTTTAGCCTCTGCCAAACCTCTGGGGACTGTGGACTCTGTACACACTGTACCTATTTGGGAACAGTATATACAGAGCCACTTTCTCACAAAGTGGCAGAGAATTGCATTCATTTGTCGAAACCAAGTGGGTGGTATTGGATAGGGGTGATTTTGAAGTTGATAAAGAAGGCGAGGCAAGGAGACCATCTTGAATATAGCAGATCTGCCGAACAGGGAAAGCTGTAAGTGTGACCTGGAGCTCACCTATTCCTTGATCTGTACCCATAGTGGGGCTACATTTTTATTCCATGACATGGATTAGGAAGCCGTCTAAAATACCCCAAGGTATTTAAACCCGTCCGGGACACCGACACCTCACTTGTCCATTCGCCGAGTTGGCATCCGCCTCGCAGTGGCCATAAAAAGGACTTACGAGCGTTCATCTAGAGACCGGATGTCTCGCCAAAGACCTGCATAAACCTAAGTAGCCTTGGACCCGATCTGTTAGAGTGTGTAAGAAAGAACAGGACATCATCCGCAAACAGCGCTATGCGGTCTGAGACCTCTTGTAACCAATTAAAGCCATGGACCTGTGCGTCCATCCTCACCCAGGCAGCAAGCGGTCCCATAGCCAGAGCAAAGAGGTAGGTAGAGAGGGGGTATCCCTGACAGGTACTGCGTCCAATAGAGAAGGTCTGCGAGGTTGATTCTGCCAGGCAAACGGAAGCATTAATGTCGGTGTAGAGAAGGTGAATGTAGGTGAGAAGGCGGGGGCCAATGTTCAGTCGACTCATGAGTGCGAAAATATATGTCCAGCTAAGCGAGTCGGAGTGCCGTTGGTCCCTCTAGGCGGTCTACCATTGCGATGGCGTTATGGGCACGGCAAATATTGTCTTGTAGCGCGGCCTGGCATAAAGCCAGTGTGGTTATGGTGTATCAGATCTATGATGTCGTATACCTTATGATATCTAAAGTCTGACCTGCAATGGAAAAGAGACATATAGAGAGTGAGAATTAGAAACAAGGAGGGTATTCAGTAGGTCATACCCTATTGTCACATAGCAATGAATAAGGCAATTGTAGAAGAAATCCTGCGGAGTGAAAATTGTTGGGAGAAGTAACAGTCAGCACTGGAATAGTGGAGAAAGTTACATAAAGTAAGAACTATTCAAAATACTCATGGCGTCCAGCACGCTAGGAAAGCTGCAACCTACCTCTCTCTGTCACCCTGGAGGTAGTGAGGGAGCAGAGGAGGCGGTATATATGCTGGAGCGAGTGATAATTATCACTCGCAAGTGTGATGAACAGGCACAGGTGTGGGTAATTGCCTTCAGTGCCAAGCTAGAAGGTAAATCTGATGCCCGATGTCCAAGTATGCTGCCATCTGGGAGGACTCAAGTGAAATTTTAAAATGACTCTTTTTAGTAAAATAAATGGAGGTCCCCACTCTGGGGTTAGTGGGTGCTGTGTGGGCTCTTAGTCTTCTGCTCCTGGCCAGCCGCTGGAAGTGAAAGCCGGTCAGGGCGAGACACGTCGCCGGGGCCCATCCTGAAGTCATGAAGTGAGCGGGTGCGGAGTCCTAACTAAAGAGAATCGCTGCCGCAGCGGCGGCCATATTGGAATGGTCTCTGTGGGGAAGAATGGAACAAAGCCATAAATGAAATAAAAATAACACCATAGAGGCAATCTCTTCGATAAAGGAAGCTAAGTTCAAAAAAATAGAACAAATCCTCACATTCGAAATGAACACCAATAGGACCTATTTGTCACAGGTTGGTCCTGTATAGATATTGTTAACACAGGTGTGTGGGTGTGGGGATATACACAAGATAAGAGGGATGCAAACAAGTGTAGCGCCTCAGTATATTTATATCGGTCCAACGGAGGAAAATAGTACCCATTAGCAAAAGAGAACAGGGCTGAAGGTTGAAGAGCCTATGACGAGATGGCATATATAACTAAAAGAAGAGTCATGATGGCAAGTCATATATGTAGTAATAAAGTATGTAAAGTACAGACGCATATGTACAGGGCCATGGACACTGCCTTGTTGTAGCTGCTCTCATGGGGGTGTATGATAGAAAGTGCCTCAGACCTCCACTTCACACCATGGAATATCATCATAAAGGCCTGACCTGTGTGTGGCTAAACGAAATATCCAATTTTATTCCCTCCAAAAGAAATTGTTGTTCATGTTATAATGTGATTCAAGGATGGTCCAGTGTGCATTGTCTGGTGTGGGGCTGGGGGGAAAAGGTGGGTGCCCATTTTGGTGGTAGTTACTTTGCATCAGATACCATTCGGATGTTTAGTAATCCTCACCTTGCCAAGTCTGGTGGTCATACCAATATATCTTTGGGTGCAGGGGAAAGTGATCATCTATACACAGTTCCTGGTGTTACAATTTGTGTGATTTTACTGTGTCAATGTGTGGGTCTGGTCGAGGACAATCAACATTGTGAGCCAGATCACAAACGCCACAGGAGCCACATGGATAGTGTCCTGTAACAGGCTAGGTCCCAGAGGGGATGTTGTTCAGACCTAGGTGTTCGTTCGTGGTCTGGTGAGGTAGGTCATGTCTTCCAGGTTCTGTGTTAGTTTGAACGCAAATCGTGGAGTGGGAAACTCGAGTGAGCTTGTCTATAGGATGGACCAGTGCTTAAGTATGATTTTCTGTATCTGGTTTGACATTAGGCATAAAAGCAGTAACACAGGTGATGGTGATGTCCTGCGTTCAGCTGCAGGGTTCTAATAGTGCGGCGCCGATTTTTGTTCTTGTCCCTTTTCCATGCTATATTGAAGGAATGAGGTGGGTAGTGGTGTGCTGTCATGTTCATAGTCAGTTGTTGTGCCTGCAAGTCAAAGTCCGTAATCTTGCTGCAGTTGCGACGTCCAGCCCTGGGTTCAGCGGTCAGCACTGAGGAATTGATCTGAGCAGTAAGTCTTGTGGTGGGATTATGGCTGATGGGGCTGTAATATCTCTGGTCAGCCAGTTGTCGGAGACATTGTAGTCTGGGGTGGACATAATGACAATCGCGCTGCCTTTGTTGGCTGGGTTGATTGTGATAGAAGTGTCATTAGCCAATGAATGTATTGCTTCCAGTTCCTGATTTGACATGTAGTTCAATGGATACCTAGAGTTTGATACTCCTATGCCTTTGGGGACTTACTTCTTTCCTTCTTCTGTCCGCTCCATGTAACATTCCATACTTACTTTTCCATGTCTCTTTCTCTTTCTGCCTAATTCTTCTGTTCCCCTCCCTTTCTCCACTTGATTGTTTTCCTTCACTCTCGACCTCCCTTTTCAACCATCTCCCACTATCTCTCTATTTTCCATCTGCTCCTCCTGCCTCTTCCACCATGCTGCCACTGACATTTGTATCTATTTATTTTTGTTCCAGACTCCTTTTTCATCTGCAATGCTTCTTTAACTTTTTTTTCAATCTGCCATGACCCTCTCACTTCTCTTTATTCTTCTCTGCCACTAATTGTTTCTTATTTTTCCTTGCTATTGTCTCTTCTACTTTTTGTATCCACTCCTTCTGTCCCTCCCTTTTCCTCCTTTCTCACCCGTGCCACATATTCATCTCCCCAAATATACATTTGGTGTCTCTGTTGTCTTTTGCTCTTTACTTAACTGTCCCTCCCCTCCCTTTCTTTTTGCCGCAGGTGCCCAAAGAAGAAGCAATGAGTTTTGCACGAGAGAACCGAATTCCGTACATTGAGGCTTCTGCTAAGATCCGTTTGAACGTGGACGAATCTTTCCATGAGCTGGTGCGAGCGATCAGGTGAATATCCCCACACCCCACCTTGAACCTTCTCCCACTTGCAGCAGCCTGCATACCCATAAGTTATGCTGAAGCAGTACTCACTACTCTGGGCAGAATATGAATCACAGTCACTGGGGCAGTAAACCTAATTCTTGTAGGTGTGATGGAGGTCCTATGTTCTAGTTAGTGCCTGCCACCAATCTCTGATCTGTAGGGGCTTTACTGCTGGTTGCATAGCAAATCTCTGTAAATGGTAACTTCTTGAAAGGCTGACTTAACTGTCTGTAGCTTTAACAGCGCTGTCTGGTAAGTATGGTTGCACAATCATACACAACAGAATCTCACATTGTGACCTGCTGGTCTTGCAACTGTGAGCTATTTCATGCAAGTGCACTGTTATGAAGTGTGTGGTGATGCTGAGTGCAAAAAATGCTTGGCAAAGGTGAGAGTTGGTGCAATTGCAGCTGTGTGGCTGCTGAGGCTTAGAGCAGTGGCTCAATTTAGTGTCTGGGATGAGGCAGGCAAAGGGTGAGGGACCTGCAAGCAACATGTTTGGTGTTGGGAACAACGCTGTTGATTCATTGGGTATGTAAGATCTGGGGATGAGGCAAATTAAAAATTCATACAAGTATTGTGTATTGTGTTGTGGCATACTGTAAGTGTAGTTTTTTCTGCCTCCTCCTTGACATATTGCAAAGCCCGAGCTTCTTGTGCTGACTTCTCTCCTATCTTCTGCAGAAAATTCCACGAGCTGGAGAGCCCGCCCACCCCAAGCGTGAGCCCAAAGAAGAAGGAATCGAAGGGATGTCCCTGCGTCATTCTTTAAACTGCTGCAGCAGTGGAGGGAAAGCTCCAGGTGGTGGAGAAAGTCAGGCAAAGGGGGAAGAATCTGGTACCTTTCTCTCCTGCCTCCCTCATGACTTCCTGACTATTACGTTTTCACAGTGCTCATGAGCCTGGACTCTTTCAACAACATGGGCCAGTTCCTTTTACAGCTCACCCATATGCACACACACTGCCAACTCTGTCTCCTCACCACTTTTCGGCTTGGGAGGGGATGCACCCTCGTCTTAATTCTGGGATTCCTGTGGTATACCCCGCAACCCAGTAACCCTGCCATGGTGAGGGGTAGGATACTGATTTTTAATATACTTTTTTAGTCCAAGAAAGCCTTCCTTGGTGGATACAGCAAGGTCACATCCCCAAACTGGGATGGAGGTAAGTGACTCTGGGTTTAACCTGACCTAGGGAGACGCGGAATGTGGAGGAGAATGATGGCCTTGTCAAAGGGTTGTATCCTGGCTATTAAGCGGGCTCCAGTACTTTGCACACGCTCCTCCGTCAGTGCTGATGCTTGATTCTTTTGTATACCAGATTCTCTGTGGGGTATCTGCATGTAAATATGTAGGCTGTATATATGTATCCATTTTATATCCCTCTTTTTGTATTTGATGGCCTTATAATGAAAGGAGACAAATGTTGCAAAGTAGGTTCCACTACTGCCTGTTATTTACTACTAAGAAATCCAGGCCCGCAATGTTGATGAAGAACCATCTATTAAGTAACCTTGTTGACCACTGGTACTTTTGCTGTGGACAGTGCTGGTGAATCCTGTGTTTAATGACCTGCACTTACAACTGGTAACTGGTCATTGGCAGAGCAGTGAATCTTTTCTTTGGTGACCTTCATTCCCCAATAATGCCAGGCGGTTAGTAGTGCTGGTGAAGTCTGTGCTTAGAGTCCTGCGTTCACCATTAGTGCCTCTCCTTACAAGTGCTGTTTAAAGACTACTTAGTGACTTTCACTCACCAATGGTGCCTGGCTATGAACAGTGCTAGTGATGGCCTTCGTGCAGTGACTTTCACTCACCAATGGTGCCTGGCCATGAACAGTGCTAGGGATGGCCTTCGTGCAGTGACTTGCTTTCACCAATGGTGCCTGGCCATGAACAGTGCTAGTGATGGCCTTCGTGCAGTGACTTGCACTCACCAATGGTGCCTGGCCATGAACAGTGCTAGTGATGGCCTTCGTGCAGTGACTTGCACTCACCAATGGTGCCTGGCCATGAACAGTGCTAGTGATGGCCTTCGTGCAGTGACTTGCACTCACCAATGGTGCCTGGCCATGAACAGTGCTAGTGATGGCCTTCGTGCAGTGACTTGCACTCACCAATGGTGCCTGGCCATGAACAGTGCTAGTGATGGCCTTCGTGCAGTGACTTGCACTCACCAATGGTGCCTGGCCATGAACAGTGCTAGTGATGGCCTTTGTGCAGTGACTTGCTTTCACCAATGGTGCCTGGCCATGAACAGTGCTAGTGATGGCCTTTGTGCAGTGACTTGCTTTCACCAATGGTGCCTGGCCATGAACAGTGCTAGTGATGGCCTTCGTGCAGTGACTTGCACTCACCAATGGTGCCTGGCCATGAACAGTGCAAGTGATGGCCTTCGTGCAGTGACTTGCACTCACCATTTCTGCCTGGCCATGAGCAGTGCTAGTCATGGCCTTCGTGCAGTGACTTGCACTCACCAATGGTGCCTGACCATGAACAGTGCTAGTGAAGGCCTTCGTGCAGTGACTTGCACTCACCAATGGTGCCTGGCCATGAACAGTGCTAGTGATGGCCTTTGTGCAGTGACTTGCTTTCACCAATGGTGCCTGGCCATGAACAGTGCTAGTGATGGCCTTTGTGCAGTGACTTGCTTTCACCAATGGTGCCTGGCCATGAACAGTGCTAGTGATGGCCTTCGTGCAGTGACTTGCACTCACCAATGGTGCCTGACCATGAACAGTGCTAGTGAAGGCCTTTGTGCAGTGACTTGCTTTCACCAATGGTGCCTGGCCATGAACAGTGCTAGTGATGGCCTTCGTGCAGTGACTTGCACTCACCAATGATGCCTGGCCATGAACAGTGCAAGTGATGGCCTTCGTGCAGTGACTTGCACTCACCATTTCTGCCTGGCCATGAGCAGTGCAGAAGAAGGATTGTGTTAAGTGGCGTGCATTGACTATTGGTGATTGACCATTATTGACTGTGCCATGGATGTCCTCTGTTTAGTCTCAGCATTCACTCTTAGTGCCTTGCTAAATGGCCAGTCGATATGACATTAGGTGTAAGCCCACCACGCGCCTGTGCAGATTACATTTTTCACTGTTTGGTTTGGAAGCAAGGACGTCTGCAGACCTTAGGACAATACATCATTTACCTGAGGGGAATATCCCCACACCAGGCCTGGATGGACTGGTAACCAAGGATCAGCCCTCTGTACACAGTTAGCTCAGTACAAGTCTGTCCATGCACGAGAAGGACAGAAGTTGAATGCCACACATTATGTCACTAGAGACGACCGGCAGGGGTAAAACGTCCAGACAAGAGTCTCATGACTCTGTCTAACTCTGTCTAACTTGCCAATGAGTTAACCTTAACACTTCTTGTCACACATACAAAGAATGAACTCCTGCTCTGATGTGAGGCTAGAGATTGGATTGGGAATTCTTAATTTTCCTTACAGAGGGTAGCTGGGAAGCGCTGTGGTCGAATCTTGTGCCTTACCAAGGAGTAAACATGTAGTAGTAAAAAGGTACATCAGCAGACACCCAGAACAGGTGAGTGTGGGCTGGCCCGCATGGTACCAGTACTTCAAAAAGCTGACGTCTCATCCATCAACATGTGACAGCTTTAAATAGGGAGCCTATGAGGAGAGGTGGAAAAGAAAATTCAAATCTCCCAATGGCACATTGTTTTTAATGAGTGAGATAAAGAAAACGGTACAGTTTAAATCTAAAAGTTGTGCAAATAGTAGAATAAGGGCTGGACATAGGGGGACGTTGATAAAACATGCCTCAGGTTTCTGACATCCGTTGAGGAAATCATGTAAACCATTGCGATGACTTACACAGGACCAATAAAGGAAGAACAAAGATGCAATAGTTTTCAGAAAGCTCATGTTTTCTTCGGTTATAAATGCGTTTTCAGTGTAGAAAATCGAAAATGTAAGTGCCTAGATAAACTAGAGAACAACATAGCTGCCAACCAGCCCCAAATCCGGGGGGTCTCTTAATCCATCCTGGTTTTCTTTTTCTGAAAGCACTTGGCATGGCTGGGCTTGTAGGCCTATACTTGCGAACTGTTCAACAATATTACAAATCACAAGTATTATTTAATAAAAAGCTACAACTGAGGGCAGGAGGCCCTGATGACGGGGCTCAGTTACCACCCAACGAAAGGGGGCAAGGCCATGGGAGACTTGACTCTTTATTTAGTGTTACGGGAGGTGACCGCTGTTAGGACTTGATGGTGTGATCGCCAAACTGCTTGGACAGTATCTTCTTAATTTGACATCCCATTACTTAAGGGACACCTGGTTTAGAAAGAGTATCGGGTGTACTTGAAATGAGACATTTCATATTCTCTTTAGATGACAGGATGTGAGAACCACCTATTGGGGCCGGGTCTGGTGGCTTAGTGGACTATGCTTCCACTGCAGGGGCCTGTGTTCGACCTCGTGGTCACAGGTTCAAATCCAGGCGGGTCCAGCCAGCCTTTCATCCATCTGAGGTCGATAAAATGAGTACCATTGAGTTGGGTAACAATAAACATCTGTTATTCAGCGCCTTGAGACCCACGGGTGAGGCGTGCCCTTTACAAAAACAGGCGTTATGTTATGTTAAAACAGAAAGCAAGAGGAATGGGCACAACCGACCTGCATTACAATGAATGGAAGAGAGGTGGTGAAAGCAAAGAGACCAGCGGCAGATTGCAAATGTTCAAGATTAAGCCGCGAGTGAGTGGAGATGGTCAGCTAGAGGAGAGGGAAAAATTGGATGTAGTCTTGCTCCAAACATTAGCCAGGCGGTGGCAGCACAATGAAGGCTGGTGGGCAGTCATCAGTGATGAGATAATGTTAAGGAAAGAATAATTAATAAAACCCCCAAAAGGTGCATGTGACATGATCCACTGCTGTGCGGGTTGACAATGGATTGCTCATGTTAAACCGGATTAAACTAGGTAAATAGTCGAGGAGAAGAAAAAAATATCCTTGCTGTCCATCACACTGCACAAGTTGTGGATACTCAAACACCTTCCCTCTGCTTCTAAGGAGATGAAGTAATCACAATAGTGCCCATTCACAAAGGTCCTGGAACATGTAAGCAATTTGCCTCCGGTGTAATGTATCCTTACATCTGTGTATAATATAGGATTTATGCTCGTTCTGAAACATTTCCTTGTGTTTCATATATGAATTACATATAATATAGGAGAGTTGCAGAAACAGCATATAGGCTTCGGTGGTCATCACCACATGAAATAGTTATTTTGTTTCCTGCATTTACTAAAGGGCATTTATAAAAAATAAAAAAAGGTTAGAGTTTCTGGAAGAAATAACACAACAAAAAAGTGTCTGTATCAAGGCAGCTTAAAGTACACGAGTACTTTCAATCTAAGAAAAATATCAGCAAACTGTGCGCTTGTAATCAGTAAACCTTATTTGGATTTTTCTCCTTGTTGAATTTTCACCAATATTTGCATTCTCAACCTTTGGACAGTACCCTGGTAAATCTGCTTTACTTAATTTAAGTTCAAGATACCCCTGTATACTTAACTCGTGCACATAATTTGCACTTCTACTTTCTTAAGTGAACTCTGCATTTTACTCACAAGCCAATTACTCTACTGTAGTAGCTCTTGGAACTTTCACAGGCTTGTTGTACTTTGTGCATCAGTACCAATTTTGAGCAAGGATATACAGATCACATGTTGGTGTTTGATGAGGTATTTTGGGAGAGAATCGAAGGGTTGTTATTATATAATGGCAATAATGATCCTTTATATAGTGCACAATAAATACATTGTCTCTAGGCATCTAAAAAGTGTTATTTTAAAGATAAACCAAATGATAAATATACTGTTTACATTCGCTGTATCAAACCTGTCCTGTTGGTGATGCTATGAGCGTAACACATGGACACAAGTCCAGTGTGTTTTTTGTAGCCCAAACTGGGCGCAGTTCTAATGTTGGTTTTGGGGAGCTCAGTGCCAAAGATTTTCTACATGTTGTTTCTATGTTTGGAGCGATTATGGGGCCTCAGAAAGTGCTTGCAAAGCAGGTCCCCTGTTCCTCCAGGCAGTAATGCCTGGGGTGTTGGTTGTGTTGTCACCTGGGAGATGTCAAGTTAAGAAGAATTTAATTCAAAACTGCCTGTAATATCATCACTGCTTTAATTATTAAACATGTAAATACTGAACTGCTGTTTGACTATGCATCTTTCTTGCAAACCTCATTGGTTTAAATTAGCAAAACAAAATGTATGCAAGTTTCAGAATGCAAAAGCTGTTATGAATATAAAGTGTTATTGAAAAAGTTTCCTAGTGAGATACACAGGAACATCTTCTCAATGTACAAAGCCTGACAATCTATGGACCAGATGTACCAAACCATTTTTTGGCCACAAACACAGCGAATTGGAGTTTGCCACTACAAAAAATTGATTTCCCAATGTACAAATCCCATTTTAAGTAGTGAGTTAAATTTTGCCGACTACTAAAATGGGACTACAACTGGATGCCGATTCAGTATTTGGAAAGGGCATGTTGTGAGTTTCCCTTCCAAATAAAATGTATGCAATGTGCTAATGGCTTTCAACCGTAATTCTGGTCGAAAACCACTGAAGATGTAGAGACCCCAAATTAGGGTGGTAACCCATTTGCAAAGGGACAGGGATCCCTTTTGTACCCCTTTCCCTTTCTGAGTGCTCAGAGGTTTCCAGGAAAGTAAACATTGTACCACTGCCAACTTCCAGTGAAACTGCATGGGGCAATGGTTCAGCCTACTTCAATTAATCAATCAGGGGTTTGTAAAGCACACCTACTCACCAGTGATGGTATCATGGCGCTTAGGGCGGGCTGCTAATCTGTCTGGGTGCGAAGGTTCAGTTGAAGAGCCTTCCTGAAATGGGTCATTGTTGCAGATTGCCTAAGGTGAAGGGGTAGGGTGTTCCAGGTGGTGAGGTAGGTGAAGGAACTTCCTCCGGTTCTGGTCCTGCAGATCCGTTGGACGGAGGCCAGGGCGAGTTGGGCAGAGCGGAGTTGTTTTGCGGGTGTGTGGAAAGCGAGGTGGTGGTTCAGATATTCTAGTCCTGCGTTGTGGAGGGCCTTGTAGGCATGTGTGAGGAGCTTGAAGGTGATTCTCTAGTTGATAGGGAGCCAGTGGAGTTGTCGGAGGTGTTGTCATATGGCTGTGGCAGGGTATGTCGAGGACCAGTCTGGCTGCGGCGTTCTGTAGTTTCCTGAGCTGTTTTTGGGTGACGCCGAAGTAGATTGTGTTGCCATAGTCAAGTCTACTCGTGATGCGTGCGTGGGTGACTGTTTTTCTGGATTCTGTGGGGAGCTATCTGAATGTCTTGCCAAGCAGGTGGAGCGTGTGGAATCAGGATGAAGATACTGCGTTGCTTTGGTGGTTCATTGAGAGTGAGGAGGTCAGTATGCAGCCGAGGTTACACGCGTGGTCAGTAGGGGTGGGAGGAGTTCCTAGAGCGGCGGGCCAACAGGATTCATCCCAGGCTGAAGGGGTGGGCCCCAGGATGAATACTTCGGTCTTGTCCGAGTTGAGCTCGAGGCAGCTGTCTTGCATCGAGGTAGCAACTGCCTTCATTCTGATGTGAAAGTTGATTCGGGCAGCTGTGGGTATGTTGGTGAGGGAGATGATCAGCTGGGTGTCGTCGGCGTAGGAGAAGATGTTGAGTCCGTGGCTTCTGATGATGGCTGCAAGGGTAGCCATGTTGATGTTGAAGAGAGTGAGGCTAAGGGAGGAGCCCTGGAGCACTCCACAGTTGATCTGACTGTGAAGCACAGGTATAGTCTGACTTGCTGTGTTCAGCCGGTCAGGAAGGAGGGGATCTGGTCCAATGCCTTGTCGCAAATTCTGGCGTCGTGGAGTCTCGTGATTAGGGAGCGATGGGAGACAGTGTTGAAGGTGGCTGAGGGGCCCAGTAGGATGAAGTCTGTGGTTTCGCCCCGGTCGAGGAGGGAGCGGATGTCATCGGTGGCGACAAGGACTGCGGTCTCAGTGCTGTGGTTGTTTTGAAAACCGGATTGTGAAGTGTCCAGGGCGTGGTTGTCTTCGATGAACTTGGAGTGTTGGGCATTGATGGCCTTCTCAAGGCCCTTGGCTGGAAAGGGTAGGAGGGAGATGGGTCTGAGGTTCTTGAGGTCTGTCGGGTCGGCGGACGGTTTCTTCAGCAGAGGGTTGACCTCAGCGTATTTATAGTCATCGGGGAAGGTGGCAATTTCGATGGAGCTGTTGATGGTGCGGCAAGGATCCAATGGGGCTCCTGGGTGGATACTCTTCATGGTCTTGAGTGTGTCATCTGTGGTGAGCGCAATCCAGTTGAGCACGATCTGTTAGGGTGAGGCGTGGTTGCGTGCCGTGGTGGTGGGCGTAGGGTTCAAAGCTATCGTAGATCTGCCTGATGTTGTAGAAGAAGGTGCTGAGTTGGTTGCAGAGGTCTTGGGAGGGTGGAACGTCTGTGGTCTCGCTGTTGGACCTGGCGAACTCCTTGACGATGGTGAAAAGTTCTTTGCTGTTGTTGGCGTTAATTCTGTCCTGGAAGGATTTTTTGTGTGGTTTTTGCGGAGAAGGTGGTGTGCTTTGACGGCGGCTTTGAAGGTAGCGTGGGTTTCCAGGGTTTTGTTGTTCCTCCATCTCTTCTCAAGTCGTCGGCAAGTGCGTCTGGACTCATGGAGAACGGGAGAGAATCAGCTCACATTCTTGGATATTTAAGCTCCTGGTTAATGTCACTTTGAGTAACTACCTTTCTCTTTTTCACAATGTGCACGTCACTTTGAGTGTAGGAAGCGGGCTCTGTATATATTATACCAAAATAAGGTATAGTGTGTACAAAGTCTAGTGGAACCCCAAGGAAAACAGAGGTAAAAGTAGATAGCACCTTACTCTCTATTTGTGGTAGTGTGGGCGAGCAGTAAGGCTGAATCAGAGGGTAATGTTAAGCATTTGTTGTACACACTCAATCAGCAAATGATGTCACACACTCAAAGACTGAACTCAGACCAACCTGGCACAGGTAAGTGAAATAAATGCTTTTCAAATAATATGCAGTGTTTACAAGTGAAAGCAAGTTCAGATGCAGTTGTTTGACATACAAAGTCAAGGTATTGAAATTACTGTACAGATTACTTATTAGTTACTTTTTAGATTACTTTTTAAGTAACTTTTTGTACTCAGTGTGATATAACTAGATATCACACTGGGACATTTCCTAGAGAAAAGTTAAATAAAATCAGTTTTGCGCAATTGTAATTTTTCAGGTTTCCATACAAATCAACTCCCCACTTAGGGCAAGATGTACGACAATGTCATTTAGCGACCCGGAAATTGCACTCAATTGCGAGTCGGATTTTGCGAGTCGCTAAATGCCATGTACAACAGTGTCTGAGACACTGTTAGCGATTCCTAATGGGGTCGCAAATTGCATGCCTCATGCATATTAATAAGGCACTCGCAATTAGCGACCCCATTAGGAATGGCTGGCCCTTCCAGGTAGGATGGCCTCGTGGGCTTAGCAGACCTCCATGTCTGGGACTGCTTTTAAATAAAGCAGGTTTTTTTTTTAATGCTGCCCATTTTCCTTAAAGGAAAACGGGATGCATTTAAAAAAAGAACACGTTTTAGTTTCATTTTTTAAGGGCAAGTAGTGGTTCCTGGGACCACTGCCTGCCCCATAAAATTATTTTCCCCTGGATTCGCAAAGGGGAAGGTGTCCCATTGGGACCCCTTCCTATTTGCGAGTGCTTTACCACCCTCTTGAAAAGGGTGGGAAATTGCGAGTGTTTTGCGGCCGCAATTGCGGTTGTAAAACATTCTTACATAGGACTCTGACTCGCTATTAGGAAGGGACGCCCTTGGAACGCCCCTTCCTAATAGCGACTCGCAATTCCTATTTAGCGAGACGCAAAAAAATTGCGACTCGCTAAATAGGGATTGTACATGGCCTTATTTGAATTTGCATGCGCAAACGGGTCACAAACCCGTTTGTGAATGCATAATAGGGTCATACATCTGGCCCTTTAAAAAAATTTCAGAGAAAAATAGTCAATAGGTTCCTATGGAGAAAAATTAAATTAACAGTTACCAGGTAAGTACTCAGTCTTTGGGGTTGAGTTTCTGGTGTTAGACCAAGGGTTCCCCATGGTCAAGGATGCACTCTTGTTACATCCTCAGCAGCACTAGGGTGGCCGGGTGCAGAATGCTGAGGCCCAATGTTATCCAATGGGGGATAGGTGGCCTTCGGTTGGTGGCTGCTTACGAGTAGGCCACTGGGTTGTGGGAGGAAAGCTCCTGGTGTTAGGCTCATGGCAAAGGGGGATCCTTTTTAGCACAGAAAGTGCACCTACGGCGGCGCAAGGGCGGCTGGGTGCAGGGAGCTGGTTTGGCATCAGGTGACCTGTTGTTTTCAATGGGGATTTTCGGTTTTGGTTTTTAGCTGCAGGCTCGGTCCAGGAAGACCTCCGGGAGGAAACAGGTGGGAAGGTAAGTTGGAGGGCTCAGGGACGTAGGTGCACCTCGGGTTCTTTTCTCCAGGGCGCAGGGCAGCTGGATGCAGGGGTGCCTTTTTAGGGATTTAACCCCACCAAGCCACTCGCGATTGGGGGGTCTCTGTGCAGAGGCTGCAGGCGACGTCGGGGAGGCCTGGAGGGGTCAACCCACTGTGGACTCGAACTCTGGAGCACCCTTCATGAGTTTATAGGACTCTGCTTCTTCCCCACTACGGATCAGAAGTCTGTCTCTGCACTTACCAGAGAACAGTTCCCAAAGGAGTGCCCCGCCCCTTCCCCCAGTGAGTTTTCTTCACTTTTCTGGCTTCACAAGCCCTCTCAAAGGCTGTGAACCACTTGGTGACATCATCACCATCCTCAAATTTAGGGACAATCCCTTTGGGGATTTTGAGTTCATAGGATCCTTCTTTTTCCTACATTTTTTAAATTGCTGCCAACATTGATGGGTCCTAGGCCCATCTCTGCTCTTTCTTTTTCTAGAGCCAGAAGTCTGATCTCCAGGTCTAATCTTTTGGTCAACCTGGCTAGCAGGATGTCCTCCTCATTGAGGCTGTCCTCAAGGTCCTTACTAACACCTGATCCACCTGTGTGGGCTCTAGTTACTGAGAGGTTTACTGTTGGACTCTGGGGCACTCTCCATATGTCCAGAAACATGTCTCGTTGTGGCAGGCTGGTGTGTACCAGTCAGGGAACCCACCAGAGACTAGTCGTTTTTCAAGGGGCATCCCTAAGATGCCCTCTCAGTGCATTTTTCATTAAATCCCACACTGGTATCAGTGTGGGTTTAATGTGCTGAGAAGTTTGATACCAAACTTCCCAGTTTTCAGAAAAGCCATTATGGTGCTGTGGAGTCCTAATGACAAACTCCCAGCACCATATACTCTTAATGGCATTACTGCACTTACAATGTCTAAGAATTGGCTTAGACACTATGGGTACAGGGCTCATGCACCTTTTCCCTCAGCACTGGTATAGTGCACCCAGCTAGAGGGGTGACTGACCTATGTCAGGGCAGTGGGTTGTAGGCATGACACACAGGGATGTGTGCAACGTCGACTCTTCACTTTGTTCTGCTCCAACACATACAATCTGCAATGGCAGTGTGTGTGTAAAGGTACGGGGCCTCTGAGGGTGGCACAATAAGTGCTGCAGCCTTTAGAGTCCTAGCCTGGCCATAGTGCCATTGGTACCCATGGTTCATTTTTACAAGGGACTGACATGTGGCCAGAGAGGTGACAATTGAGGGTACAAGGTACAGTTTTGGGAAAGAACACAGACCCTGGAACCTGACTGGCAAGGACCCAGGGCACATCAAGTCAAAGTACATCAGTAGTCTGGCAAAAAGTAGGGGAGTTACTGGAACAGAAACCCAGCTTCCTACATCGAGTGACTGCATTTTGGTCTTTGACAAGGTGCACACCCACACACAAGGAGTTCCCTTTAGTGCCAGTGTTACCTGGTGTGATAGTAGAAGTAGAGGACAGGGAATATTACAGATTTCAGTTCCTGACTTCTTCCAATGCTGTTGTAAATTCCATTTGAAGTGGACTGCTGCTATTTCACAGCAAACCATATTGTATTCCTGGTTCTTTGATAAATTTTGCCCAGGAAGAAAATCAAACATTATAGTGTTCAATTTGCAGCACACTTGTCACCGTTTTTAGGTCGAGCCTAAAGCAGCGCATGCGCTGCTTGCTCGACTTTTAGTAGGGGGTAATGGCTTATTATTTATGATAGGAGGCAACCCTATCTGCACTCAATTACAGCACAACAGCCATGTTGCCGCGTCTCTGTTCTAACGTTTTTGTTGATACCGGGCACGTTTAGACGTGGCCACATTTCTTTGCTTTGCGTTCAAATAAACAATCTGCAGGTGGTGAAGGAATCTCAAAGTAGAAGAGCGGTTCAAATGCCTCACTTAGAGGGCCATCAACATCCTTCTGTTCAGAGTATCAAGCCGACTGGGAGCTTGATGGAGATTAACACCTTAAGCCAACACCACAAAGTAATCAAAGACAGCTGGTCGTCTTTTCACACGTGCGTAAAACAAGCTGAACTGAACTGGAGGTCGGGTTTACGTTTTTAAAGCTGTGTCTGCAAGAAATGTGGGTGCACTTAATGTCAAAAGTCTAGTTGAGTAATTACATTTAGTAACCTTCGAATGTCTAAAAATTAAGAAATAAAACATTTAGGTTCTAAGCTTATGGTCTGCTGCTGTTCGCATGCAGCTACTGGATAGAAATAAACATCATTTAGTTATATTCCAAGGACTGTAATGTGTGACCTGCGGGTTAGACAAGGATCTCTGCAAAAAGAGCAGTAACCTGTTGTAAAAGCTACATAAAATACAAATCTATGACCTCAATGTTACGGTATACTCCACAGCAGACACGTTAACCCAATGCTATTTTAAGATGCGTCACAACTGTTAACCACTATTTATATTACTCTTCTAATAACTTGGAAATTGGCGTGTATACAACCGTCTCTCCAGCATGTACCTTAACCCCAAATTATATTTTTAAATTGAGCCGGTTTGTGACCAATTATGCCGATGTGTGTGTGGTTGTGTGCTTGTGGTTGTGTTTGTGTGCTTGTGGTTGTGGGTGGTTGTGTGTGGGTGGTTGTGTGTGGGTGGTTGTGTGTGTGGTTGTGTGTGTGGTTGTGGTGGTGTGGTTGTGTGTGTGGTTGTGTGGGTGTAGGTGTGGTTGTGTGTGGGTGGTTGTGTGTGTGGTTCTGAGTGGTTGTGGGTGTGGTTGTGGGTGTGGTTGTGGGTGTGTGGTTGTGGGTGTGTGGTTGTGTGTGTGCTTGTGTGTGGTTCTGAGTGGTTGTGTGTGTGCTTGTGGTTGTGTGTGTAGTTGTGGTTGTGTGTGTGGTTGTGTGTTGTGGCTCTAAGTGGTTGTGTGTGGTTGTGTGTAGTGTGTGTGTGTTATTGTGTGTAGTTGTGGTTGTGTGTTGTGGTTGTGTGTGGTTGTGTGTGTGGTTCTGAGTGGTTGTGTGTGGTTGTGTGTGTGGTTGTGTGTTGTGGCTCTAAGTGGTTGTGTGTGGTTGTGTGTAGTGTGTGTGTGTTATTGTGTGTAGTTGTGGTTGTGTGTTGTGGTTGTGTGTGGTTGTGTGTGTGGTTCTGAGTGGTTGTGTGTGGTTGTGTGTGTAGTGTGTGTGTGTTATTGTGTGTGGTTGTGTTATATTGTGTGTTATGTATGTGTATGTGTGTGGTTGTGTGTGTGTGTGTGGTTGTGTGTGTGTGCGTGTGGTTGTGTGTGGTTGTGTGTGTATGGTTAATGTTTTAGTCACTACTCAAAATGAAATCCATTTTTTATCAGCGTTGCCAGTGCTCCTTTATGTTTAATGCCCTAAATGAAACACAATGTTATAAGCATCAAAGTGCTGGCCGAGAAGGGAGGGGGGGGATTCGAGGAGCAGAGGGGGGGAATGCGAGGAGCAGAGGAGAATGGAGGAGTAGAGGAGCCAGAATGAAACTGACGAAAAGGAGCCAGAAGGAAAGTGACGAAAAGAGAGGAGGGAGATGCGAGCAAAGCATCAAAGGGCTGGGCGAAAAGGGAAAGGTGAATGCGAGGAGCCAGAATGAAAGTGACGAAAAGGGAGGAGGGAGATGCGAGCAGAGCATCAAAGGGCTGGGCGAGAAGGGAGGGGGGAAAGCGGGGAGCAGCTGTGCACGTGCACGCCATCGGCTTGTAGCCAGCAAAACCATGTGGGTAGCACTTTGAAAACTCACCTACTAAAGTCTCTCGAGCAACGCATGCGCGCTGACTCAGCGAGACCTAAAAACGATCAAGCTGCCACTGCGAGCACCGCCACCCACCGTAGCTCCAAAGAAAGAAGTGAGAAAAAGGGTAAAGACCCAGCATAAATCGGGGAGGGTGTGGGAGGAACCAAGGGAAGAAAGGAGAAGTTCCCTCCTGGCCATTGTCTCGTCCGCCCTCCATCCAGAAAATTCCTAGGACTTGAACACCCTGATCTTGGCCTCCAGAGTTCCCTCCAACTGGGGACAGGGTTCTAGCTTTAACCCACTATAGGCATCCCAGCATTCACAGATTTTTTAGTATTTCTGCGGACAGCCCCTAGCTACGTATATAGGACGTTCTAGGCCCATGCATTGGTCCAGCCCTCCCTCCAATGAACGAGCTGAAGTATCCTTCCAAGGTCTGGCAATATAACGCTTAACCACCGTAAGGCCCAGCCACAAACGTGCATGTCTGTAGCGACTGCCATCAATAATATCAGAGATGTGTAGTATCGCGCACCTCGGAGATTGTGGCAGGGGGAGACCCAACACCTACTCTAAGCAGTCATAAACCCCTTCCCAAAATGAGGTGATGAGTGGGCTGCCCCAGACAGTATCTAGATAGTAACCTGATGAGGACAAACAACACAAGCAATTGGCTGAAGCGATGAGGCTGTCTCTACAACTGCTCCCGGGTATAATAGACCTTATGCAAATACCCCAATTGTATGTGGGGGAACTGAGAAGCAATCAACGCTTCACATGGGGAGGCCAACACCTCTCTCCAGTCCTTGTCGTCCAGGGGAGCGAGATCGTGCACCCAGGCCTCCCTAATGGCCGGAAATGTGTCTATATTTTAGCCTCCATGGGGCTGTACTCTGGAATTCGTGCCATTGTGACAAATAGGGAAAAATCGCATGACGTAACTGTTTTATCTAAAAATAGGTGAGACATAATTTGGGTTTTAGTATCCAATATTTTATACTTTGAACCCTCCTTCCTTCCTTATATTGATCTTTTTTCTTTCTTTTATGCATTCTTTTCCTCTTTTTCCGCCTTCCTTTCTTGCCTTACCTTTTTCTTTCATTCTTTCTTTCTTTACTCCTTTTTTCAGGTTTTGCATGCACAGCGCTTGCGCTGTGCTGGCAAAATATTTTGTAAATAAAAAAATATATTAAAAGTGGCTTCGGGGAGGAGCCTAGCGAGCAACCAAGATGGCCGCGTAGGCTTACGGCTCTCGAGGGCCTCCGCAACCTCCCACGTCTATCCTGACTTAATCCTGGTTTACTTGACGGGCTTTTGCAGATGAACTTGCGCTGAGGTGCCACCTGTTTTCTAAATTCAGATCGGACGCCGGGACCCGGAATGGTTGGACTCCGAAGTTTGCGGCCTGCTCTTGCCTTGGTCCCGATCTCGAGCTGGTGATGTGCCTGGGCACGAAGTGAACAACAGCGGCTGGCTGGGCTTGACCTAACCACGGACCCCGCACTTTCACTTTCGTTTTCAAGCTTGCTCTTTGATCTCGGCCGCGAGACTCTGGTGTTTCCGAGGGGCGCGGATGGCGAAGTGTCTGGCCTGACTCTCGGATTATACATGGATTGACTGTCGGCGACGGCTGTGCTCAACTGTCTTAACGACTTGGCCCCTCTTTTCCTGGTGCGGGCGGGTGCCGGCCTTGGTGGCCTCCGGATGATGGCGGCGAGACTAGACGGAGACAAGTCGAAACCCAAGTCAACCCGAAGAGGTGCCTATACCCAGGTCAATAACATGGATCGTTATGCGCTGGCAAAGGGATCCCCTGGTGGCTCGCATAAGTCGCCTGAGAGGTCTAAGGAGGTCTCCGGCCCGTCGTCGGAATTGACCCTGCTGGACGTCATGGGCGCCATTGAGGAGATGAAGACCGCTGTGGGTCAGCAGTTTGATACCCTGGCTCATAAACTGGACGCGGTCCTAATCGATGTGAATTTGGTCAGGGCCGACCTGTCCAAAACTAACGAGTGGGTCGACTCCTTGAGTCAAGCGGCGTCGAGTCTAACTGTGGACGTGGCCGCCCTGCAGGCGGAGGTCCGTAGGTTGCGGCTAGCCAGTGATCTGACGGACCGTCGACTTGAGGACTCCGAAAGCAGGGCTAGACGGAACAATGTCCGTATCATTGGAGTGCCGGAAAGATCGGAGGAATCTGCTGCGGATCTTTTTGTCGAGGATCTGGTGACCAATCATCTCGCGCCCAAGGGACTGAGCAAGTTCTTTGCAGTGGAGCGGGCCCACAGGATTCCGGGTGGTGCGCCCAAAGTGGGTGCTCCCCCGCGGCCTATAATCGCCCGGCTCTTTAACTTTCGGGATAGGGATGCTATCCTTCAGGCGTCGAGGGTTGTCGGGCCGCTGAAGTTTGAGAACTCTAATGTCAGCTTTTACCCGGACTTCACGCAAGCGGTCCAGAAACAACGGCTGGGATTTTCAGGTGTCAAACGGCGCTTGAGGGACATGGAGCTGAAATATGCGATGTTATTCCCGGCGAGGCTGCGGGTTGAGTTCCAGGGTCGTTCTCACTTTTTCGACCGGCCGGAGGTGGCTGGAGACTGGTTGGATGCCCTGCCTCGGGGACAGGATCGAGACAGCCGGACAGCGGAGAGCGGACGGGATTTGGTAACGCAGGACTAGACCTTGGTTCCTGGTGATGAACTGAACTGGTGACGTTTTGTACCTTGGCTCAACTGGACCCTAGATTGGCACATTATGCCCTTCAAATGTTTGGGGGTTGTAGGGAGCTTATTGGGACCTTTTCCTCCTTCTGGGGTTCTTTTTGTGGTATATGTTAGGGCGACAGGCACACTGCGAGTTGGGGGGGCTGTTCGGGCTCAAGCAGGGGTGCAGGGAGGGGGGAGTTGTGGTTTGGGGATTGTGGGGGAGGGGGGTTGTTGGGGATTGTTTGTTTGTTTCGCAAGGCAATGTGAAGTTCTCTGCCGGGTTGTGCTTTCCGGGATGTGGGTATCATGCACGGGAGTGGGATGGGGGATAGGGGATTGAGAATCCTTTCGTGGAATGTGAATGGACTGGGGGACAGGATCAAGCGCGGGGTGGTGCTGCAGTTTTTGAAGCGGATTTCGCCCGACATTGTTTTCCTGCAGGAGACACAAGTGATTGGGAACTCCTTCCATGCCCTAAATAGGAGGGGCTATCGCCTTGCCGCTCACTCTGGTTTCACTTCTGGCTCTAGGGGAGTGGGCATTTTGGTTAGGGCCTCTCTCCCATTGGCAGTTGACGAGGTGCTTCACGATGATAGGGGGCGCTACGTGGCACTGGTGGGGAGATGGGAGGGTAGGACTATCTCGCTCGTTGCGGTGTATGTACCCCCGGGGTTACAGACGGCTACATTTGCTGACTTGGGGCGTTTGGACCTGGGACTCCCTGGGGGGGGTTCTGGTGTTGGGGGGTGACTTTAATGCCGTTGTCTCTGGGTTGGAGGACCGTCACCCCCCCAGGGATCTCCCTAGGGCTCAGGCCTGGTTGAGTGGCTTTTTGGACACGTTGGGACTTGTAGATTGCTGGAGATTGATGCACCCGGGTCAGGCGCAATACACCTTTCACTCGGGGGGCCATGGGAGTCTCTCGAGACTTGATTACATGCTTATGCCGGCGATCCAGACTGGGATGATTGGGGAGGTGCGTCATTTAGCCCGAGGTATTTCTGATCATTCCCCTATATGGTTGCAACTGAGGGTTGTCCCTGGGGCAGAGGGGAGGGTTGCGCCTATTAGCCCCTGGTATTTACGTAACCCTAAGATCCGCGCGGAACTGGTCAAGTCCACTGATCACTACTTTAAGGATAATGTGGGCTCGGTGCCGTCGGCCGTCTCCCTATGGGAGGCTTATAAGGTGGTGGTCAGGGGGCAGGCCTTGTCCGTTATTGCCCATGCTAAGAGGTGCGAGAGAGCGGAGGTGGTTCGCCTGGAAACTGAGATAGCTGAAATGGAGGAGGACTTGGAGCGGGGAGTTACTGATGAGAAAGTTCATGTTCTCAGTCTCAAACAATCAGATTATAGAGCGCTGGTCACGGAAGCCGCCAAAGGGATGAGTAGAGAGCAGCAAGGACGACTGTATCATGTGGGGAATAAGGCCGGAAAGTTGATTGCTTGGTTGGATAAGAAGGAGAGAGCGAGCAGAGTGGTGCCCGTTGTGGAGAGAATGGATGGAGTGCGTGTGACTGATCCGGTGGAGATCGTTGACTGCTTTGCGGCCCATTTCCGCGGGGTATACTCTCCGGTTTCTGTGTGTTCGGAGGAGGATTCTCATCTGTTGCTTAGAGACATTGCATTGCCAACCCTATCGGAGGCCGATGCAGGATTGATGGAGGCGACTTTGTCGTCAGACGAGATTGCTCTGGCCATCCGCTCGATCGCATCGGGTAAAGCTGTGGGTCCTAATGGTCTTCCCATCGAACTATATAAGTTGCGTCCCGATAATATAGCGCCGCATCTTCGGGACATGTTTCTCGCGGCACGTGCGGCGGGCTTCCTCCCCCCCGACCAACGCCTCGCCAACATAGTTGTGATACACAAAGAGGGGAAGCCGCGAGATCGCTGCGCCTCCTATAGGCCCATTTCGCTGTTGAATGCGGAACCCAAAGTTCTGGCCAAGGTATTGGCTAATCGGCTGGTTCGGGTCGTGGGCGACTTGATTCATCAGGATCAGTCCGGTTTTATACCTCATCAGAATACCGCTCTAAATTTGAGGCGGTTGCACGGCGTGCTTGCTAGAGCGGAATGTATACGTGAGCCGGCCATCTTGGCATCTTTAGATGCTACTATGGCGTTCGACACTTTGGAGTGGCCATATATTTGGGCCGTGTTGGCGAAATTTGGGTTCGGCCCTGAGTTCATTGGTTGGGTAAAATTACTATACGCTGATCCTCTGGCTCAGGTGGTGGTGAATGGTAGGGTATCGGCTCCCTTCGCATTGGGGAGAGGTACGCGGCAGGGATGTCCGTTGTCACCCCTTCTCTTTGCGCTTTCTTTGGAGCCTCTCGCCGCCTGGTTGCGTTGGGAGCCGTCGTTGCGAGGCATTAGATGGACACCGGAGTTTGAAGACCGTGTCTCCCTCTACGCGGACGACATCCTTCTGTATCTCACCTCTCCTCGACAGTCGCTAATTGTATTGGTGGACGTACTGAATTCTTTTGGTCGCAACTCCGGCCTGGTCATCAACTGGGCCAAGTCGTGCGTTTACGCCCTCTCGGGTGGGGCCCCCCTCCTGCCACGGGATTGCCCTATCCAGATTGCTACCCTGGGGTTTAAATATTTGGGAATCTTTATCTCACTTGATCCCGCGGTCCGCTATGAGCGAAACCTTCTCCCTCCCCTCCAGCGATTGAAGGCCGACGTCGCGAGGTGGCGCCGACTTCCGCTCTCGCCACTCGGACGGGCGGCATTGTTTAAAATGATGTCGCTACCTCGCTTTCTATACGCTTTGCAAAATACCCTAGATGTCGTGCCAGCCCGTTACTTCCGGGAGGTGGAAGGTCTCCAGCGCCAACTGTTTTGGGACGGGCGGCCGCGGATTGCTCTCGCCAGGTTGACGCTCCCTTGGTACGATGGGGGGGTCGCCCTCCCCGATATTAAACGATACTATTGGGCGTCTCAGTTGGCGTCGGTGAATCACGGGATATACGGTCCTGCCTTGAATCCGGCCTTCGAGATGGATACATTTTTGCTCCCGGGCGGAGACTATAATAGAGCGCTGTACTCGGTGACCCCGGACACGCGGTTGACAGGACCCACGCAGGTTGCGGTACGTGTGTGGCACGCGGCGAATGCTGCGATGGGGTGGAAGGATCGCTTGACTCGGGCGACGCCGTTGTATGCCTCTGTGCGGTTGGGCTGTTTGTGGAGATCGAAAGGCTTTGAGAAATGGGATATGATTGGTATATGTAAGGTGGGTGATCTTTGGGCGAAGGGGTCTTTCAAAACGTTTGAAATGCTTAAAACTGAATATAAATTAAACGATAGAGAGTACTTCCGATATGCTCAAGTGTACCATGCGCTATGTTCGGTTTTTCCAGACGTTGCTGCTATCCCTGAGTACTCCCCACTGGAGTATAGAGTGTTGGATGGCTACGTGCCCGACAGCACCATCTCTCTGATTTATAAGAAACTCATTAATGATCGCGCGGACTTGCTGCTCCGTCTGCGGAAGGCATGGACGGGCGATGGCTTGGAACTGGATGATGAGGACTGGGTATCAGCGGTGGCCTCCCCGAAAGAGGTGGCGATCCCGGCCCGCTTACGATTCGTACAGCTAAAGATCCTTCATAGAGTGTATGTCACTGGGCCCGGTTTGCTGCGCATGGGTTACTCGATGGATGGACTGTGTAAGCGGGGATGTGGCCTCTCGGGTACCTTTCTCCATATCTTATGGGAATGTTCGGAGGTTGTGCGATTTTGGAACGGTATCCACACCGTAATGGAGGAGGTCACGCACGTTGCTCTGTTGCCAGAGGCTAGGAGGTGTTTGTTGAATGTCTGGGAACCGAATGATTGCAATGCGGCACAGACGCAGTGGGTGACCTTGGGGTACATGGTGGCTAAGCGTAACATTGCACAGCTGTGGGGCTCCCCGAGGCCGCCCACGATCGAGGAATGGAAGGAGAATATGGACTGGTGTATGTTCAGGGAAAAGACGGTGTATGTGGCGAGAGGCAAACCAGGGAAGTGGACTAAGGTATGGGGTCCATGGAATTTATATCGAGGACGTATCTGCACCCCACCTCTGTCATTAGAGATCGATATTGCTTTGTCCCCCTAGCCACGCATTCTGCGGGATGGTGTGAGGTGTGCTCCATGCTTTGCTCTCCCGTTGCCCCCCTCTACCGCTTCCAGACAAGAACTGCTTTGGACACTGTGCGTTGTTCCACGTCCTGGGAAGGGCACGCTGCTATTTCGGACTCTCATTGCCTTGAGTGTGTTTTATATTTAATAAAAAATGAAACTGTTTCTTCCGATTGCCACTGGCCTATGGCCGCGGCCTGTTACATGTGCTCACGAACTGCCGGGAGCTTTGCCTCTGGTTCCTTTGAATGTGTGGTGTTGCACTGCGGGCCCTCGGGCTCCATAGCGGCCGGCCCTGGTGGTTGTAGGCCCTTGTCTGTATTTTATTGTGTACCAACGGTTTCTAATAAAAAATAAAAAAATAAAAAAGTTAAAAGTGGCTTCGAGCCGGTCCATTACCTACCACTGGTTGGCTCCCCCATCACTCTTGTTTCCTTTCCGTCTCACCCCGTTGCCACAATGTTTCCTGAATCCTGCCTCGCTCACCAGCCAGGCTCTTTTCATCCTTGTGCATCTCTCTGATCGCCAATTCTTGTTCTCCATTCACCAGTCTAGCTTTGCCCTTTCTCTCTCCCGATATTCTACTTTGTGAGAAGATGGCCTGGTATATGCTGTCCACTAATTAAAGTGGGCACCTTGTACCGGTCCAAACAACCCTTATTGATGATTAGGTTAAAGACAACCTTTACTGAAAACTATCCTAGTGGTAGCTATGGAGAGCAGCCTTCAGGCTAAATCGCGAAGGAATGTAAAGCAGTTTGTTTTACCAGATCAGAACCTCCTGAATGACCAAATGAAAGGAGAACCACACAAGAGATTTATAAAATATTTGTATTTATTACTAAACACTCTACTAACCTCTTTATGAGATTAGAGCACAAAGCACACAATATTAAATCACTAGAACGACAGTAAATAGCACAATACACAGCGGACTCCAGAGGGATACCGAACCATATACTAAGAAAGTGGTATAACAACCACGGCTTAACTAGACACAGTGCCTAGAGCATGTAGAATCGCTGGGACCCCGAGGAACCACCCAAAGTAGTGACACACGGGACGCAAGGAGGACGGGTGCAGTGTGTGAACCCAGGCGCGAGCTCTGTACAATCCTATGAGAAACTTGCGGTTGGAATTTTAGAGATGGACACTTCGGAGAGGACTTTAAGCTAACCCCTTGGATCATAGAAGGTTCCAAGGCTAGCACCCTTGAGAGTACCGAGATACCTTTGTTACCTATCCCAGAGGAGCCGGGTGCATAGGGGTCAAGTGGTGTCGGAAACCTTTGTCGTTTTCAATGGCGTGATGCGGAAAAGTGCTGCTGCCGGGAAGATGAAAAGTGTCCGGTGGGATCTAAGCCTGGATCCGAGGTGAGAAGAACCTGAAAGCAGAGGGGACAGAGTCTAGGTCACTTCAGGGTGACCAGGGGCACAATAGATGAATGCCCACCGAAGTCGGGTGGTTCAAGCGAGATGATGCGATGCTTGACTCTGCAGCCACGGGGACCAGGAGACGTCGACGATGACCAAAGTCCAGAGGTGAGCTGTTCCACGAAGGATGTCAAGTGCTGGGGGTGGTCAGTGTCTGGATTGAACACCAACAAGCCTTGGCAACTGCAACCCACGCGGGCAGAGGAAATAAGCTTCGGTGACGACCAGGAAGGTCCTGGGGACTCTCCAAGCAATGGAGAGTCAGGGCATGTCTGGAGCAACCAGGAAAGCCCACTGAAAGTCAAAGTTACCTTCACAGTGACCCAAAGGCCAACGGACCAGGGATCGTGAAGGGACCTCGAGCTGAATCACAAAATACTAGCCCACGGAACAGTTGTGGAGTGTAAGCCGGAAGTCTTTGGTGGAATTACTGCTGGGGGTCAGGACTACAAGTAGCCCGAAGCACAGCCTCAGGGATCGCCGGAAAGCATATGCTGCTGCAAAAGTACACGGTGCACAGGGCTTCGGATTGCGCGGTCCCCACGAGGGATACGGGTCTCAGGATTGCTGAGAGAACTAATCGACCTCGGGGACTCTCGGGATCCCACCTCCTGTGTTGCAGAAGTCTTCGGAGTCCTCAGGAGCTCGGGAGATGCAAAACGGTCAGATGCGTTAAAGGTGCCTGCCTTGCAGTGTTGTGTGCAGATTTAGATTCCGTATATAGGTTTCCCGATTTATGCCCTTATATAGGTACAATTCACATTGCCCTTATTTGGAAGTAGAAATCCAGCCCTTATTTAGACATTGTCCTTACAAACCAAATTCAGGCATGGCCACCTTCATCCGTCCATCCACGTCACAACGAATTCTTGGAAAACCAGACCCTTAAGCCTTTAGGAATTTCCCAGAGCTTGAATATTGATTTCTCCAAGAACTCATTAAGTATGCATGAACATCTATTCCTTAGGGGTTCATTCATGACGTTCCTCTGCCCGACTTTTACGTCAATACTGGCATTCCTAGACACCTTCAAGGTATAAATATACCAGCACTTGCCCTGGCAAATTGCGGTTCCCGGAGGATTCGATCCAACCCAGACTATGCGGTTCGCCACGGCAAGTTCGGAAGGAGATCGAGTTCCAGCCTGATGCACTGACCTGACGCTGGCTGCCATCCTCCTCGCAGAGAATCCAGCTCCAGTGCTCTCTGATTTCCCTTGCGGGGGGTTAGACTATTAGTCCAGAAAAGAGATTCCAACCTCTCTCATTCTAAGGTATGGAGCGGACTAGAACTTAGAGAAACTTTTGGCAACTCTTGGCTATATTTAAGAAATGGCACCTACTTCAAACCTCGTACTGCACTTAGGTTAGGTACACTGGGGTAGAACAATTTAGAAGCATCAGATGAGTATCACATTTTAGCTTATGTTAATTATGTATGTATTTTGATTAATATATGTCATAGCTACAAACCATGCTATTGCAGTATTATTTCATTTTACTGCTAACCTCGTACATATTGTACTTCGCAGTCTGTCTTACGATTGTAGCAATTCATATCTCTTGCATGAGAATAAGACTGTGCAATAAACCCTTTTATTGAAACGCCCGTCTCTCTATTTCTGTACAACTCTGTAGAAACGAAGCATGCACGATTGACTGAGTGAAACTGTTATCTATTGTTTCCACGATTCTGAGACTGTTCCGATTCTAAAAGGAAACAAAGTTGTCATGTTTATGCGGTTGTCAGAGACTAATCCCTTCTTGTATATTCAAGAAGTTTCTAGTGACCTCTGAGTTAGCTGGCACACACAAGTAATTAAGTTTAATATACTCGATAGAGACATACTTACCTTAGTCCTATGTCAAATCTATAGTGTATGTTATTCCAATGCGCAGAGCCTATCAGGGATATAGGAACTACACTACATGGCGCCCAACAGTTTGGTAAGGCACTAATTTAACGCTAGATACTGAAGTAACTTGGTTGTGCTTTTCTCAGAGACCCTCTACTCATAAAACTCCATAAGACGAGTGGGTAGGGATAATATTCGCCATAGCTGAGTAGGACGAAAATCCTATGTATTAGCTGTTTTGTTTTGTTCAACGTTGAAGGATATAGTGTTCCAAAATATTGTGCACCTTATCTTTGTTTCCTTGAAACTTGCTCTGCAACTTTCATTAAACAATGTCGGAGAACGACGATCCTATCGTCAACAACGGTCAAGCTGCTGCTGACCTTACGGGTCTTAATGAAGACGAGGTGGGTGTTATACACATCCCACCAAATTTAAGGAGAGCCATCACTCTAAAACTTATTAAACATGGTCTGACACCAAGAGGTGGTAGAGTAGTTTTCGTGATAGAGGCACACAAATCTCACCAGACAGAGGTATTCTATTCATGGATAGTATTCCCAGAATCAAATCCAGTAACACATGTGTTTCACTTCTACAAAGAAGATGAACCTCCTGAGGAATATATTCCTTTCGAGGATATTGAAATTCCACTCACATACCAGGAGCATGAGCTCTAGTTTAAAGGCGCCCTAAAACATTACAATCACATTACCAGGCTCGGTCCACTAGGTAGACCAGGAGCAACATGGCCGATTTTAGCCGGCTATACACCTCATCCTGACATTGAAACTATGTCGGACGTAGATTTACTTGCTCAACTCAAGGAGTTAATCAAGATTTATAGACAATTGGTTCAATATGTCATGTGGACTTTCACAGTCCAACAACCATTAACAATTCAAAACCCAGCCCCTCATCAGGTGAATACGTTAAAAATTACGCCACAGACTTTACACTCAGTCATGGATAAATTAACCGCAAAACACAAACAAATTCCATTCTGGTTAGCTCAAAAAATTACTCAAATCGAAGCAGTATTTCCTTATACTACGCCTTTTGAAAAACACAGAATTTTAACAATTTGTTAACCAATGGGGATCACACCACATCTGGAAGACTGCACCTCTTGGGGCACAGTCTTTGCTGCTATCTACACAAAAACACATGGTGTTCCGTCAATGGCGGTAATACCTGATGTCCTGAAACAGATTCAAAACGAATACGGGGCAGAGCCTGCTCTGAATTTAGGTATGAAGTTGCTTAAATATTTCGACAAGGTGTCAGCAATAATATGATCTAATATTAAAGGAGAAGCAGCATCAGTGGCGATCCGCCAGAAACTAAGGGAATTTGATGTAACAGAACAACCTCAAGAACTTGCCAGAATAATTGAAAAATCCTATGAGGAATTAGGCAGAGACAGTCTGGGAGGGAAACCAGTAAAACCACAACTGTCTGAAAGTCCTGATAAGGTCTTTTCAAAAACACTCCTACCTCTTCTAGAAAGAAGTGGGAAAATAGCAAACAGAATTCCAAAGAGAAGCGTTCTCATTCCCGAAGCAGGTCTCTTCCACAGAAGGAGCCCTCTGAAAGGAGGTACAACCTCAGGAATAGGGATAATTTGAGAAAACCTGACAGATATTAAGATAATGATACACGTCCCTCTCGTACCGTTCAGATATCGTCACAGACATCCGAAAGAAGAGGACGGTCAGAAAACAAGGAAGAACGCATGAAGTCCAAAGACGATCAACACGTTAAAAGAAATAAAGCAAAACCTCAATTCTCCAAGAAAAAGGTAGCAGGTCTGAAGATCAGACATGCCGAGAATACTGAGAACCCAACTCGAGAATGGGCCCAGACCATGCTGGACAGTGCAGCAGAAGTTACAATAGCTCGCCAGAACCTGAAGGGACTACTGGAGACAGTGGACTTGAATGAAGACATACAAGTTGAGACTGTAGACACCAGAGTTAGTTCTCCACATAGGTTATATGAAATAACACTCCGGATGGAGGGAGACATACCAAGAAAAGTGAAAGCACTCTTTTGGGAGCATCTTTCAAAGGTTTATCATATACTTCTAGCAGAACAGGACTGGCCACCAGAGTTTCTCAGGGAGTGCCCACATGGCGAGGACATCATTATGCCTGCCTTCTCCAACCATGTCCCAGTTCATTTAAAATATACATTAGCCAGGAAATGGGCAGTAGCCCAAGCCTCAGCACTGTATAAAAATCATGTAGGATGGGATGAGGACTCACCTAACCATAAAATCCAGTTAAATATCAACCGACTGCACAAAGGCAGTACCCAGTTAAGCAAGAAGCTAAAAAAACAGGTCAGGGAGATTTTAGATCAACTTGAATGTTAGGGGGTGATTGAAACATGCACCTCATCAATGAACAATCCTTTGTTTCCTGTCTCCAAACCAGACAATACATATCGTCTAGTTTTGGATTACAGACACTTAAATTGTTGTTGCAAAACATTTGCAGTGCAAAATGCACGTTACAGCATTAATGAATAACATTGTGCGTAAAAGATATAAAACCACATTAGACATTTCAAATGGTTTCTTTTGTCAAAATATTGCACCAGAAAGCAGATATTTGACCGCTTTCTCAATAATGGGGACACACCGTCAATTTTGTCGACTGCCCCAGGGATTCAAAAACAGCCCGGGGTTATTCTCAGCAAGGGTAATAGAGTTATTACAAACTTATGATGATGAGGCATTGTCCTATGTCGATGATATATATCTGACAGACGATGACCTGGATAGGCACTTGAACAGGGTGAACACCATAATATTGGGCTTCGCCTAGGAGGGTTACAAATTCATCTGCAAAAAGTAAAGAATTGCCCACCTCAACGCCCTTTTCTTAGGATATGAACTATCAAGTGAAGGCAAAAGCCTGGCAGCCAACTTTTTAGAAAAGTGTGCACTGCTCCAACGGCCAAAAACGCAGAAAAATTTACAGTCGATTCTAGGTTTCCTGAATTTTGGACGAACTTACATTTTAAATTACGCAGAAAGGGTTAAACCTCTCTACGAATTAATCAAACCTGATTTTAAAATCACACATTGAACGCAAAAACACACAGAAATTTTGCGTTCACTCCAAATAGACATGTTAGCAACGAAATACTTGCAAACACGCGTAAACGTACGCAACTTAGTGATCCGAATAATTCCGGGTCAATGCGGATTCACCTACTTAACTTTTAACGAAGTTGAAAAAGTACCAATTGCATACAAATCCCACTTGTATACACAAGCAGAAATTAAATTCACTTCTACAGAAAAAATTCCGACTGCAGTTTAAACCGCTGTAGCAGAAGAAAGATCCCTAGCATAGGGGAAACGCATTATGGTTGTGACTCCTGTACCAGCCCTAGAGGCAGTTACAAATGTTAGCATTCCAAATGCAAAAGCTTTACATCCGAGATGGATACAATGGGTTAATTCTCTTGCTGCAACTGATGTTGAATACGTTTTTGATCCATATTTAAAAACACAAGCATTCCTGCAATATGAACACGAATGTCCTCTGCCTACTGAACTTCTCCCTCTTGACCAGTACAAATTTATAATTTATACTGACGGATGTGCACAGCCCGCTACGGGGAGTAAACAAGCTTACTGTGCAGCGTGTGCTATCGTTAAAGGTCGCATGCGAGATGGCAAATTCAGACCAATGGTCACAAAAACCCAGGGCCTCATTTATTAAAAGTGACGCATCACTGCGTGAAAACAGTGATACGTCACTTTTCACTGCGCCCTCCCTGCGACTCCAATGATGCGTCATATTTACAGTATGACGCATCATGTCGCAAGGAGTCACAGATACGTCAGTATTTCTGACGTATCTGTAGGCGCAAAAGTGACGCATTGCTGGAGTGTGTCACAAAAGTGACGCAACTCCAGCAATGTGTCCTTTCACATGGGGCAAGCCCCATGCGAAAGGGCCTGCGTCAGTCTTACGCCTGCTGTGAGGCAGGCGTAAGATATTGACGCATTTGCACCCTAGAAGTGGCGCAGTGAAATCTCGTAGATTTCACTGCGTCACTTCTACGATGCTTACTTACGTGGGAACGCCCACCCTGCATACATTATACCTGACGCAGGTATAATGTAGCGCAGGGGTTTACAAAGTGACGCATCTAGGTAGATGCGTCACTTTGTAAATATGGCGCATGTTTTACGCCACTGGTGCGTCACAAAAAGTGACGCACCGGTGGCGCAAAAGTGACGCAGGGGCTCATAAATGAGCCCCCCAATCTCTAAGAAATTGTACAGCTCAGCGAGCTGAACTACAAGCATTTAAGATGGCACTTGAAAATACAGAACGCAAATTCCCCACACTGATAGTGTGTGATTCTTTTTACTGTGTTCAATCTTACAATGAATATTTACAGAATTGGATTCAAAATGGTTTGAAAGATGCAAAAGGTGGCACAATCAAGCACAAATTGCTTTGGGAACAAGTAGTTCAGTTGCGAAACGGACTACAGAACACTCACGTGACACACACGCTGAGTCACCAACGTGATGGTGTTCATGTTGAAGGGAATTCATTGGCTGATGAAGCCGCGAAAGGGGCTGTGCAAACGGCTTCCGTAGCTGCAATCACTCGTTCAAAAATTAAAATGGACAGCGAAATAATGCTGGCTGTCAATGCATCAAGCAAAGGCAGCGGTGCGGCATTACCTAAAACGTTTCCACTCAAATACTCATATATAATTGATGCGAATGGCGTTCTGTTTGCTCGAATCCCTGGAGTGGGGGTTCCAAACAGGGAACGTAGAGCAGCTTTGATTTACGAAGCGCATCTGGGAGAGGGTCTGATACATCAGGGGATCTCAAAGACAATTTTAGAGTTAAAAGAGATGTCCTGGTGGCGAGGGATTAATACTCTCATTCACATCTTCATTAATAACTGTATGGCATGCAATAGAGATCGCAGAACAGAACGCCACCAGACACCTGACTACAATGTAGCCAGCCCAGTTCAGACACCATTGTTAGATAGCATCAGACTAACGATATACATGCGTCCTCATGGACGAATGCAATCCCAGAAACACTAAGTCTAGGTTCCTATGGATGTGGCCTCAGCGCTCAACTGACGCTCGAACTGTTATAAAAGATTTGCAAGTCTTTATCGGCACATACGCAATAGGCACACTACATTCTGACCAGGGTCCTGTGTTTAGCTCTAGGGCTTACAAAGAAGCCATGGCCAGTCTGAGCGTAGCAATGCGGTTTTCTTCTCCATTCCATCCTGAGGGAAATTCTGTTGTGGAAAGAAAAAACTGGGACATAAAGCAGTCTATAACAGCTAGGGTATTAGGTTCAGGTGATAGGTAGGTCAAACATTTATATGGGGTCCTGCGCGCAATAAAAAACGTGCCAAGAAGTTCTCAAGGGGGTGTCACTCCATATGAGGTCCTGTTTGGGACTAGAATGTTGGTTCCGGAAAAGCACAGTGGTGGAAAACAAACAATTTGATGTCGAAGATCATTTGGCTGTTTTACAGGACTTAAATTGCTAGGCACTTGATGCAATTTCCGTGCACGGTTAGACTAGGGTACTCACCGCCAGGATGCCCGTTGGGTGATGATGCGCTATATAAGTCGGAATAACATTAACATTAAATGAACTAAGAATGCAACAAAGCAACGTGGTCCTGAAGCCAACCACCACTGAGAAAAATTTGGCAGTCCCAGCAAGGCCTGTCTGGATCCCAAAGCTTGGGGATCTAGTCAGAGAAAAGATCGTGGATAAGAAGGAATTTGGGCCTTCATACAGACGACCAGTAACTGTCCTAGCAATCCACGGATCAAGAACAGTACTTTTGCCGCCCCTTGCTGGTAAAAAGGAGAAAAGATTTGTGTCCATCGACCTGATCAAGCCAAACTATGTGGCCGATACTGAACAGTAGGCCAAGTGGACTCCGCCAATCTAGCTACAATCCAAGAGGTTCAAACTGAGAGACTCATCACCTTTGAAGATTCAACAGTAAGAAATAGAGGACTAAGCAACAATGCTATGGACCTTGTACCTCTTGAGACCCAAATAACAGTTCGTCCAGATACACCTGTTTACAACGAAGTAACAAGTGATCAACTGGTGTAGGAAAGTGGCTCTGTATATACTGTTCCTAAATAGGTACGGTGTGTACAGAGTCCACAGTCCCCAGAGGTTTGGCAGAGGCTAAAGTTAGATATAACCTTACTCTCTAAAGAAGTAGCTTGGTCGAGCAGTAAAGCAGTATCAGAGGACAGTGTAAAGCATTTGTTGCACACACTCAGTCAACAAATGGTTTCATACACTCAAGAACTGAACTCTAGGCCAATGGTTTTAGTATAAGAATGGGTAGTTGTTTTATTTTAGAACCAACAATAGGTATCAAAATATACTTTCTCAGATTGAGATGCTTTAGATAAATACTTTTCAATAGGCAAACTTTTGAATATAATAGTTATAGTGGTTGCAATAGGCAACACAATTTCAAACACAATAATAAATTGAGCTCAATGGGAATTTCAAGGTAAATGCAATTAGTTACTTTAAGGATTACTTTTCTAACTCCAGGACTGGATCCTAGATTCAGTCCTAGGACAGTTCCTCGAAACAGGTGAGTAAATACGATTTAGTTACTGTTGTGATTTTTAAGCAATATTTTGGTATTTTAAAAGTTGACACTTAGAACCTTTTTCTAATAGAATCACCAATGTTATCCTATGGGAGGAAATTCACTTAGCAGGTAACTGGGGTTATTGTTACTTTTTCTAGTTCAGTGTTGGATCCTGGATCCAGCACTAGAGTACCACCTGTAAGCAGTTGAGAGAATGCGTTTAGGTTATACAGGCAATTTTTAACGAATATTTGGAAGTTTGCAAAATCGACACTTAGAAGAAATTTCACAGAAAAACAGTCAATGGTTTCCTATGGAAGAAAATTCAAGTTACAGGTAAAGTATGTTCTTGTTACTTTTGTAATCCAGTGCTGGGCTCCTAGGTTCAGCACTGGGACATCTATCTAAAACAGGTAAGTAATTACGTTTTCACAGTTGGCGCGATTTTTAAAGAATATTTGTAGTTTGCAAAAATCGACAAAAGAAATTTCACAGAAAAACAGTCAATAGTTTCCTATGGGAGAAAATTGAGTTAGCAGTAAGTATGGTTGTAATTACTTTTCAGGGTCAGGGCTCGGCACCAACATCCAGCACTGGTATCTCTCCTGATAGCAGGTGAGTATTTCCGTTTTCGGTAATCGGTTGATTTTAGGTGAATATTTTAAAGTTTAGAAACTCCACACTTAAAAGAATTTTCAAGTGAAACCAGTCAATGTTACCCTATGGAAGAAAAGTGAGTTATTGGCTTTTGGGTAAGTACTTGACTGGCAGAGTTAAGGTTCTGGGCATAGACCCCGGGGTCTCCCAGGGTCAGGTAAGTACAGTTGTTACACCCTCAGCGGCACAGTGGCAGCCGGGTGCAGAGTGAGTTAGGCCCAATGTTATCCTATGGGAGGCAGGGGGCCCTTGGTTGGTGGCTGTTGGCTAGCAGGCCATGCGGCTGTGGGAGCTGGGCTCCTGGTCACTTGCTCAGGGCAAATGGGGAAGTAGATTGGAATAGAGGTTGCACTGCCAGGGGCACTCGGGCGGCTGGGTGCAGGGAGCTTTTGAGCCGCCGGGCGCTCAATGGATTGCAATGGAGAAGCTCAAGAACGAACAAAGGCTGCAAGCTCGGGGACGAAGATTCTTCAGGTGTGACCACCACTTCGAGAGGTAAGTTGGGTAGTTGGAGGATAGGTAGGTACCCAGGAGTTGGGCACAGGGGGCCGTAGGGCGCCGGGGTGCCTTTTGGTGTCGGGAAATCTTACCCTCTGTTGATCGCGGTTGGAGGGGGTCCCTGGTTCTGAGGCTGCAGGCGTCGCCAAGAGCATCGAGGTGGGCCCTTGGGTGCTGGATTTGGGGTCACAGTCGCCGGGGGGACGTCCTCATGGTCTTTGTCCACACCAGCACAGGCCAGGCTTGGCGGGTGCAGAGTGCGCAGGGTTCGCGGTTACTGGCTGATGCCAGGGGTCAATTACTTGCTTTGAGCAGTACCACTGCTCGTGGGAGTCCCAGATGCTTAGAGTCACAAGGTAAAACACACAAGATGATGGACGGAATGTTGCACAATGGCAAAACATTCACCCCCAGTCACAGATCTGGGTTTAATTCATCATTATTTTGCTCACCACGCCACCCCAGTTCAGACATGGCCATATGCAAATCAGTCTTGACCCTGTGCCTCATGGGAACAGTCCAGCCCGAACTGCCAAGCCATATCTTCCCTGGACCGGAATCAAGCATCCTAGGACCGGTTTCTGGCTATCAGCCGTCATCAGCCAGGATAGCTTGACTCCAGTGGCGTAGTGAGCACGGGACCCACGTCTGGGCATACCTTTCCCACATAGGGTGAACAGCAAAACACACAAGATGATGGACGGAATGTTGCACAATGGCAAAACATTCACCCCCTGTCACAGATCTGGGTTTAATCCATTGTTATTTTGCTCACCACGCCACCCCAGTTCAGACATGGCCATATGCAAATCAGTCTTGACTCTGTGCCTCATGGGAACAGTCCAGCCGGAACTGCCAAGCCATGTCTTCCTTGGACCGGAATCAAGCATCCTATACTCCCTGTGCATTTTTCAGAAATGTTAGGTCGTATCATAAACATGTCTGATACGAGCGGTATTGTACATGTGTATAAGAACTTCTGTGCAGGACTGTTAGCACCTTTTCAAGCAGTCCTCGGAATTTTTCCAAACTTCGTGCACTCTGTGTTTGGCGGACTGCCGCTCCTTTTAGCACTCGTTGCAGGGATACTATTTTTGCTCCTACTGCTACGATATGGCAAGCCAAATCACCAGCGACACCCAGTTCACCATGGAAAGAACTCTATTGGAGATGAAGTGTCGTGAGCGCATCGTCCAAATTCTGGGTTTACCTTGTATACGAGAATTAAACACCACTTGATTTCTGTCATTCAGACCAATCTGGCAAGATTGCATCTTACCTGTTCTACGCTGCCTGCTATGCGGTGAAGAATGCGTGCTGGACATTTGTCTGACACTCCCATCAGTCATGCCTACGGATATCGATACTCTGCTGGACCCGATAACGGCCCATGCTATGTGTTGTCCCCAGCAGCTACCAATCCTGATGGCGGCATTCATTGAGATCTCACAGACGCAACATGCTACTGCTGAGGAATGAGAGGAGACACCAGGCGCGCAGGTAACATCCAATCCGGACATTGCTAATGCTTTCCATTCTGAAGGCGATAGTTCGCATCTATGTGCTGTTGATCTTCTACGCAAGGTATTTCAACTCTCACCCACAACGGTAGACGACTTGTTGTCTACAAGATTAGAAAATGTTATGTTTTCTCCATCCTCACACACTGACTTTTGATTTAAGCACACAGTGTTCCGGAGAGACTCTGAATTTGGCCTTCATTCTTTTTCAAACGTGATACTGACTTTGGAACTTTTTCTATGATTATATTTTTTTCTCTCTCCCGTCCCAAAATTGTATATTTCATTTTTTTGACACAGTGATCTGCTTATAGTAGAACTAATCATAGAGAACAGAATTCTTTGATAATACTTCCAGGGACAGTATGCCACCTTGTCATGAATAACAATTTTACTTGTGTAACCTGATATGAAATGGTTTTGGCCCCTTTTTCTTCTTTATTTACGAGCCATTTCATCACATGTATATATTTTGGTTCATTTATTAAACATTCCAATGTGATCCTATACTTAGAATGGAACATTGCCTTTAATGTGTACAACACTTTATGCATAGCAATGATTTTGTAATGTATTTTTAAGACATATATTTTAGATATGTTTTTAGCTTATTTTAGCAAACCCATGTGATACTCTGTTTTAAGATATGTTTAGAACATTTAGGATTTAGTAAGGTCGTTCATACGAAACTGGAGTGGGTGTTGTGTGCAGATTTAGATTCCGTATATAGGTTTCCCAATTTATGCTCTTATATGGGTTCTATTCACATTGTCCTTATTTGGACATAGAAATCCGGCCCTTATTTAGACATTGTCCTTACAAACCAAATGCAGGCATGGCCACCTACATCCGTCCATCCACGTCACAACGAATTCTTGGAAAACCAGACCCTTAAACCTTTAGGAATTTCCCTCAGCTTGAATATTGATTTCTCCAAGAACTCATTAAGTATGCATGAACATCTATTCCTCAGGGGTTCATTCATGACGTTCCTCTGCCCGACTTTTACGTCAATACTGGCATTCCTAGACACCTTCAAGGTATAAATATACCAGCACTTGCCCTGGCAAATTGCGGTTCCCGAAGGATTTGATCCAACCCAGACTACGCGGTTCGCCACGGCAAGTTCGGAAGGAGATCGATTTCCAGCCTGATGCACTGACCTGACGCTGCCATCCTCCTCGCAGAGAATCCAGCTCCAGTGCTCTCTGACTTCCCTTGCGGGGGTTAGACTATTAGTCCAGAAAAGTGATTCCAACCTCTGTCATTCTAAGGTATGGAGCTGACTAGAACTTAGAAAAACTTTTGGCAACTCTTGGCTATACTTAAGAAATGGCACCTACTTCAAACCTCGTACTGCACTCATGTTAGGTACACTGGGGTAGAACAATTTAGAAGCATCAGATGAGTGACACATTATAGCTTATGTTATTTATGTATGTATTTTGATTAATATATGTCATAGCTACAAACCATGCTATTTCAGTATTATTTGATCTTACTGCTAACCTCGTACATATTGTACTTCGCAGTCTGTCTTACGATTGTAGCAATTCATATCTCTTGCATGAGGAATACGACTGTTCAATAAACCCTTTTATTGAAACGCCCGTCTCTCTATTTCTGTGCAACTCTGTAGAAACGAAGCATGCACGATTGACTGAGTGAAACTGTTATCTATTGTTTCCATGATTCTGAGACTGCTCCGATTCTAAAAGGAAACAAAGTTGTCATGTTTATGCGGTTGTCAGAGACTAATCCCTTCTTGTATATTCGAGAAGTTTCTAGTGACCTCTGTGTTAGCTTGAACACACAATTAAGTTTAATTTACTCGATAGAGACATACTGACCTTAGTCCTATGTCAAATATAGTGTATGTTATTCCAATGAGCAGAGCCTATCAGGGATATAGGAACTACACTACAGGGGAGTAACTCCTTTACTCCAAGGAAGATTCTTCAGTCATCCAGCGTAGTGTAGATCGTCAAAGTACTTGGTTTCTACAGCAGAGTTTAGTCCAGGTAAAATCTAAAGTCCTGTAGTCAGGGGTTCCTACTTTATACCCAAGGAAGGGGTGGAACAAATTCTGGGGACCCAATTATGGGAGGGTCAGGACAGAGGGGTGGCTACACCCATGTCCTTTGTCCAGTTTCGCGCCAGAGAAGGAGCAAATGGCTCCTGCAACCGGTTTGAGCTGGAGTATGCACAGGGACACCAAATGTGCCCCCAGTGCAGACTTCAAACACTCTCAGAGTGCACCCACCCAGCCCCAATACACTAAATCCTGTCTGGGAGGTGGTCACACCTCCCTGTGACAGGAAACCTATTGTCAAGTTTTCCCCTGCTCGAGCTTGGCTTAGCAGGAGGGCAGACTCATGTCTGTGGCTGGCAGCATCCATTTTGTGATGCCCAGGTCGAGAAAGCTGGTACCGGGTAGCCCGTTGTGTCACATAAGTCCCTCTAGAAGGGTGGAATCATACCTCCCACACCAGTTACTGGTGTGGAGGTATGATTCCAAGGTGTTTGACAGCAAACACGACATGTTTCTAAGCAGTCGTTTTAAAGTTATCATTTACCGCGAGGTTATAATGCACTTAAATATATATGGTTGGCTGCATCACAAACAACCCCAGAAAATAGGTTCTGAAGACTGCAGAGGGGCTCTGCTCATGCAAGTTCACCCTCTCACATAAAACCCAGCACCCTGCCTTCAGGATTGATTAGGCCTGCCATAGGGGTGACTGATAGGTTTATATGTGCAGTGATTTTAGAATAGATATAGTGAACCTATTTCTAAGTAAGGGATACATGCACCACCTTACACAGGCTGCATTAGCAGACTTGTGGTGTCAGTTTGAATGGTCCCTCAGGGGTGGCACAATACATGCTGCAGCACCTGGGAGGTCTCTGGGGTACCTATGCCCTGGGTACATAGTATACCATAGACTGATAAGAGTACCCCAGAATCCAATCTGTGGTGCACCTAAAGTACATGCAATCAATTTAGAGGAGAAAGCAGCTAGACTGGAGTCCTGAATAGCAGGATCCCAGTCAGACTAAGTCAAAAACAGTGATACATCAGCAAAAAGTGGGGGTAACCATAAGAAGCAGATCCTACTCTCCTACACACCCCCCAACGTAAGGCCATTAAACTAACCTTGACCAGTTGAGTCTTCATGTTCTAAGTGGAAATATCTGGAGAGTCCATCTGCATTGGCATGGTTACTCCCAGGTCTATGTTCCAGTGTATAGTCCATCCCCTGAAGGGAAATGGACCACCTCAAAAGTTTGGGGTTTTCACCCTTCATCTGTTTTAGACCTAAGAGGGGCTTATGGTCTGTCTGAACAATGAAGTGAGTGCCAAACAGGTATGGCCTCAGCTTCTTCAAAGCCTAAACCACAACATAGGCTTCCCTCTCAAAAGCTGACCTACGTTTCTCTCTGGGGGTCACCCGTCTGCTAATAAAAGCTACTGGCTGATCCTGACCCTCATCATTCAGTTGTGATAACACAGCCCCTACCCACAACTCAGATGCATCAGTTTGAACAATGAATTGTTTGGAATAGTCAGGACTTTGCAGAATGGGAGCAGTGCACATGGCCTGCTTCAGGTCATCAAATGCCTTTTGACAGCTAACTGTCCACTGAACATTTGTAGGCATTTTCTTGGAAGTTAAGTCATTCAAAGGGGTCACTATGGATCCATATCCTTTGACAAACCTCCCATAGTACCCAGTCAGGACCAAGAAAGCTCTGACCTGAGTCTGGGTGGTTGGAGCAACCCAGTCCATGATGGTCTGGATTTTGCTCTGCAATGGTTGAACCTGACCTCCACCCACAAGGTGGCCTAGGTATACAACCTGACTCTGCCCTATCTGGCACTTGGTGGCCCTGATAGTGAGGCCTGCTTTCTGCAGGACCTCTAAAACATTTCTCAGGTGGACCAGGTGATCCTCCCAGGTGGAGCTAAAGACAGCAATATCATCCAGATAAGCTGCACTATAGGCTTCCAGACCTGTAAGGACTTTATTCACCAACCTTTGAAAAGTGGCAGGTGCATTCTTCAAACCAAATTGCATCACCACAAATTGGAAGTGCCCACTAGGGGTTGAGAATGTTGTTTTTGGCTTTGCATCCTCAGATAATCTGATTTGCCAGTAGCCAGCTGTCAGGTCAAACGTGCTCAGAAACTTGGCAGAGGCCAAAGTATCCATAAGCTCATCTGCCCTGGGTATTGGATGGGCATCAGTCCTAGTGACTGCAATGAGACCCCTGTAGTCAACACAGAACCTCATCTCTCTCTTACCATTCTAGGTGTGAGGTTTTGGTACCAAGACTACTGAACTAGCCCAAGGGCTATCTGAGGGTTCAATTACTACCAGGTCCAACATTTTCTGGACTTCAGTCCTGATGCAGTCCCTGACATGGTCAGGTTGCCTGTAAATCTTAGTTTTAACAGGCAGACTGTCACCTGTGTCCACTTCATGAGTGCACCAGGTAGTCTGACTTAGAGTCAGTGAGAACATATGTCTAAACTGATTCAGAACTTTTCTGCAATCAGTTTGCTGCTGGTCAGTGAGGCTGCCTGCCAAGGCTACACCATCAACTGAACCATCATCAGGGTTCTGTGAGAGCAGGTCAGGGAGTGGATCACTCTCTTCCTCCTGTCCCTCATCAGTAGCCATGAGCAAGCCCATGTCTGCCCTGTCAACATACGGTTTGAGCCTGTTCACATGGAGCACCCTATGGGGGCTCCTGGGAGTTCCAAAGTCCACCAGGTAGGTAACCTCTCCCTTTTGCTCAACAATTGTATGAGGGTCACTCCACTTGTCTTGGAGGGCTGCTGGGGCCACAGGCTCCAACACTCATACTTGCTGTCCTGGCTGATAAACAGCCAACATAGCATTTTGGTCATGCCAGGCCTTTTGCAATTCCTGGCTTGCCTCAAGGTTTTTGGAATCCTTCTTCATGTACTCAGCCATCCTGGAGCGGAGACCAAGTACATAGTCCACAATATCCTGTTTAGGTGGTTTGAGAGGTAACTCCTATCCCTCCTTCACTAGACATAAAGGACCCCTAACTGGATGTCCAAACAGAAGTTCAAATGGGCTGTAACCAACCCCCTTCTGAGGAACCTCTCATTAGGCAAAGAGAAGGCAGGGCAAAAGTATGTCCCATCTATGCCTGAGCTTTTCAGGGAGACCTTTAATCAACGAACCCATTGCATTGTGGGTGATAAGGGGTGGTACATTTGTAATTTACTCCACAATCATTCCACATAGCAGACAAGTAACTAGACATGAAATTTGCATCTCTGTCTGATACAACCTCCTTAGGAAAACCCACCCTGGAAAAGATTCCCAGGAGGGCTCTAGCCACAACAGGAGCTGTGGTAGTTCTAAGGGGAATTGCCTCTGGATACCTAGTGGCATGGTCCACCAACACCAGTATAAACCTGCGCCCAGATGCAGTTTGAGGATCCATGGGACCAACAATGTCAATCCCAACCCTCTTAAAAGGAACCCCCACAACAGGTTGTGGTATCAGAGGGGCCTTTGTAGTACCACCTGCCTTACCACTAGCTTGACAGGTGATACAGGAGCGACAAAACTCCTTGGTGTTTTCTGACATGTGTGGCCAATGAAAGTGAGGGACAAGCCTGTCCCAAGTCTTGTTTTGGCCTAGGTGGCCTGCTAATGTAATATCATGTGCCAGTGTCAATAGGAAGCCCCTAAGCTTCAGAGGTATAACCAACTTCCTGGTAGCACCAGACTTGGGGTCTCTACTCTCTGAGTATAGGAGTCCATCATCCCAGTAGATCCCATGGGACCCACTGGCACTCCCAGCAGCCTCAGCAGCAGCTTGCTGTCTGAGGGGTTCAAGGGAGGGGCAGCTCAGCTGCTCCTGGCTCAGATCTGCCCTGGAAGGGCACCCTGTCCCCAAGAACTCAACCTGATCAGGCTCAAGTTCCTCTGAGACAGTTCCTTCTTCAGGACTAAGATCATCTCCCTCAAGAGACTGATCTGTACTCTGAGACATGGGGAAAGACACTGCCCTACCCCTGCTGATCCTTCTCTTGCAAGGCGCCTGGTCCATCATTCCAGGATCTGTTCAGTGGAAGACATTTTTGCCTGTGACCTAGTCATAGCAACATTTCTGCATATGTCCCGAGTTCCACCTCAGCCCAAGCTGAAGTTTCCAAATCATTGCCCAATAAGCACTCAACAGGGATGTCTGCACTTCTTACAACCTTCTTAGGGCCAGTTACCCCTACCCAGGTGAAATTAACAACTGCCAAGGAATGGTCTGTCCTGACATTGCTTGCATTGGTCACTTGGTACATCTCACCAAGTATGATTTGCTCAGAACCACAAGATCCTTTGTCACCATTGTGACACTTGCACCTGTGTCCCTGAATGCCAAGGCCTCCTTTCCAATGATCAAAGGCTGCTGTCTGTATTTGCCCAGATAACTGCGACTGACAAATAAGGAGGCCATATCCATGCCTACATCACAGACCAACACAGCCTGAGTTGGAACTCTGACTAGGCCAGAGTCCATCCCAGATCCCAGGGTTAACCATACTACACCCTTATTCTGTGTACCACCACTTTGAGCTGAACTAGGGGGAACAGTTGCCTTAGGGGCAGTGGTGGCTGGAGTTGAGTCCTTGAACTTTGAACAATCATTTGTCAAATGGGTCTTCTGTTTACAGATATGACACCATGGTTTCTTCTAGCCTTCATTCTTGTTGGATTGTGACTCCCCACCAGATGAAGACTTTTGGGGCCCTTGAGAAGACTTCTGGTCTTTACCCTTCTCCCCACCCTTATCTGAGGTTTTAGAATCTTGCTTCTTGGAGTCACCCCCTTGGTTCTGAACTTTCTGCCTCACCCTGGTTCTGACCCATTTGTCTACCTTCTGGCCCAATTCTTGGGGAGAGGTCAGATCAGAGTCAACCAGGTACTGATGCAACAGCTGATTACGACAATTATTACGGATCTGCTCCATCATAATTAAATTGTACAATCCTTTACAATCACACACTTTACTGCCAAGTAACCAGCCTTCCAGAGCCTTAGTAGCACAATCTACAAAGTCAACCCAGTCCTGAGTCTGTGCCTTCTGGGTGTCTCTGAACTTAATCCTGTATTGTTCAGTGGTTAAGCTAAATCCATCAATAAGAGCACTCTTCAAGACTGCAAATTATCAGCATCCTCTTCTCTAACAGTGAGGAGCTTATCTCTACCTTTGTCAGCAAAGGAGAGCCACAAGATAGCTGCCCACTGCTCTTGAGGGACCCTCTGTACTTTACAGGCCCTCTCTAGTGCAGTTATCCATTTGTGGATGTCATCCCCACTCTGATAGGGAGGGACTATCTTGTTCAAGTTACTATGGTCATGAGTATGTTCTCTACCTCTAGGGACATTGTTGCTGCCACCATGGGGCTCTAGCCCCAACCTACTGGAAGCTCTCTGGAGCTCTAGGGATTCCCTGTCTCAGGCCAATTGTTCCCTCTTGATTCCGAGTTTGGTCCTCTCATACTCAAGTAACTGACACTTCTTCTCATAATAGGAGTCCCTTTTATGAGAAGCAGAGGTCCCTACAGAAGTACCAGAAGGATTAGATTCCTGAGAAGGAGATCTTGATCTTCTTGGTAAACTGTTTACTCTTCCTGGTGGAGTAAAGAGAGGACCACTGCCCCCACCCCCCACCAGAAGGAAGAGTTGGATTTTCCAGGTTAGAATCATCTTGATCCTCCTGGTCAGCATTTGAGTCCATCTCATAAAAGTGTTCACTTCCTGGTCTGTCCTCATCTGCTGGCCCATCCAACTTGCCTGTCTCATCAGACCCTGGGGTCTTTCTGAGGTCATCTAAAAGCAAAGACTCTGAGGCGTTGAGTGCTTGCATTTCTCCCTGTTCTCAGCTTTCTAGATGCACACATATTCCTCAATTCTTGAAATGAGAGATGGTCATACTTAGCTAGCAAAGAACCACTGGCTTCTGGCCTGGAAGACATACTAGTGTTATGTGGTGTAGGCACCTACCTAACCTAGTGGGAGCTAAACTCTCTTGAGTTGGAGAAAGGGTGTGCCAGACCCTTGACAACCCAACTCCAAGTTCAGTAGAACTTACTTATTCTAGTCTTGATTTATATGTATCTAATACCTTTAGTGGTTTTCAGTTAATCACTCAATGAAATGTATCTGGTAAAACAATAGCAAGCTTGAATCCTAACCGCTGCACACCAATGTGAGAAGTTGGCCTGGTATATGCTGTCCACTAATTAAAGTGGGCACCTTGTACCAGTCCAAACAACCCTTGTTGATTATTAGGTTAAAGACAACCTTTATTGAAAGCTATCCTAGTGGTAGCTATGGAGAGCAGCCTTCAGGCTAAGTCTCGAAGGAATGTAAAGCAGCTTGTTTTACCAGATCGGAATCTCCTGAATTACCAAATGAAAGGAGAACCACACAAGAGATATATAAAATATATGTATTTATTACTAAACACTCTCTACTAACCTCTTTATGAGATTAGAGCACAAATCACACAAAATTAAATCACTTGAACGACAGTAAATAGCACAATACACAGCGGGCTCCAGTGGGAGACCGAACCAAATACTGATAAATTGGTATAACAACCACGACTTAACTAGACACAGTGCCTAGAGCACATAGAATCGCTGGGACCCCAAGGAACCACCCAAAGTAGTGACACAGGGGACCCACAGAGGACGGGTGCAGTGTGTGAACACAGGCGCAAGCTCTGTACAATCCTATGGGAAAGTCGCGGTTGGACTTTTAGAGATTAAGGACAGTTCGGAGAGGACTTTAAGCACACCCCTTGGAACATAGAAGGTTCTAAGGTCAGCACCCTTGACAGTACCGGGATACCCGTGTTACCTATCCCAGAGGAGCCGGGTGCATAGGGGTCAAGTGGTGTCGGAAACCTTCGTCGTTTTCAATGGTGTGATGCAAAAAAGTGCTGCTGCCAGGAAGATGAAAAGTGTCCGGTGGGATCCAAGCCTGGATCCGAGGTGAGAAGAACCTGAAAGCAGTGTGGACAGAGTCTGGGTCACTTCAGGGTGACCAGGGGCACGATAGACGAATGCCCACCGATGTCGGGTGCTTCAGGTGAGATGATGTGATCCTTGACTCTGCGCCACGGGGCCCAGGAGACGTCGACAACGACCAAAGTCCGGAAGTGAGCTGTCCCACAAAGGATGTCGAGTGCTGGGGGGGTCAGTCTCTGGATTGAACACCAACAAGCCTTGGCAGCTGCAACCCACGAGGGCAGAGGTAATAAGCTTTGGTGAGGACCAGCAAGGTCCTGGGGACTCTCCAAGCAATGGAGAGTCAGGGCACATCTGGAGCAACCAGGAAAGCCCACTGAAAGTCAAAGTTACCTTCACAGGGACCCACGGACCAGGGATCGCGAAGGGACCTCGAGCTGAATCACAAAATACCAGCCCATGGAACACTCGTGGAGTGTAGGCCGGAAATCTTCGGTGGAATTACTGCTGGGGGTCAGGACTACAAGAAGCCCAAAGCACAGCCTCAGGGATTGTGAAAAGTATATGCTGCTGCAAAAGTACACAGTGCACAGGGGTTCGGGTTGCACAGTCACCACAAGGGATACGGGTCTCAGGATTGCTGAGAGAACTGTTCGACCTCGGGGACGCTCGGGAACCCACCTCCTGTGTTGCAGAAATCTTCAGAGTCCTCAGGAGCTCGGGAGATGCAAACTGGTCAGATGCGTTAAAGGTGTCTGCCTTGCAGGGGGGTAACTCCTTTACTCCAAGGGAGATTCTGCAGTCATCCAGCGTAGTGTATATCGTCAAAGTACTTGGTTTCTGTAGCAGAGTTTAGTCCAGGTAAAATCTAAAGTACTGTAGTCAGAGGTTCCTACTTTATACCCAACGAAGGGGTGGGACTAACTCTTTGGGACCTACCTATGGGAGGGTCAGGACAGAGAGGTGGCTACACCCATGCCCTTTGTCCAGTTTCACACCAGAGCAGGAGCAAATGGCTCCTGCAACCGGTTTGAGCTGGACTATGCACAGGGACACCAAATGTGCAACCACCCAATACACTAAATCCTGTCTGGTAGGTGGTCACAAACCTATTGTCAAGCCATCCCCTGCTCAAGCTTGGCTCAGCAGCAGGAGGGCAGACTTGTATCTGTGGCTGGCAGCATCCATTTTGTGATGCCCAGATCGAGAAAGCTGGTACTGGGTAGCCCGGTGTGTCACAAAAGTCCCTCTAGAAGGGTGGAATCATACCTCTCACACCAGTTACTGATTCCAAGGTGTTTGACAGCAAACACAACATGTTTCTAAGCAGCTGTTTTAAAGTTAGCATTTACCGCGAGGTTATAATGCACTTAAATATATTTGGTTGGCTGCATCACAAACAACCCCGGAAAATAGGTTCCGAAAGATGCAAAGGGGCTCTGCTCATGCAGGTGCACCCTCTCACATAAAACCTAGCACCCTGCCTTCAGGATTGATAAGGCCTGCCATAGGGGTGACTGATAGGTTTATATGTGCAGTGATTTTAGAATAGATATAGTGAACCTATATCTAAGTAAGGGGTGCATGCACCACCTTACACAGGCTGCAGTAGCAGACTTGTGGTGTCAGTTTGAATAGTCCCTCAGGGGTGGCACAATACCTGCTGCAGCCCCTGGGAGGCCTCTGGGGTACCTATGCCCTGGGTACATAGTATACCATATAGTAGGGACTGATAAGCGTACCCAAGTATCCAATCTGTGGTGCACCTAAAGTACATGCAATCAATTTAGAGGAGAAAGCAGCTAGACTGGAGTCCTGAATAGCAGGATCCCAGTCAGACTAAGTCGAAAACAGTGATACATCAGCAAACGTGGGGGTAACCATAAGAAGCAGATTCTACTCTCCTACATACATCAGAAGGTGCTCTGAGGCAGCAGAGATCTTCTGTGTGCTGTTTAAACTGTGTTTAATAGGGACTGTGCACTTCGTTTTTTGGCATGAGAGGGAGTAAAGTTTTATACAAATACTATTGTCCGAGGACAAGTTAGTTAGGCCCTAACCTGCAGAAGTCCAAAGTGTGGATTGAGCTTGTCTGTCTCCTAGGAGATTTCTGAACCAGAATAGCAGCTCCCAACTCCCTGGCCAGCAAACCTTGTCTGAGGTCGCTGGGACCTTATATAGTCTGCTAGTGGTTGGTACATGTGTACACTGATTGGTGTTTGTATCTGGTGTTCCTATTGGATTAGAGTTAGTGTCCTCATTGGTTGGGTATTTGAGTGTTCTGATTGGTTTCTTGGTCTGTAACTCAACCAATGTAGAGTTAGGGATAGGGTTAGGATTTCTATTGGAAGTAGGGACTACGGCTTCCTGTGTGATTGGTTGTTGGGACTAGGGTGGGACCAGGGCTAGGGTTAGGCTTTTAATTAGAAGTAGCGATTAGGGCTTCTGGTGTTATTGGCTGCTGGACTAGGTGTGGGACTAAGAGTAGGGTTGGGCTTTCTATTGGAAGTAGGGACTAGGGCTTCCTGTGCCATTGGTTGCTTGGACATGGGTTGGGACTACTGGTAGGGCTAGGGCCTCTATTGGACGTAGAGATTAGGGTTTTTGAAAGTTATTGGGTGTTTGGACTAGAGCTAATTTTGGCTGTACGGTCCTGGTCTCCTATTGGTTCTAGATTTTAGGGCTAGCGTTGTGATTGGATAGGGTTAGGGAAAGGGTTCGTATTGGCAGAAGGGGTCACCTGATTACTAGGGCTATAAAAGGCAGAGGCTTACGGAGTTTCAGCCCGGGCGCCGAGGCTAAGGGTGGAGAGGACAAGGGCAGTTACCTGTTTGAGCCAGTTCAAGACTGGTCGGGACTAGGGCCAGAAATGCTGCCCATGTTCGCATTCAGTAATAGCCGCCCCACACCATCAACAAACATAGCAACACATTCACACCAAATGTACACCACACACAACCCTATGCACAGATCAATGTACCAGCATGCACTACAAACCTAACCAAACCACATCTATACACCCTTCTATCCCAACTACCACACATACCCACCATCACCTACAAACAGTACACAACTCTATCCTATACCACAAACCAATCCACTCATCACTAACACAACCCCATTCAACACCATACATAACGAAATTCCATCCAGACACACGCTCCCTGCTCTAATTACACCTAACAGACCACCTTTTATCACTAACAAACATATATTCATCCTTCCATCATTTGTCCAACCAACACCCTCCTCATCCTACTACCATAATAACACTAACACACAACACACACAATGCACACCACCACACTTTTTAACTCTTGCAACAAACCAGTCTAAGACAAACACTCTTACTTCTACTTCATTCCCTTCTACACACAACATACACTCTACTCATAAACACATCATCACCCCCTCTACCTTACAACCTCCTCTCACAAACAATAATATACAACCAAATCCATTGCATGAAACAAATACACCAGCACCCCTTTTCACTACTCCTCAAAAACAAAATATATCACACACACCAGCACAACAAGATCTTCAAAGCGCAACACCTCAAAATACTTACCATCACAAAATACAGAAATACACCCACCTTTCAAACCACACAAAGGAACAAACTCCAATGCAAAGCTTTCTCTCTTCCACCACACCTAACACAGATACAGCAACACAGCAACTCTCTTCTAACCGCCTCTCATCCATCGGACGATTTAGAACCTTACTATATGACCCACATGCTGCACCACCACCCCTGACTCGTACACCTTCAGCCATAAACACGTGCAAACAATATAAGCGACGTGACACACCGCACATCTTTGCCTCCCCATGTCTACTGCACAACCATGTTACACCACGAAAACAACACAGCACACCAACTCACTCCCAAACACCATGTCCACCACATACACACGCAGACCCATCCAAATGCCTTCTTAGCATGCTGGATGAGGAACATGATACAGAACAGCTACACGATTGCTACCCTAATACAGCTAATGCCAGCACTAAAAACACACCTGCTACAAACTCACACAATACTGATCACTCTTCTACAAAACAAAGTCTCACTATCACCAAAGGCCATTCTCTAAACTGTCTACTAATAAATGCTCGATCCCTCTCTAAAAACAAACATCACATCTACGACCTTCTCACAGATGCAAAACCATACATACTATTCGTAACTGAATCATGGTTGGGAGATGATATGGCTCCAGTCCTGCATGAAGCCATTCCTCTAGGCTATCAAACGATCACTCAAAATTGTATAGGCAAAAAAGGAGGTGGTCTAGCTGTTGTGTTCAAGCAAACATTACATATCACTAAAGTTGACGACATCTCCATAAAGAATTGTGAGGCTCTTCTAACAAGATGCAATACTACACCGTCTTCATCCTGTAACTTCCTGCTCCTTTACAGACCTCCACCTAGCAAGGTGACATTCCCAGACGCACTTCTAGACACAGTTTCAAACCTGATAGCAATACACTCCAACTTATGCATTCTGGGTGACCTCAACATTTGGTTTGACAAACCCAATATGACCCATCCAAAAACAATAATCACTGGCCTAGACGCACTGAACCTGCATCAGATTGTCCATAAACCCACACACATCACTGGACATATCCTAGATGTGATTGCTAATACTGAACTAGTTACCTTTCAAACTATAACTCCAGTCACATGGTCAGAGCACCACTTGCTTGCTTTCCAACATAAAACCACACTAAAGGACTCACCTAAAACTACCTTACATCCATCCACCTATCGGCCGTGGAACAAACTCAATTTGGAATACTTAGAAACATAACAAGTACAAATCTGGAAACAATAACTTCTGTTCAAAATCAATATGAGTGGCTACAGGAAGCTTTTGACATCCTGATACCACTCAAAACGACACAAAAGCAAAAAAGCGCCCTGGAGAAACATAGAAATAAAAGACATAAAACAACAAATTATAAAGCTGCAATGTACCTGGCTCAAAACAAACGCCAAACAAGACAAACTTCATCTACAAAAAATGTACAGATTACACAAGTCAGCTATCAAAAAAGCTAAGAGAAGGAACTATTCAGACAGAATTCAAAATGATAAACTTGCAAATAAAGAATTCTATAAAATACTCAATGAATTTCGCAAACCAAATTGCCTAGAAGGAACTCATCCTGTTACTCAAGGTTTCACAGACAAAGTGGCAAATCATTACACAGACAAAGCAGACACATTGGACTCGTACTTAAAACAGAAACAAAGCACCAGCACTAACCCCTCTGTACAAAACAACAATCCAAGAATACTCTAACCCAGCCTCTCCGTTCCTTCCATCACATCTCACATGATGAATTTGTGGACCTGGTCAAAGCAAGCAGGCCTGCCCGCAGCCCTTCTGACCCCTGTCCACCACAAATTTTCAAGACAATTCTTTTAACAACTTCTGCTGCCACTCCAGTAAGAAGAATGGTCAACGATTCCTTAACTACCGGAATATTTCCAGAAGAACTCAAAAAAATCACACAAACACCCTTTACTGAAGAAAACAAACTTGGACTCGCTGAACCCTGAAAATACAGACCCATTACAAATGGACCTTTCCTGGGCAAACTGATAGAAAGAGCAGCGTTTGCCCAGATGTCACAACTCATTAAAGAGAATGACATACTCTCAGACTTCAAACAGGATTCCGTCCGGGAAGAGGCACTGAATCTGCCCTCCTTGCCATCTGGGATGACCTTAAGAAAACAGTTGACCGCAGTGGGGTTGCTGCGCTACTCCTCTTGGACCTCTCGGCTGCCTTTGACACAGATGACCATGACACTCTGAAACAAAGGCTCTATGAAGCCGGCATAGAGGGAACTGTTCTAGACTGGATTGCGTCCTACCTTCAAAACAGAACTAATGTCATTCATACCCCACCTTTCTTGTCCAAACCATACTCCACAAAAGCAGGGGTCCCTCATGGTTCGATCATCTCGCCCATGCTTTTCAACATCTACATGAAGTCATTACCAGTACTGATCAATCAATTTCACCTCACATGCTAGAACTATGGGGCATTCCAGTTGGAGGAGTATTTGCGTGTCATCTGCAGACATTGGAAAATCCACAATTTTCAGTTGTCTCAGAGCCGTGGATCAGTGGATGACTTGGAGCCATCTCAAATTGAATGCTTCAATAACAGAAATACTGAAATGTGGCAATTGGAAACATTATGACTTGCTTGCGGCCTGGCCTGATGAACTGGGATCACCGCCTAAAGTATCGAAGGAAGTAAGAAACCTCAGAATGACCATGGACTCCAAGCTCTTGATGAATGCCTAAGTGGACAAACTAGCAAGACCAAGCTTTGTCACTATAAAAACCATGCGACAAATTTTCCCTCATTTGGGATTTCCACACAAGGTCCAAGCTACCATCTCCCTTCTTCTGTCCAAACTCGATTACGCCAATAGCCTCTACCACAGATCACCTTTAACGACCATGAAAAGACTACAATGGATTCAGAACTCGGCTGCCAGAATACTCTTGCATATCAAACCGCGAGACCACATCTCACCTGCCTTGAAAGCCCTGCATTGGTTACCGGTTACCAGAAGATCCACGTTCAAGCTGCTTTGTATCACCCACAAAGCAATAAATGGAATGGGACCGCTCTTCATCAGGAATAAAATCACCAAACACATTCAACAAAGGAACCTACGCTGTAAAGGGGCATCTCGCCTCAAAATCCCAAGAAACAAGAAAACAACCATGGGTGGCACATCCTTCTCTGTTCAAGCAGCCAAACTATGGAACTCTTTACCCCCAACATAAGATCCACCGACAACCACCTTATCTTCAGAAAACGGCTCAAGAATTGGCTGTTCCCCACATAAGCACCATATGCAAACAGAAATTTACAGCATATACCTCTGTATATAACCATTTATTTTCGCTATAGATATGTACCTATCTTTGTGTATTGCTTTGTATAAACATGTAGAATAATTATGTTGAAAATAAATAAATAAATATCATCGTTGGTCTACATGTACTTACTTCCATTGTGCATCTATGTACCTTCATGTACTTGGATCTGTGTGTCTGTTACTTTTCTACTGAAAACGCATATCCAATGCACAACCCTATTTCTCATCCTGTACCTCTATCAATATCTTTAATCTACACATACTTACCTCCTTTATGCATCTATATACTTTCAATGTACTTATGGATCTATATATTTATCACTTTCTTCTAATTTAGCATTTCAAATTCACTACCCTATTTCTCAGCCTATACTTCTCTCAATATATCCTCTAGCCCAACCTCCTGACTCATCTCAGACTTCTTTCTACTACTCTTTTCACTGCACTACCCTATCTCTCGCCCTATACATCTATCAATATATCCTCTACATCCACTCTTATTTATCTCAAACCCCATACCACTATGATCCTCAAAATCACCCTTTCTAGACTCTCTTCTACTCTACCCCTCCTTGCATCATCTGACACCTCTTTTACTATACCGATCCCCCAAAACAAACCTTTCTAAACTCTTCCCTCTGACTCTTCCCCTCAAAAACCCTTTTACTCATCCAAAAGCCTCCTCCTACTGCTATGACCTCAAAATAAAAAAAACGTTCACTCTTCTGTCACTCCACTGTTCCTTTTCAATCAAAATAACAGACTAACATGTTCACTTCTCAAATTCCATATTCCACTATACTAATTCACCACTAATCCTTTATGGGTTCCAGAGTAGCGTGCTACTCACCAATAAAGCGTTTCAACACCCCATCAGGGTTACCAGCGCTATATAAATGCAAACCTTGTTGCCTTTTCTCAATCCAAATAACTGATAACACATCCACCACTCAAATTACTTTCATGTTTCCCCATACTAATTCAACAGTAATCCTTATGGGTTCCAGAGTAGCGTGCTACTCGCCAATAAAGCGCTTCAAAACCCCATCAAGGGGTAGCAAGCGCTATATAAATACAAACCTCTTTCCCTCTTCTATCCCGCAACCTACCTTTCTCTATCCAAATAACTGAATAACATATCCACCACTCAAATTACTTTATATTTCACTATACAAATTTTCAACACTAATCCTTTATGGGTTCCGGAGTAGATTCCTACTGGCCAGAGAAGCGCTTCAACACCCATCAGGGGTTACAGGTGCTACATGAATGCAAACCTTTCTTCCTTTTTATCCCTCAGCTATCCTTCTCACTCCAAATAACTGACTAATATCCACCACTCAAATTACTTTCATATTTCACCATACTAATTCAGCACTAATTCTTTATGGGTTTCCGGAGTACGGTTCTTCAACACCCCATCAGGGGTAACATGCGCTATATAAATACAAACCTTTTTTTTTCTCTTCTATTCTTCTGCTATACTTCCGAATCCAAAATAACTGACTAACCTATCCACCACTTAAAATTAACTTGCATGTTTCACTATACTAATTAAACACTAATCCTCTATGGGTCCCGGAGTAGCGTGCTACTCGCCGAAAAAGCGCTTTGACGCCTCGTCAGGGGTAGTAAGCGCTATATAAATGCAATTACAATACAATACCATTTTTGTGCAGGAAGGGAAATCTTTCTGCACAAAAACAATTACAAGAGGCTTTTTCAAGGAGAAATAAAGATATTTCTTCTCGTTGTGTCCTGAGGAGGTGTAATTTTTTGGCGCTGCCTCAGACTTACGATTTCTTGTAAATCTGAGGCAGTGTCAAAAAGCCATGGATGTTGGTGGGAGCAGCCCAGTAACACCCATGGAACACTTCTTTCACACAGTTTCTGCGTTAAAAGGGGCACATATTTATAAGGCCATAAAAAGCTTTGTAATGGATCTTTACGTGGCCTTATAAATATGCTAGTGGCACATTACAACAGCGGAACATCAAAAAAGTTACGTTCCGGTGGCAAAAAAGCGCCACTAGGGACGCATAAAAGAGACCCTGAGTTTTTCGGAATACTGCAGGTTTCGAATGTACCCTTTGGGCCAACATATAACGAAAACATGCAATCGTATTTTGATACGCCTTGAGAGGCAGACCATCGTGTACCTGTTTTTTGGGACAAGAGTAAACCTGAAGAAAATGTACGCTGCATCACCTTTCAAGAAATCTTGGGGAAGAATTACTACTTTTTCACACACCTCAGTGCATCAGCCGTAAAATATGTGCTGCGTAAAAAGGAGAGAGAAGTAGAGCACCAAATTGACTAAAATAAGGAACTTTCCTCCCTTCTCCCTAGCCCCGGGCTCAGATCAGCAGGAATACACCACGGAGACACCTTTACCCCAGGGTGCAAAGGTGTCTATGTGAGTCTAACATAGGTTTTGTACTGGAAGGGTATTCTTCCAGTACAAAATAACATGCTGAGACTAACTTCAAGCCTTTTCTCTCTTTGTATGCATGCTGTACAGTGCAGCACACATGCCAAGTCGGAAAAGGAAGGTGAAATGAAAGCATTTCTCCTTCCTTGTGCATACTTTCAAAGGGCGCCGTTTTCTGGTGCTCAACCCAGTCTACTTTGTTTAGTAAATTAGGTTCAGCGTCAGAAACCTTGGGTGGTTGCATGGGAATGCCCATGCTCCACTCATGGTACGCCCCCCTGGTGCTAAGTAATACAAAGCAGCCAGTGGTGGCTCCTCCGCTAAGGCAGAGGAGCGTCACCCCCCTGCCTCGAAACAGCAAAAGAAAGGAAAAAAGACAATGATAATAACTAATGTTATCATTTTATTTTGCCCTCCTGATGCGGCAGCTTCTGTGAGGGGGTCGGGCTAAGGGGAGGAGTGGTATAACCCTCCTGAGTGTGCAATGACTGTTTGGTGGGGCTTCTTGGGCCACCCAAAACAGTTGTGCACACTTTCCCTGTTATCCATGCAGGCAGCCCACCGCTACAGCCCCTGGCTGAGCGATGTGTCATGGCGCTCAGACCAATCACAATGCTGCATTGCAGCATTGTGATTGGCTGCTGGGAGAGTGGGAGCCCTGGTGCTTCCTGCTTCCTGTTTCTCACAAGAAGCCAGGAAGAGGACGCTTGAAAGGCGGGGGCAGAGGGCCAGCCTGCTGGCCAGGAGGAAAGTCATTTTTTTGAAAGTGATATCCCCCTACACCCCTTGTCCCCCACCCACCCCACTGCTGCTGCCAGGCAGCAGCCGCAACTGCATATCTGGACAAAGGAGAGGACAGTCGCACAGAGACAGAGACACATTCAGTTCGCAACAATGGTGCCTTCTGCTGGAGTTGTCTTCTTACTACCTGGAATCAGACCAACACAAAAATGCAGATATTCAAATGCCCGATTTCTAAGGTACCATTTATTGGTGGAAATCCTAGTCGACAAGTTACATGTGGATCCCACTGGACCCAGTTGCTGGCTTTAGTATGCTTGGAGTACGCGCTTGACAGCAATGGAGAAATTTCATTTGATCCCAGTGGTGTATTGGAATTTGTTTCTGGTGCGTGGTGGTGTTTGTTTATGTTTTACTTTGACAAGCACACCCATATGGTCAAATACACGTATAAATGCTACAGCTTGATCCAATGGAAACCATTTGTAAGTTGTCAGTCTACCCGAATTTCCTCCATGGATGCTTTTCTATTGGTAAACGAAATAAAAGCGACGCTGCAGGGGCCTGCAATCCTTTGAGAAGACTGTAATGAAATTGCTATGTTGTAGAACAGTGTGGGTGCTGTGCAGCATGGCTAAAAGTATTTTAAAAATGGCTTTAAAAGGTATTTTAAGCAGTGCTATGAAGAGGAAATGTAAAAAAAAAAAAATGCTTATAGTGGGTTTTGTCTTTTTAGTATTTTTTTTTTTTTTTTTTGAAACCGTTTATTGCAATCTCAAATAGTTACAGGTATGGGCCTACAACCGTCTGGCCGGCCGCTAGAGTGGCAGAAGCATATGACATATATACAGAAAAATCTCTTGGCGGTGCAAAAAGGTAAATCAGGGGATATCAGTAGTGCAGGCCACATAACTCCAACCCCACAATACGGTTTCCTTTTGTCAAAACACAACAACACAAAAAACCACACCCGCAAGGCAACCCGCAATCCCAAGTGACAGCACGCGCTCCTTAAGTGGGGGACCCCAACCAATCGCCAAACTCTGAAGAGGGGGAATGAGAACAGATCAGGGACTGGGGAACCACGTGCCCGTGGCTAGGGGAGGGGGTCGGCTAGGGGGACGGGGCTGGTGGCGGCTCGCAAATACCCCCGCGATAGGCGTTCCAGGGGCCCCAGATTTTCACCCACGCCCCAGGCTTACCCCTCGCAACATACACCACCTTTTCACGAAACATACACCAATCCATGTGTTCCTTCCAGGCCGACACCGCCGGGGGCCTCTGGGATCCCCACAATTGAGCAATGTCACGCTTAGCTATCATGTATCCCAGAGTCACCCACCGCGTCTGCGGAACCGAGTAGTCAGTTGGCTCCCACACATTCAGCAAGCATCTCCTCGCTTCAGGCAACAGCGCGACACGCGTAACCACTCGCAGGACCTCGTGTACACCACGCCAGAATCGCTCCACCTTTGGGCATTCCCACAGAATATGCAAGAAAGTTGCCAAAGCACCACAGCCACGCTTACACAGTCCATCCTCAGCAAAGCCCATACGTAGAAGCCTCGGCCCCGTCACGTAAACCCGGTGGAGGATCTTAAGCTGGACGAAGCGAAGGCGAGCCGGGATGGCCACCTCCTTCGGAGAGGCCACCGCGGCAATCCAGTCCTCGTCGTCCAATTCCAGCCCATCGGCAACCCAGGCCTCGCGGAGGCCAGTCAGCAGGCCCGATCGGTCGTTGATCAGTTTTTTATATATAAGGGAGATCGTGCTGTCTGGGACATGGCCATCCAGCACTCTGTCCTCCAGGGGGGAAGACTCCGGAATGGACGCGACATCCGGGAAGACGGAGCCCAGCGCGTGGCGGACTTGTAAGTACCGAAAGTACTCACTGCCTTGCAACTGAAACTCCGTTTGCAGCGTCTCGAAAGTTTTGAATCCCCCCCCTCGTCCAGAGATCTCCCACTGTGCTGATACCGATCGTATCCCACTTCTCGAAGCCCTTCGAGGTCCACAGGGAGCCCAACCTCGCAGACGCATATAGCGGTGACGCCCGGGTCAAACGGTCCTTCCACCCCATAGCTGCGTTAGCCGCGTGCCATACACGCACCATGACACGCGTCGGTCCCGTCAGGCGAGGGTCCGGCGCGCCAGAGTAGAGCGCTCGATTGTAGTCGCCACCGGGCAGGAGCATCTTGTCCATTTCAAATGCCGGGTTCAGGGCGGGCCCGTAAAGGCCATGATTAAGCGCAGCTAGCTGGGAGGCCCAGTAATACCGTTTGATATCCGGGAGGGCAACCCCCCCATCGTACCACGGGAGCGTCAATTTAGCCAAGGCAATACGTGGCCTCCCGTCCCAGAACAGGCGACGCTGCAAACTCTCCACCTCACGGAAGTAGCGCGCCGGGACCAAGTCCATAGTGTTCTGGAGAGCGTACAGAAAGCGCGGCAACGACATCATCTTAAACAAGGCCGCTCGGCCGAGCGGCGAAAGCGGCAGACGCCGCCAACGCACCACATCCTCCTTCAAGCGCTGGAGGGGGGGCAGCAAATTCCGCTCGTAGCGGGCCTCCGGGTCCAGAGTAATATATATACCCAGGTACCGAAACCCCTGGGAGGCAATCTGGATCGGACAGTCCCGTGGTAGGACCGGAGCCTCCCCGGCAAGCACATATACACAGGATTTCGCCCAGTTGATGACGAGGCCTGAGTTGCGACCGAATGAGCGCAAAACATCAACTAGGACGATCAGTGATTTACGCGGGGAGGCGAGATATAGAAGGTTATCATCAGCGTAGAGGGACACACGGTCCTCATGCTCGGGGGTCCAGCGGAGACCACGGATGGAAGGGTGCCACCGCAGCCACTCCGCCAGGGGCTCCAGGGCCAGTGCAAACAGGAGAGGCGACAGGGGGCAACCCTGTCGCGTGCCCCGTCCCAGTGCGAATGGGGCCGAAACTCGTCCATTCACCACCACCTGCGCCAATGGGCCGGAATACAACAACTTGACCCAGCCGATGAAGCCCGGTCCGAAGCCAAACTTCGCCAGCATCGCCCAAATGTATGGCCATTCGAGCGTATCAAACGCCATGGTGGCGTCCAAGGACGCCAAGATGGCCGGTTCCCGCACGAACGGGACACGCGCGAGCACCCCGTGCAAGCGTCGCAGATTAAGGGCCGTGTTGCGATGGGGTATGAAGCCGGACTGGTCTTGGTGGACCAAATCGCCCACCACGCCGACCAGCCGGTTGGCCAGCACCTTGGCGAGGATTTTGGGCTCCGCGTTCAAGAGCGAGATAGGCCTATAGGATGTGACCCGCTCACGGGGTCTCCCCTCCTTGTGGATCACCACGATCGTGGCCAGACGCTGGTCCGGCGGAAGGGAACCCCGCGAGCGGGCCGCCAGGAACATCGCGCGCAGGTGGGGCGCCAGTACATCTGGTCGCAGCTTATACAGCTCGATAGGGATGCCATTGGGGCCCATGGCCTTGCCAGATGCGACCGAGCGGATAGCAAGGGCAATTTCGTCCGAGGTGGGAGGAGCATCCAGCAGATCCCTGTCCTCCCCCGAAAGGGAGGGCAGCGCGATGTCCCGAAGCAGGGCATGGGAATCCTCCTCCGAGCAGGGAGAAACCGGGGAATACACCTCGCGGAAATAATCCGCGAAGCAGGAGACAATGGCGTCCGGCTCGGTGACACACACACCATCCATCCTCTCGATCAACGGAACCACACGACTCGCTCTCTCCTTTTTGTCCAACCACGCAATCAATTTACCAGCCTTATCACCCACATCATACAGTCGCCCCTGCTGCTCTCTACTGAGGCCCCTGGCCGCCTCCGTGACGAGGGCCCTATAAGCCGCCTGCTTGAGGTGTAGAACATGCAATGTGGCATCCGTCACCCCGCTCCCCAGGTCATCCTCTAGTTCAGTAATTTCGGCCTCCACCCGGGTTACCTCCTCCCGCTCGCACCTCCGGGCATGGGAGATAAAGGAGAGGGCCTCCCCTCTGAGAACTACCTTAAAAGCCTCCCACAGGGAGATAGCCGAAGGGACAGACCCCACATTCTCCTCAAAGTACCGCTGCAAGGAGTTGATCAATTCGGCTCGAATAGTGGGGTCGCGCAGGTACCAGGCATTGATTGGGGCTACCCTGCCCTCCCCCCTCGGGAAGACATCAAAGTGCAACAGTAGTGGGGAGTGATCTGAAATACCCCGCGCCAAATGGCGCACCTCTCCCACTCTCCCAGCATAGGCCGCAGGGACAAGGACATAATCTAGCCGCGAGAGGCTACCATGGGCACCCGAGTGGAAGGTGTATTGCAGCTGCGCGGGATGCTTTAGTCGCCAGCAATCCACCAATCCTAGTGTATCTAAAAGGCCGGACAGCCACGCCTGTGCCCGGGGGAGGTCCCTGGGGGGATGACGATCCATAGACCCAGAAGCCACCGCATTGAAGTCCCCCCCAACTACCAGAAGCCCACCCGGGAGGTCAAGGAGGAGGCGCCCCAGGTCCGCAAACGTGGTAGATTGCAACCCCGGCGGAACGTACACTGATACAAAAACGACCACTCTGCCCTCCATTCTACCCACCAAGACAGTGTAACGTCCCCTCTCATCATGGCGCACCTCATCAATCTCCAATGGGGGACGAGTTCTTAATCATGATGCCCACCCCCCGCGAGCCCGAAGTGAAGCCCGAATGGGCCACCAAGCGATAGCCTCGCCGATTCATGGCGTGAAAGGAATTACCTATAAGGTGTGTCTCCTGCAGGAAGACCACATCTGGTGAAATTCGTTTCAGATACTGCAGGACCACACCACGCTTAATCCTATCCCCCAGTCCGTTAACGTTCCATGATAACACAGTCAAATCCCTATCCCCCATCATATCTGGAAGCCATCCGTCGTCCCCCAAAGAGCATCTCGAAAACAACAATACAGTAAAGGGTTCGCCTTGCGGTGCAAACAAACAACACTCCACCCCCGCCCACCCATCCCAACAGAACTCCCCCCTCCCTGCACCCCTGCATGAGCCCAGACAGCCCCCCCAAAGTGCAGTGTGCCTGTCGCCCCATAGACAAAAAACTAACTAGTCCCCCAGAGGAGGAGGGAAAGCCCCCAATGGACCCCGTACGACCTCCATAGGAGGGGAACAACACGATCAGTGAATGGTAACCGGAATGTTGTCCAGAGCCAGGCCTACTATTCACCCCTCAGTTCTGATCCGGCGAGCCCTCCCCGCCAACCGCACCCCCCCCACCCCCCCGGCCCCGATCCCCAGGCAGAGTATCCAACCAGTCCCCAGCCGCCTCGGGACGGTCAAAAAAGTGCGTTCGACCATCCACCTCCACCCTCAGCTTAGCTGGAAAAAGCATTGAGTACTTAAGGTTCAGGTCCCGTAGGCGACGTTTAACTCCGAGACCGTCGGAGTAAAGTCAGGGTAGAAATTCACGTCCATATTATCGAGCTTGACCGGTCCCTGTAGCCTGGAAGTCTGCAGGATAGCGTCTCTGTCCCGAAAGTTAAAAATCCGGGCAATGAGAGGCCGCGGCGGGGCTCCGGCCTTAGGTCTTCCTCCGGGGACCCTGTGAGCACGTTCCACCGCAAAAAGTTTACTCAGCCCCCGGGGCTGGAGACGGGTGAGGATCAGGTCTTCCACAAACAAATCTGCCGCCTCCTCCTCCCGTCCCTCCGGCACCCCGACAATGCGAACGTTGTTCCTCCGGGCCCGACCCTCGGAGTCCTCCAATCGACGGTCCATCAGGGCGCTCGCCTGGCCAAGCCGGTGCACCTCCTTTTGAAGGGTCGCCACGTCTGTAGTGAGACCCGATGTAGTGTGGGCCAGGGAATCGACCCGGTCATTTGTTTTAGACAAGTCGGCTCTCACCAGGCCCACATCCACCAGGGCCGAGTCTATCTTCTGCGCCAGAGTATCAAAGCGCTGGTCCACCGAGGCCTTCATCTCGGCAATGGCGCCCATGACGTCCCGAAGGGTCAGATCCGCGGGCTGAGCAGACGCCTCAGTCGGGCCCGCGGGGGATGTACGCGGTGCCTCTGGAGATCCCTTCTGGAGGGTGTAGCGGTCCATGCTGTTAGACTGATGTGCCGGGCCACGGCGGGTCGATTTCACCTTTGCCCGGTCGCCATCTTGCTTTGTGGACATGTCGCACTCCCGAAGTCGTGCCAATCTCCTCGAAAGGGGCGATAAACCAGTTCACGGGTTCCGGGGGGGGGGTGACCACTGGACCGCAGGACAACTCACAGCCGGCGGGTCAGCCGGGCACCGGGACAAGACCACACCACCGCACCCCGCTCCGCAACCCTACCTCGCTTGAGGGCAAGGAGGGCGCAAAAGCGAAAGTGAAAGCGCGGGGTACGCGAGTCGCCCAGCCCTGCCCTCCGCTTTTGTTCGCTTTGTCCCCGGATCGCCCCACAACTCCAATCCGGGGGGCCGGCGCGGAGAAGGCCGCGATCTTCGATCGGTGCTCCCACCGGTGTCCGGGGTCAGATTCGAAAACGGAAAACGGGTGCCGCCTCAGCTCGGGTACACAGACACAGTCCCCTCATCAAAGACAGGATATAATCAGGATTAATTCAGGAGGTCGCGGAGGTCCTCGGGAGCTTCGCACCTACGCGGCCATCTTGGTTGCGCGCTAGGCTCCTCCCCCTTTTTAGTTTTTTTAATAAATGGCTAAGAGACATTGGCAAATCCAACAGCTCTCACACAGGCAAGACCTACTGGCTTTGAGAATTCTTGTTTTTCCAGCTTTCTCTGTTGTCTCTCTCCTTTCCTCTTCTCTCTCACTGGCACCTTTATATGGGCTGGTTAGTTTCTGCGTGTGAAGATGTCTAATGTGAAAGGTTCAACTAAATCTATTGGTGTCTCTGTTTCGTGACAGTCTGGTGGGGGAGAGGTCAATGGGAGAGTTTATGCTAGTCTGATGATTACTGTGCCCTACACTACTGTCTAATTGGCAAATTTTAAAGTACAAATGGTCCCCTCAGCATTAAAACATCTCGTTTGGTTGGAGCGCTTGGATACCCGAAGGGTCACAGTGCGCTATATAAATATTTATACAATACAATACAATGCAACAGATGAATCTATATCAAATTAGCCTTAAGAAAAGTTATCATAAATGTTACATTTAAGCAGTATCTTGAGGAACAAAACAACCCTACTTATTGACCTAAAGAAAACTGCAAAACGATTCTGCATGTAGGTTAACAGAAGCAACTGTTTAGAGGGCTGGGGAAGAGCACTCATTACTTACAGATAGACTGAGCTAGAAAAATGAAAAATCCCAAAGAAAGCAGAAACCATGGGCCATCAGAATCCAGATATAGATGTGCAGTAGTATAACAAGTGCCTGAAAAAGGCCTGCCAAGGCTGCACTTTTATAAAAAAAAAAATGTTAACATACTTTTATTGATTTTATGTAAAGTTGCGCCTTGCTTAAGTGCCACTGCAATTTGAACATAACTTTTTATAACGCAGGTACAATGGGCTTGAACATAATTATCTTACCATTGTACATTCAGGGTTCAGGTAATAGCCCGTTTGGGGTATTGACATTTTTAGGATCGACCAATTGCATCAGTATGTTGTCCGACAAAATCAGATAAAACCAGAAGATTTTAAACAACAGATCCCCTCTCCCTCTAGTCTAGCTCTCCCTGGGTTGAGATGATTCGAACACGGGATTCTGCCTTATTCTCATATGTACGTCATGTGGGGATCACTGATTTAGGGATGTCGCGCAAATAGACAGGCCCAGCAGCAAGCAGGGGAGGTAGGGAAGACTATCACTGCCTCATACTTGGGAAAGGGGCGCTTTGCACTATGCGGGGTATGGGTATTGGTGGCCTTAAAAACCTCCAGCATCAGGTCCCATTCCATGGATTGGGTGTTTTTCACAACCCACAGTATTCTTCCCATCTAATGATTGCACTTTCTGCTCCACCCCATCGGGCCATCTCTCCATGCCAAGTGAATACTGTTGGGGGAAGGGGCTGATTTCTACCTCATGGTAATTGAGCGCTTTGCTATGAGTAAGGCCAGATCAGCGAAACGGAGGTGCACTTTCTATAAGTTAGGGCGACTGTATATTCCCAGTATGCAACGCTCTACTGTGTCCCAGTTGGGGATTCCGGTGATATTTCCTATAATTTGTACGACTGAGGACCAAAACCCTCTGAGGCGTGGGCACGTTTATAACATATGCAAAATGTCTGCCTCGCGCGATGGGGTATATACAATTGAGACAGTGCAGAGTGAGGCAGGCCCTGTGGAGAATCATATATTGTATTAACGTGAATTTGGCATTACGAGACACCTTCTTAGGGTATTCCAGGAGAGAGGACCAGTCCTTGTCCGTTAAGTCCTTTCCAAGATCTCTGAACCACTTTGCTCTAAGAGTCATAAGGGAGGTCCCTGCGCGTACCCGGGCGCCCCTGTACAGCCATCTTATGAGGTGGCGTCCCTCGCCCATAAGGTATACAGAGTATATTAGCTCGTGTGTAGGGGGGTTCCTCGCCATTTGGTGCCAACGCTTCTTTACATAATGGACAATAGCTGTGTGCAACATAAAGAGAGAGCGCGGGACTCCTTGTTCCTGAGCGAAATTCTCATGATCCATTAAGGCGCCGTCTGCAAATGGCGCCCCCACTGTGGAGACCCTCTCCCGAGACAAACAAAGTATACTCCGCCTAGTGACCAAGACTGTTGTAGTGGGGATTCCCTTTAAGGAAGTGTTAGGGGCGTAAGGGAGGCATTGCTTGGTGTATTGTAAGGCCTTTTTCTAATAAGTGAGCACTATTCGCAGCTACAGAGCAGAGTCAGGTGGTATCCTGCTCCGCGGTAATAGCAAGGTGTGAAGGGTGCCCCGGCTCATGCACTTTTATAACATATAACATGGATAAATGTAAGTTTGAGCCAAAACCGCGGGCTCTACCATGAGTAGCAGATGCTTTACAAAAAATGTATATTAGTTACATCTGCTTTTAATTAATTCATCCAGCTGATTTTGCATTATGTGTAGGGAGTCCACATTTCTTGAGCTCAAAATGCATCCAGTAGACAACAAAGTGAAGTGCTCAACATGTGGAAGTGCCTGCAATTTGTCGGTTTTGCTATTATCATTGTTCAACACACAACACATCTGTTAATGCATTTTGATCGTCTTGTATAACATTCTAAAATGTTTTGAACAATGCAGTTGAAGCCTCGATATATTGTCTAGTTCTTTGGACCCTCCAGGACCTGCTCGTTTTGGATGACCTAAACTAAGGGCTTGGTGTGCAGACAGACTCTCGACACCCCCACAGGATGATTCAGCCATTAGACCATCTAGCTCTACAGTGCCACTACCACCCTCCTTTATTCTACAACGGTATAGGCAGTTTCTGGCAACCACTGAACAGGACAACCCTGATTCCTCAGGTATCGTGGCAAACAATACGGTATCTTTCGCTCAGTCACTCATGCTTTCTTGTCTCAGAATACACATAGAATGACAATTGGAACGGTTTCAATAATTATTTATTGGTCAAGCGTCAGTCTAGTATGAAACCTATTCGCTGCGAGAATCAAAAGACAAGAGAAGACAAATGTGATTGCTAGCATCAATATCGTAAATAGTAGATACATTTCTAACATAGTGCTAATAGGATGAATAAAAGCAGATTATATAAAACAATAGCTTTGGAGTACTCCTACAATGAGTAGCCTACCTAAATGTACCAAGCCTAGATATGTAGGTGAAGCATGTGGATGTAAAGGCTAGGTCAGATCCTAATGGAGCCAAGAATCCCCCGGGGAAGTGCTAACCCATCACTTGGTGGGTTAGAATAAAGGACCCCGTCTCTGCGTCGAGGATGGCACCCCTCAAGGGATGTCAGGTCTCTGCCTGTCGAAGGATCAGCCTGCAGAGTCTCGGTCCAGCCTGGAAGGAATTCTCCTCTGTTTTGTAAGGGGGAGTAAGGGTCTTTTATACTAAAGTGGTCACTCCAGGGTTTCTTCTAGAATCCATATTGTCTGAAAACATTCACTAATCCTTTGCTAATCACAATGATCAGGCTCAGCTGGCTGTTGGCCATGGAGGAAAATATCTGCCATGTCTGGGGACATGTTTATGTACGTTGGGTACATGGATTAAGAAAGGGTACAGAGAGCCTGGTGTCCAAGAGACAGAAGTAAGCTACTAGGTAAAAGGTCACCTGCGTAAGGTTGTTATGTAGTGTGATGGCACAAAATGTATGTAATCGGTATGTACATGATGGGACTATCCTTAAGGACATGACATCCACTCCTCATCAAAAGGTCAACAAGGTCAGCTAGGTAACGATAGTAATGGCTAAAAAAGGCATAAAATTCATGTATATTAAAACATACTAAAAAGCACTTCAAAAAGTCTTTAAAAATTTCCATTCAAGTAAGGTCCATAGTGAAAGCGTTCTTCCCTAAAAAGGCGTTCATAAAAGGTCCTTTTGTCATTGTTTTTCTGAGTACCTTGAAAGCCACAATGTACTATACAGCACAGAAGAATAAAACAAAGTCAGTTCGACCTTCAATTTGGTGCATGTTTAAAGAATTTGCCCAACTGTTCCCAGCACAGGAGAGGTCAGATTGTTTAAAAATTCTGCGCTGAAGACTCAACATCACTGAACATGGCGTATGTAGGAGGCAGTCCCTCCAGAACTTCCAGTATGATATCAAGTGAGCAGAGGTGGTCATCTCTGGTTCTCACAGCAGCCGTCGGGAAATAATTAGATGCCTGTGTGCCTGAGACTGATGCCTGCACATCTGTGGTGGAGCCAATCTCCGTTCCAACAGGAGCAGAAGCGACCTGTGAAGGCTCTAGGAATGCCATCATCAACACGGGAAAACGCTGTGGAAAACTGTGCACATGTCCCCGGAGAGGCGCCAGGAGCATGTCTGCATGTCTCTGTCCGGTGGCGCAACCAATGGAAGTGTCAGACAGAGGTCCAACACGCGTCCGAATTCCCAAAACAGGCTGCAGAATACTGGCAGAATGTAGTCAAGCCAAGCCGTTCTGAAAGACAGGAACCAATGCTCACTCCGCTCTCGAAGGCCTATTTATACCCACGAGGAACACCAATTGCTCACGACAACATCGCTAAATCCGTGTTCTCTCCATGACTCGAGTGATGTTGACATCCATTGCGAAGCAATAGAATTAAAACCAGGATGCCCGCCACTGAAAGCAGGACCAAAGGAAGCCTTTCAAAAGCGCTTCCAAGTGCGTAGTGTATGAATGATGGAATTACTCCGAAAATGATTTGAAAGGCGGTTAACAGACCTGATCCAATGCTCCTAAATAAGTGTACTATTCCCCTCGTATCAGACATGTTAAAGATACGATGGACCATTTCTCTGAAATGGAGCAGGAAGTTCGTATGGACCAGAGCCTGTATCTCTGCCGAGGACTTTGCAACTTGGAGATCAAAGATCTATCGGGCAGAAGTTAAGGCCACATTTTGCTGAAACAGTATGGCTTTCAGTCTGCTCCTATCCTATGTTAGAAGCATTCATTGAAGGCCACAGTGTTGCCTCCCTAACTGTGCGAGCTGGGGGAAATTATACTTTCTTAAAACAAATAACCCTGGAGTTTACAGTCGCCAGATAAGCGATGCCTGGCATCATTCCACAACAGCCTTGGTCATTCAGCATCAAGTAACTCCCACTGGAAAATAACTCAAAAACTGGATGTATTACAGCAGCTGGAGAACACTTGAGGTAGCAGGACAAGTTTGCTATTGACGTATTATACGCTCCGTGAAGCGACCCTTCTTTGTGCACTATAGACTCATTCAAGGCCTTGTCGCAGTTTGAACCACTCAAGAAAACCTCATTGTCCTTGTTTCTGCACCTACATGTTTATGGCAACTCCCAGGTTTTTTCGTATGTACCCTACGCCCAACGCTTCATACCTGCCGGCTGGGTGATATTTCAGGCAGTACTGGAATTGGAATGTTGTGATTGGCAGTGTGAGATAGCCATGGATTAACCATTCCGTAGACGGTGCATCTGCTACATTAAAAGGTAACTTCTCTCGTTTTTCAATGAGCAGCATGGTGTATTTTGCATCTCTGCGTGCCATTGTCATTTGTCTGTCGGTCAGATTGTAAGCCGAAAACAGATTTGTGTCTTTAATGTATCGCCATGAAACGTGGCCAGAATGCAATGATTGAAGCGTCCAGCTTAGAAGCATAATAGTGTGCAGCTGAAATTGCCCATGTTGTAGAATGGATAAATCTTGTTCTATTATGTCTATAGCTGAGACACAATGTTGCCCAGTGAATAAATACGAGACAAGAGTGTGGTCATGCCGTTGTCCACCACAGCTAAGGCCTTTTCTAGGTTACTTCTATTGATTTCATGAAGTCTTTCAGCAGCTTCCTGTTGGGAGACTTTCCAGACTTCATTGTAGATGGCATATAAGAAGTGCTTCCTACCTGGTTTCTTGGGACAGAACAAGAAATCCCTAAGATCCATGTTGCCTGACAGAAGGGACAACTGTTGTTTCACCTTCGATAGTGTCAAGGTATTTAGCCAATCTAGGCAAAACGTCCCGACACTATAGGAAGTCACTACCCCTGGGTCGTCTGTGTGTACATGGCGTGGGTCGGGTCTATGGACACTAAACCCTTTGGTGGTACCCTTGAATCTTGAGTTACACATATTCGTGTCACCAGGCCAAACAAACCAGTTCTTCCATGCGGGAGATGATGAATTGTATGTACTTATGTCATGTGTCCCCTCACTTGTTAGTGTGTTATTTGAGATACCCTTTATAGGTATGGATGAGGGGATGCGCGGTTTTCTCAGGTCTTTAATTTTAGCAAACCTGTAACAGGTAGTCTGTTGCACTGTTCTGTTCAGGAAAAATAAAATAATCTGTAATGGTATAAGGCAAGCTCTGAACACAGCCTCAAATCCAGATCAAGTACCCACATTCTTGTCCAGAACAGGATTTCATAAGGGGTTCGGCCTCCCAAGGATTTTCTTGGCATATTATTGAGTGCCCTCTGGGCCCCGTATAGGTGATTGGCCCAACTACCACCCGCACCTAATACCCTAGCTGTTAAGAATTGCTTTAGGTCCCGTTTTTTCCTCTCCACCACCGAATTTCCCTTGCGATTGTAGGGGCAGGAGTACCGCAAGGCCACGCCCATACTTTCCATGGCTTCCTTGTAAGCCCAGGAGCTAAATGCAGGGTAACGGTCGGAATGTAACGTGCCAATTGCGTATGTCCCGACGAAGACTCGCAAATCCTTTATAACAGTTTGAGCGTCAGCCAAGCGCTGGGGACAAACCCATAGGAATCTAGAGCATGAATCCACTGCCACCAAGATGTACTTGTAAGCCCCGTCTGAATTTAAGGGGTAGCAGTGGTCCAAATAGACACATGTGAGAGGTCTGTCTGATATCAGTAGTGGTGTTTGTGGTGGTCTGTGAATGGTTGAACCGTTCATCTGCTGGCAAATATCGCACTTCAAGCCATAGTCCTTTGTTTGTTTTGTCAGCCCGACCACCAGTTACGCTGCTTCAATAATGAAATTGTTGCAGTGACTCCTGCGTGTGCAGAGCCCAGGCTCTCATGTGCAGCTAGGAACCTAATCTCTGATCTTTGCTTGGTATTATTCCATCCCTCACTTCTGGAATTTGAGCATACGGTGTGTTTTGCATATCTAACTTGTAGGAGTACTTGAGAGGAAAGCATTTTGGCAGTACGGCAGAGCCGTTCTTTGTGGCATTGATAGCTACTAGTATATCTCTGTATATTCTCGTGTGTAAACGAGTGATTGCAGCAATGGCAGCGCAGCAACAGCAGCAGTTCGCACGGTTGTTTTGGCGGCTTCATCAGCCAGTGAATTCCCTTCAACGTGTATGCCAACACACTGATGACTCCAGGTCTGAATAACTTGAGCCCGTGGCAAGCATGCTTTCAGCTTTGCCACTTGTTCCCATAACAATTTATCTTTTATCGTGCCACCCGTGGCCTCTTTACACCCACTCGGCCGCAGTAGTCAAGATATTCATTGTGTGATTGAACACAGTAAAATGAATCGCACACAAAAAGTGTGGGGAAGGAAACATTTCCTAGTAAGCATGACAGAAAGTTTCAATTCTATTAAGGACGCGGAGGCGAGGATTATGCTGTAACTTTCCTTTATTCCTTACAGCCAGCAGTGTTTAACATCAACCTTTTTTTTTTTTTACAAAAACCTAGCACTCCCATGGTGCTCTACACAGTTCATGCACAGTCCACCAATCAGCAGCATCAGATATCCCCAAGGGCGTGTGCTTCCTGTGGCAACTCCTCTTTCTTGACTGCGAACAGAAAATGTTTGCGTCGGTTCAATCATTCTTGGAACCCTCGGAACCTGAAACAAATGAACTATAACAACCCATGACTCTGTTCTCCAGGACAACCTAAGGCAAACTCAATTCCACATATATAACAACAAGCCTGAGAACATGATATCAAGGAATACAACACAAACAACTTCATGAGGCATATAAGGTAACAACAAACTGAGGCATACTCATACCATACAACAAATCTTCTTCCTGACGAGTATCATTATGTGTCCACACTGGGTGGGAACAAGGAGATCGCCAGAGCCCTGGGAGGGAATAATCCTCGCCTTTGCGTCCTTAATAGAATTGAAACTTCCCGTCATGCTTACTAGGAAATTTTTCATTCTATGTCAGGACCGGAAGCGAGGACTATACTCGTTCAGAGCTTATCCACCAAAAGCAACACCATGTTTATTAATGGTTTGAAATAGAATCTTTTGAACATCGAGTCTGAAGAACAGTCAGCTGCATTCAAAATGTCTTCCAGCCTGGCTCCCAGGGAGAAAGCGTTTGACGCCATGGCTCCTCTAACCAAATGGGCTTCGAACTACGAGATATTTATACCCGCTTCTTGCATCACCCATCGGATCCAGCATGCTGTAGTTGGTGGTGTAACCGCTTTAAAGGGCTTTCGCAAGGAAACCAGCAGCTGACGCTCCCAGGGAGGCTTGTCTCCTCCGTCATGCTTTCGTATTCCTTAAGGCATCTGACAACACACAGTTTAGGAGAACTATCGAAGGCTGGGTAAGAGATCACTCTGGAGTCCGACTTAGTCGTACGGACTATGTGGAAGGTGACTCCCTGGGGAGTGTAAACTCGTCCTGAGATGTCCAGTGCTCGGACGTCAGGTACTCAGTGACAAGAAATGAGGCACAAGAGCATCGCCAACTTTGCAGAGAGTTCTTTACGGGACAATTATCTATTGGACTGCCAGGACTAAAACAGGTGAAGCACCTTATTAACGTCCCAAAGAGATAAATACCTAGGTTCCGGAGGGAGTGTTGAGCGTATACCCCTCAACAGCTTGCAAACCATCGGGTGTTCCCCAATTGGGCGGCCTTGGGCCGGTACGTGGCCCGCCAAATTGCAGACCGATAGGAATTGATTGTGCGATAAGCCAAACCCTGAGAAGCTAGGGATGCCAGGAAGTTTAGAATTGCTACCACTTCGCACCACATGGGATCCTGATCGTTCCGAACACACCAACTAACCCATCAAGACCAGGCTGATCTATATCTCTTGTTGGTGCTGTCTGCCCACGCTGCTCCCAGCAACTGCTGAGCCTCCTGTGAAAGGCCGCCGACCCTCCATCGATGCCTGAAATCTGCCAGGCCGCTAAAGGCATTCTCCCTTGCAGGAGCAAGGGATGAGGGTGACCCTGAGGATCCCTCAGAAGAAGAGGGTCGTGGGGTAGAATTAGAGAATCCCAAGAAAGTTCCAGAAGAACTGGAAACAATACTTGCCACCTCCAGTAAGGTGTAATCAATACCACCCTTGCTTGCTGCCTTCGAACATGCGTCGTGAGTCTCATTATCATCGCGAACGGGGGGGAAGGCATAGCCCGTGTCCCCGGCCCAGTTCTGAAGAAAGGCATCCGTCGCGGCCGCTAGCGGGTCTGGCTTCCAGCTGTAAAACCTCGGAAGCTGGTGATCCAACCTGGACGCAAAAAGGTCCACTGAGAACGGGCCCCATGTGTCGTACAGCCTCTGGAAGACTTGTAGCTGAAGGTGCCACAGGCTCATGTCCGACCAACTCCTGGAGCACCAGTTCGCTACTATGTTGGAAACTCCAGGAAGGTATTCCGCCTTCACAGAGATGCTGTGGGAGAGACAAAAGGTCCACAGATCCTTGGCCAAGTCCACCAACGCCATGGACTTCGTACTCCCTAGGTGGTTGATATAACGCACTGCTGAGATATTGTCCATTTTTAACAAGACGCTGCAGGACACCCTGTCCTTGGGTCCAACACCGGACTGCGAAGGAGCCCGCCATCAATTCCAGGCAATTGATGTGGAGCTGGCCCTCTGTGACTGATCACTTTCCTCCTGTAAAAGGGTCCTCACAACGAGGCCCCCAGCCCGATTTGCTGGCATCGGACTCTATGAATAAGTCTGAGTCGCAACTGAAAATGGCCCTGCCATTCCAGGCCTCCATATGGTCGAGCCACCACCTCATCTCCATGCGGACCCCCTCCGTGAGAGGAACTTGATCTGCATATTGGAGACCCCAGCGAAGGTGGGAGGCTTTCAGATGTTGAAGCGCCTTGTAGTGGAGCGGCCCCGGGAAGATAGCTTGGATCGACAGGGCCAAATGACCCACCAGACGGGCAATCTGCCGCAGCGAGGTAGAGGAGCAAGCCAACATTCTTCTCAGCTCTCTGCGGATTTCGGTAATCTTCCGCGGAGGAAGCTTCATGGTGCGGGCTACCGAATTAATGGTAAACCCCAAAACCGTCACCTGTCTGGAAGGAGTCAGGGGGGACTTTTTGTCGTTGAAGACAAACCCCAGGCTCTGGAGTAGATCCGTCGTCTCTTTGAGTTGGGTAACTAGACGTAGAGGGCACTGCTCTAGCAGCAAGATGTCATCCAAATAGATGATGAGACGCACGCATTTCTCCCGGTGCTTCTCCATGACTGGTTTGAGAACCTACGTGAAGCACCACGGTGCTGACGAAAGTCAGGGTTGTGAACTCGTAGAACTGGTTCCTCCAGAGAAACGGAAGGAAATGCCTGTGTGGTGGAAAAACGGGTACCGTCAAGTACGCATCCTTTAAATCCAGGCGCACCATTCAATCGTTGGGCTGCAGGAGGTCGCGCAAAAGATGGATACCTTCCATCTTGAAGTGGCCATAAACCAGCCACTGTTTGTTCTCCTTGAGATTTATGACCGGTCGCTTACCGCCGTCCGTTTTGTCTACAAGGAAGATGTTACTGAGAAACCCCGCCGGGTGCAATTGAGTGAGCACTATTGCTTCTTTTTGCTGAAGATCCGCCACCTCTCTGTCGATAAGCGGGATCTTGTGCTGTGCAAAAAACAGCAGTTTGGGACGGATGTCCTGAACGGGGGTTCCGTAAAACTCTATTTGGAAACCCTTTACAGTTTGTAGCACCCAAGCGTCTGAAGTAATAGCCCTCCAAATGTGTTCGAAAAAAAACAATCTGCCCCCCACCTTGAGATGTTGAAAAGGAGAAAAGATCACCTGCTGTGGCCAGTGGTTGGCCTCTTGCTGCTCCTCTGCCTCCCCGGCGTCTGTAGCCTCGACGGGACGGAAAGAATTCCTGCCTGCCGGGGTCCGTGGTTTTCAGTGAGCACTATTGCTCCTTTTTGCTGAAGATCTGCCACCTCTCTGTCGATAAGCGGGATCTTGTGCTGTGCGAAAAACAGCAGTTTGGGACGGATGTCCTGAACGGGGGTTCCGTAAAACTCTATTTGGAAACCCTTTACAGTTTGTAGCACCCAAGCATCTGAAGTAATAGCCCTCCAAATGTGTTTGAAAAAAACCAATCTGCCCCCCACCTTGAGATGTTGAAAAGGAGAAAAGATCACCTGCTGTGGCCAGTGGTTGGCCTCTTGCTGCTCCTCTGCCTCCCCGGCGTCTGTAGCCTCGACGGGACGGAAAGAATTCCTGCCTGCCGGGGTCCGTGGTTTTCTTGCCGCCTCTTTGAGGGCCTTGTGTGTAGAACCTGCCAGCCGAGCGCCCCCTGCCACGGCCGGCGCTGACAAAAACACGGGGGTGGAAGACTTTCTTTATCAATGTTTGTGCCTTATCAAGGGAAGTGAAAGTTGAAACGAATTTTATCAGTTCCTTGATAAAGGGATCACCAAAGAGGCCACCTTGTGCGACGGTGCCCGCCTCCGAAGAGGCCAGGTCCCCAAGTTTGGGATCGACTTTCAGGAAGAATGAGTGTCGCCTCTCAGTCAAAAGGGCGGAATTAGCATTCCCCAAAAAGAATATCACCCGTTGGGCCCAGTTGGAAACTCGCTCTGGTGATAAAGGGGCGCCTGCGACCATGGCCTCCTCGGCCAACTCAAGTATTTTGGTGAGTGATCCGGTGAGGTCCAGGAGTTTGTCTTGGCAGGACTTCCAAGATCTATCAATACCCTTCTTCGGGTCCCTAACATACTTCTGAAGAAATGTCGCCATTCTGTGGTCGACCACCGGCGTTGTTGCAACTTTGCCTGGGAGGGACGGACCAGGACACTCTGCCCTAAGGCAGGCTCTGACCTCTTTCTTTCTCCAAGGGTTTGCGTAACCGTCCAGCCACTAACCTTCGGGGAGGGAGTTCATTCGGAGGACCGTGGATGAATTATGTCTTCCGGGACTAACATATCGGAGGGCTCCTCTGCATCTTTTGAGGTATCTGGAGGGGATACAATAGGGTGCCAGGGTCTAGAGGGGCCCGCTTCATCTGGGGAGTCTCCTGCTGAGTCTTCCACATCATCTGGAACAAAGTCCAGGACATCCAGGGTATCCGGAGTAGTATCCTGCTCTACTGGCAGAGGCCTGGACAGAAAAGCCTTTTTTAGGCGCTCAAACGCACTCACGTCAGCCGTTGAGATGCTCTTGCGCTTCTCTGCGTTTTGGGGTCGTTCTGCCTGTATGGTGTAAGCATACTGCATCATGCGGCATTCAAAAGTACCCATTGCCGCCTCCACCGCCTGATGAATGGACGCGTCCACGGCGTCGCAAAACTCATCATCGAGGGGGATGACTTGCAGGGAGTCCTCTGCGTATTCCATCTCCATGGCAATTAATTAGGCAGGGTGGCAGGGATCAAAATTGCACGTGACCCCTGATGGCAGGCAAAATGCTCTACACGTAAACAGGTAAACCTGCAGGTAGTGGCAGAAAGTTTAGGCAGTGATAGTACACTATATTTTTTCAGCCGCAGAGCGGCTGGCAGGAAAGCTCTTCCCGGGGGCAACTCACCCTTTACTTATAGTGGGTGCCAATGAGTTCTGGGCCCGCCCCCCACCACAGCACAGTGCCTGAAGAGCCCAAGGCAATGCGCTTTCCCTTAAAATTGCCTCACAGTGACGGATCTGACCCACGGAGTTTGCGGGTGTCACGCTGTGACCTCAGTAATATACGGACCCGCTACTGCAGGCATAAGGTTTCCCAGGCCGCTGCAGGCTTGTCAAAAACGCGTGTCGGACTGAAAACGCGGGCTGCGGGATTGAACTCGCCAATCCCACCAGAGAGCGGCACGGATCAGCGAGTTCAATCCTGCACCCCCGCGAGCCAACGCGCACTGCAGCCTGTCACAAGGGACGCGAGTGGAGCTTCAGCGGTGCTCCCGTGGCCCCAAGCGAAGGAAATAAGCACCTGATGGGGGAGAAAATCAGAATTAACACAGGCGCAACATCACGCTAAGACAATGACAAAACCTTCCCCCCCGGACCACAATCGCGGGGGCGTTATATAGCAGCGCAATTAACGGAACAAAGCGCGCTCTGAAAAACACATTACAATAACAGGAATATTTTCCCATACAACAAGAGAAAAGATAAAACACGACTTAATTGCTGGCAGCAGGAAAGAAAGAGGAGTTGCCACAGAAAGCACACGCCCTTGGGGATTGCGGATGCTGCTGATTGGTGGATTGTGCATGAACTGTGTAGAGCACCATGGGAGTGCTAGTTCTTTTGTAAAAAAAAAACAAAAAAAAGGAAGTTAAACACTGCTGGCTGTAAGGAATATAGTAAAGTTACAGCATAATGCTTGCCTCCAGTCCTGACATAGAATTCCCGATCTGTATACTGTAGTGCTAGTATCAGAGCTTTCAGTTATGCCAGCTGTGCTGTACAATCTCCCAGAGATTGTGTAGTCGTATTGCTGAGATGGAACTTACCATCTTGCATAGGACCTTTCACTATAGCACCCGCATCTCTATATTGCTGTTTACTTACAATGGCAGGTTGAGCAGAACCATCACTGTAAATGATGTATTCATACTGATCTAGAGGCAAGATTTAATTCGGGAGACGGTATTCTGGTTCGTACTGCAGAAATGCTTGTGTTCTCAGTGTAGGATGGTATATATATTCTACATCTTTTGCAGTGAGAGATTTAGCCCATTGTATCTAACGTTGATGCAATGCCTTTGCATTTGGAATGCAGACTTTGGTTACCGCTTCTAAAGTCGCTATCGGGGTAACAACGATGATGCGCTTCCCCTGTGTAGTGCTCTTTCTCTCCCTACAGCTGTCTGTACTACCGTCAGTATTTTTTCTGTTGCTGCAAGTCGATATTCAGCATTCATATACAAATAAGATTGGAACTGTCTCACCTTCATTGAATATTATGTAGGTATACCCTGATAACCCGGGGACGACCCGTATTACCAGGTTGCGGACTTTTACTAGTTTCTGCAAGTGTTTTGAAGCTCTCATGTCAGCTTAAACTGAACGTAGAGTGTCTGTATGTTTTTGAGTCCACTTGTTTGCTGTGAAATCTGGTCTGATTAGGTTGTAGAAAGGTTTTTACTCTTTCTGCGTAGTCTTGAATGTATGTTCTGCCGAAATTTAGAAATCCTAAAATGGATTGTGAACTCTTCAGAGTCTGTGGAGGCTGGATTAGTGCACATTTTTCTAAATAATTTGCGGCCAGGTTTTTCCCTTCACCTGACAACTCATATCCCAAAAATAGGATGCTGAGATGGGCAATTTTCGATTCTTTGAAGTTAAATTTGTAGCCCAAATTGGCGAAACCAACAATTATGTTATTCAGCCTGCACAAGTGTTCAAGTAATTTATCGTCTGTCAGATAAATATCATCTACGTAGGTTTGTAATAGCTCTGACAATCTTGCCGAGAACAGCCCGGGGCTTGTCTTATAACCTTGGGGCAGACGACAAAATTGACGCGGAGTGCCGAGGGCAGATAATCCTGTCAAATATCTGCTTTCAGGAGCTATATTTTGGCAGAAGAATCAATTTGAGTTATCTAGTGTTCTTTTGTATTTCTTCCGCACAATTTTATTCATTAATGCAGCACTATGTGCGTTCTGAACTGCAAATGTTTTAGTGCATGTGTTCAAATATCTGTAATCTAAAACCAAACGATATGTGTTATCAGGTTTCATGACGGGAAACAAAGGGTTGTTCATTTGCAAGGTGCAATTTTCAATCATACCTTGGTATTCTAGTTGGTGTAAGATTTCTTTGACCTGTTTCTTTGCCTCATTTTTAATAGGGTACTGTCTCTGTGGAGTTGTATTAGTTTTTAATGGGATTTTGTGGTGTTTGGACTCCATGTCCCACCCTACTTGGTTGCAGTATAATGCCGGAGCTAGCGCTTGAGCAGGCAAAATGATGTTTTCCCCTTTTGGGCAATCCATTACAAATTCAGGTGGCCAATCTTTTTCTGCTAAAAGGATGATATAACCAAATGTCAAATTTTCCTAAAAGAGACCTTTTTTTTTTCTTGAGATGTCCCCCTCTCTTTGGAGATGAATTTAGTGTAGACGGTGTGGGATATGTTCATTTAATGCTGTTGTCACCAGAAATTCCTTCAGGTTCTTGCGAGCTATTGTTACTTCTGCCTCGCTGTCTAGCATCGTCAGAGCCCATTCCCCGTTCAGAAGCTGAGTCCTCAGTAACCTGGGCATGACTGATTTTTAATCCAGCTACTTTTTTCTTTTTGAAATGAGTCTTTGCTTTAGGTTGCTCTTCCTGTTTGATAATGTATTCTGAATTGCGAAGTGTTCCCCTTTTTCCTTTTGGTCGATCTTCAGTCTTTTGTTCTGACATTCCTTCCCTCTCCGAGTTTTCTGATGAATTAAATTAAATGAAATTATACTTGTATAGCGCATGGCTACCCTGAGGCCTCCCAGCGCTATTTGATAGAAGAGCAGAAAAAGCAGAAGGCCTTGATGTTAAGGGAATGTCTTAAAAAGGTGAGTTTTCAAGAGCTTCCGAAAGACCAGGACATTATTATCCTTTCGTAGAGTGAGGGGGAGAGTGTTCCAGATATATGAACCCTGAAGGGAACGAAAGGAATGTGTACCAGTATCCTGCTGCCTGTCAGGTTTCCTAATGTTATCACAATTCCTAAGGTTATACCTCTTTTCAGAGGACTACCGTTGGGGAGACCCACCCCTTGATCGTGAAGTGTTTTATTTTATTGTTATTTTTGAATTGATTTTGGTTTTTTTCCCATTTCTTTTTAGAAGAAATGGGTGTTTGCTTCGAGTTATCCTTGTCAGAATTACTCATCATTTGTGATTTCCCTGGTTTGGCTCCCAAACTATCTCTAGTGAAGCATAGGTTTCCTCGATCATTTTTGGTAATGTATGTTCCTGATTTGTTGGAGCTGTTTCCCTTAAGCATTGGCGTATAGCCACGGCTGCTGCTTCCCCCTTAATGTTTCTCAGCATAATTGCTAAGACTTGGTCAAAACTACCCATCAGTTTCATCCCCAAGATCAGGGCAGGTCCTGCCCCATACTCATTTTGTATCTGTTTCAATACTTCAGGAATAACTGTTATAGAAGGGAAACTGTATATTCTAATGTATGCTGCAGCGAAAATTGTTCCCCATGTGGTACAATCCTCAAGTGAGGGAACCATTCCCATTGGCAAGCAAATTGTTAACATTCTGTGTTTCTCCTGCGGACCCATATGGGGAAATACTGTTTCCCACTGTGCTATATTTTGAGCAATCCAGAATGGTACTTGATCCCTCTTTGATGGGAACGCACCCATTATTGCTTTTAGTGTCTATGGACTAATTATTGGTGTGTGTTGGGTCTGAACTGTACCAGGTAGAGCAGCTCTCGCAGGTTGTAATGTGAGTGTTCGCATGACAAACTAGACAATGTGTTTGTATAGCCTGACTATTTCTTTGGATAGTTTATGCACTTACCCTACTATCTATCTCAGGATGTGGAGCGTAAGTCGCTAAGACGGGCCATGTTGCTCCTCCTATGCTGAGCGGACCCAGTCTTACGGCGGATGTTGTGTGATTTAGGGCAAACTTAAACCAATTTTTATGCTGTTGGTAAGTTAACGGGGCTTCAATGTCCTTGTATGGGATGTATTCTTCCGGTAGATCCACTTCAATATATTCGTGGAATAGATGTGTCTGTGTATCTGCAGGCGGTAATTTCATCCAGGAATAGAATACCTCCAATCCGAACACCTCGTGTGCCTCGATCACGAAAGTAACATGGCCACCTGTTGCAGGTACGCCATGTCTGTTATCGCCTGTCTGCAGTTCTCTGTCATGTTTAGAGCGTTAGCAAATTTGTCTCGTTCCATGCTTCTACTGCTACTCGCAGATTCAGTCATTTTGAAAGGAGAATAAAGTAAAGGTTTAAGAGGTAGGGTTTAGCACAACATGGGAACTTTTAATCCTTACAAGCTTGTATAAACCTTTAGCCAATACACAGGGGGGCATATTCTCAAGAACGTGTGTTAATCATCGCAAAAGTAACTTAACGCAACCTACAACATTGCAGTCTATCGCGGGAAATTTACGCCGTGTTAACCAAGTATTCACAACACGGCGGTACCATGCGATAGTCACCAGATAACACGTCAAATGGCCGCGTTAAAATCAACACCATGCCGCAAAAATGCGAAACACTAACGCCCAAAAAGTTGCGATGCCTCACAGCGCGATACCAAAATCAGCGAAAACCAGCGACAGGCCTGCAATTCCCACGCGTCATGCGTGAAAATGCACTATAAAAGCAAAGAAAACACCAAAACCAATTCGAACTGCGTAGTACCATGGATGCACCCGGACCAAGTGCAGAGGACAATCCGAACTCCACAAGCCCCACGGAGGACCAGCCTGGAACCCCGTGTTCGGGGAAGGGCAAGGAGAAGAGGAAGAGGAAAACGGGGTTCAGTCCTCAGGAAGACCGGATCATCGTCACGGAGGTGATAGAACACCATCAACAACTGTTCGTCACCTCCACTGTGGCACTGGCAACCCAAACGGAAATATGGTAGTCCATCATCACCGACGCCAATGCAGTCGGAGTGTTGAGTAGGTCAATGAGGTGGCATGAAGTGCACAGCCAAACCAAGGAGAAGCTCGCCACCAACAGGAAGGCAGCAAGGGCGACTGGAGGTGGGAGTCCTGCGCCACAGGAGGAGATGTAGGAAATGGTGGCCACAGTCATCAGCGTGGAGACAGTGGCAGGAGTTGGGGGCATGGACACAGCTCGATATGACCTGACCCAACAGCAACAGGGTGAGTAACGACCAGGAACTGGGGGACGGGGGGGGGATTTGGGCATAATGGCACACATGCACAATCATGTATAATACACTGCACACGCACAGTGACTGTGGAACATGTCCCTCATCCCCGTGGCACACTGCAGCACACACACATAGCAATAACAGCACATCCGACGACAATGTGGTACAAAGTGCAACACCTACACTGCAGAACAGAGGACACAACAGGTTCCACTGGTGCGTAGTAACTGTCCACTCACATCTTGCATTGCCTGACACTGTGTGATGATAATGTATGGGTACTACCACACATCCATCATGTAGTCGAAAATCCCACTGTCTGCCATCAAATAGCCAGCTCCATCAAAACAGTCACAATGTGCCTTGTCATGCAGTCTATGTAAACATCTGCTAAGCATCAACACACATGGGAAACTCTGTTAACCCCTTCGATGCTCATGATGGAGCGGTTCCGTCAGGAGCATCGGTTGGGCTGTGACCATGACGGAACCGCTCCGTCATGAGCACAGCCCATGGGGGAAGCCCTGGCGCTCCCCCCTTGGGGTATCGATCTTTTCCCCACAGAGGGGAATGGCAGCGGAAGAGTTTCCGCTGTCACCCCAGACCCCCCCATGTTTTCCCATCAGGAAGCACTGGACGCACTGGAAACCATTTGTTTCCAGGGCGTCCAAGAGGAGGGTGAGTTTTTGCTGCTCCGAGGGGCTGGGTGGGGGCACATTGGGGCACATTGAGGCATCGGGGGAGAGGACACAGTGTTTCCTCTCCCCTGATGTCTCAATGCAGGGCATTCCTGGTGCACGATCGCGCACAGCGTCGCGATCGTGCACCAGGAATGCCCCCACTAGACACCAGGGATGTCTTTTTCAGTGCAAAGGAAGCGACCCCTTAGGGATGGGTCGCTCCCTAAGGGGGAAATTTTATTTGAGACTTTTGTGCCCCCCCCGGGCACATCTCGGCCGATTTTTGACCGTTTCTGGACCCGGGGGTGGGGGGTGCGGGGTGGCAGAACAGGCCACTAGAGCCAGGGAATTGTTTTTTTGAAAATCAGAAGCGACCCCTTGGGCAAGGGTCTCTTCCAGCGGCCCAATTTATTTTTCAAGTTTATTATGCCTCCTCTAGGGGCAGATTATTTTTTTATTTGGCCTTTCTGCCCCCAGGGGCAGAAAACCCCACTAGACACCAGGGAATTTGTTTATTTTTAAATGGAAGCGACTCCTTGGGCAAGGGTCGCTTCCAGGGGCCAAATTTATTTTATAATCATACTCTGTCCCCCCCCCACCCCCCCCCCCCCCCTGGGGAAAGATAGCCTGATTCTTTTGGCGTTTCTGGCCCGGGAGGGGGGGGGGGGGGGGGGGGGAGTGGCAGAAAAGCCCACTTTTTAAATTGGGCAGATCGGTTTGTTTATTTGGCCTTTCTGCCCCCACTAGACACCAGGGAGTGTTTTAAATTTTAAATGGAAGCAACACCTTGGGCAAGGGTCGCTTCCTTATGGGCCCTAATAAAAAAGTATATTCTGCCACCCCTGGGGGCAGATCTGCCCATTTATTTGGCCTTTCTGCCCCCATTTGGGTAGTGACAGAGCATGTTATAATGTTAATTGTTTTATTTCTTGTGAATTGCAATTGTAATGCTTTATTTCTCCCTTTTTGTTCTAGTTCAAGGCTTTTGCTCTTTAGACTGTTCCAGGTTGCGGTTTTGTTACTGGTGGTTCTGCTGTTTGTGTAGTTGCATGTGTTTGGTAAGAAACTTTTTTTGTACAATGTAAATGAATTTTATTTCTCTGCATGAATATGTTTTTTGCAAATGGTGTAATAATAGCAATATGTTTGGCTTCTGTTTTTAGAGTGTCAAAAACTTTGCATTTGTGCTCGATGTGTATTTTGTTTTGTGAGTAATTGGTTTTGTTTTTTTCTTTCTAGTGGGACATCGTTGGTTTTTGCTGTGTCTCTGCAGAGTAGGTGTTGGTGAGTGTAGCTGTCTCTTGTAAGTGAATCGTATAGTTTTTGAGTATATAGATCTTAGTGATAAAGGCACACATTTTTTTACTTACGTATTTACGTGTTGGTTGTTGCTGACTTGTTTGTGCAGTCTCCTTTCTTAGTAAGGATAATGGCTAGCTGCGGGATTACTGCTCTGCAGGTTGTTGGTATGCTTTTGAGTCTTCCTCTGACCATGGTTCAGAGACTGACTCTGCATCTGAGGCAGAGGAGGCAGGGGAAGATTCAGGCAGTGAGTTTTCTCTCCGCATGGAATCATCGGATGATGAAGCTACTCTCAGTGAGGATGAAGCTACTCTCAGTGAGGATGAAGCTACTCTTAGTGCAGATTCAGTGCCTGTGTTAGAGGGGGACATTGATGTGCCAATAGTGCGGCAAGAGGCATCTGGGCTGCAGCCTGGGGCTGCAAGGCTTCCCGTTGGTGTAGTGCGGCAAGAGGCATCTGGGGCTGCAAGGTTTCCCGTTGGTATAGTGCGGCAAGAGGCATCTGGGCTGCAGCCTGGGGCTGCAAGGCTTCCCTTGAAAGTGCTGACATCTGGGTTGCCCCAGGCATGGTGCAGCCGGCATTGCCAGACTTTACTGGTGTTCCAGAGTGAATACTGAAATTTTTTTGCCGATAATTTTTTTTCTGTTGTTTATGGACGATGTATTTTTGGCAGACATTGTTGAGCAGACTAATTTCTATGCCAAACAGTTTTTGAGGGACACCAGTGCCAGCCTTAAGCCCCGCTCTAGAGCTACCCGGTGGACTCCCACAAATCTGGAAGAGATGAAGAAGTTCTTGGGTTTAACTTTCTGATGGGCTTGCTAAGGAAACCATCAATGTCTTTAAATTGGTCTACTAGTCCCTTGATGGCAACTGCTATATTTCCAGAGTCATGAGTCGTGAAAGGTATTTGCTTCTGCTTCGGATGATGCATTTTGTCGATAATGGTTTAGCGTTGGCACAAGATCACCCGGATTGTGACTGTCTTTTTAAGATTCAGCCTATCATTGATCACTTTGTTGATCGATTTTCTGAGATCTATGCTCCAGGGAAAGAAATAGCAGTGATGAGTCTTTGGTGTTGTTCAAGGTGTACACCCGTAAGGAATCCAGGATTAACCCCCCTGGTTGTCCGTCCACTTTTGGAGTGACTGAGAAAATTGTGTGGGAACTTGGTAGAGGATTTTTTAACAAAGGCCACCATTTATATGTAGATAACTTCTACACCGGTGTGCGGTTGTTCAGGGAATTGGCCAAAGTGGACAATGTTGCTTGTGGCACAATCCGCTCTAACCGTAAAGGTTTCCCAAAAGAACTTGTTTGTCAAAAGCTTGTGCCGGGACAGTGCAGTGCGTTGCGTTGCGAGGAGCTTCTAGCTGTGAAGTTTTCAGACAGGAGCGATGGTTACATGCTGACTACCATCCATGATGAAAGCACTTCACCTGTGACTGTTTGGGGTCAGGTTGCTGAAGTGCGCAAACCTGTGTGCATTTTAGACTATAATAGGCACATGGGTGGTGTTGACAGAGTAGATCAGAGGTTGGAACCTTACGCTGCTCTTCGTAAGGTTTACATTTGGTATAAGAAGATGGCTATCCATCTTTTCCACTTGGCAACCTTTAATGCTTTTGTTGTATTCCAGGATTCTTGTCCTGAGTCAAAGATGACTTTTGCTAAGTTTCAGGAGTCTGTAGTAGGCAGCCTTATTTAGTGGAACAGGTAAGTGTTCCTAGATTTGGAATGGTGGAGGATGTTGCTAGATTGAAAGATCGCCACTTTGCTGATCACATTCTTCCCACACCCTCAAAAGACTTTCCCAGTAGGAGATGTAGAGTCTGTTGGCGAAGAGGTAAGTGGAAGGAGACTCGCATGTACTGCCCCGAGTGTCCTTCTAAACCTGGGCTGTGTGTGCATGCTTGTCTTAGAATGTACCACACGCAAAATAATTTTTGGGAGCATCCATGAGTGGTAAAGTGAACTGCCTGGCCTCTATTGTTTAATATTTTTTGTTCAGTTTCAAGGTTGGCATTTGTGTAGTGTATTTCGTTTCAGATTTTGTGTTAGTAGATTTGTATCTATTTGAAATTTGTTTGTGTTTTCTTATTTATATAAAAAATAATCCTAAATGTGATGGCGGTGTGCATGGAGTGGCGATTGCCTGGCTGTGTGCGTGGTCTGGCACTTGGCTGGCGGTGTGTTTGGATTGGCGCTTGGCTGGTGGTGTGCGTGGACTGGCGCTTGGCTGGCGGGTGTGTTTGTACTGGCGCTTGGCTGGCAGTGTGTTTGGACTGGCGCTTGGCTGGCGGTGTGCGTGGACTGGCGCTTGGCTGGGGGTGTGCATGGACTGGCGCTTGGCTGGCGGTGTGTTTTGATTGGCGCTTGGCTGGCCGTGTGTTTGTACAGGCGCTTGGCTGGCGGTGTGTTTGGACTGGCGCTTGGCTGGCGGTGTGTTTGGACTAGCGCTTGGCTGGCGGTGTGTGTGGACTGGCGCTTGGCTGGCGGTGTGTGTGGACTGGCGCTTGGCTGGTGGTGTGCGTGGACTGGTGCTCGGCTGGCGGTGTGTGTGGACTGGCAGTTGGCTGGCGGTGTGTGAGTAGTGACTAGCTGCTGGTCACTACACACACTGCTACCCAAACGCCACTCAACGCAATCCGTGAGCTGGTGTGGTTGCTGTGTCAGGAATGTGGGCGTGTGAAAGTGATGGGCCCTTGAATGGCGCTGTCTGCTGGTGTGAGTGTTGTAATGTGCTGGACCCGCAGCTGGCGTAGTGAGGTTGGTGCCTAGTCGTGGCTTTACAGCTCACGAGCTGTGAGTCAATGGTTCAGTTTCTCGTCCTTTCAATTAACAGTGCATTTCATTTTTGTGAAATCTCTGGTTAATACATCTGTATATACTGAACCATCACTCACCCTCGTGCCGAATCCAACCAGTATGTATGTGTGCTTGAGGAATAGGAGGTTGTGCATAAAAATGTGTCTGTTCTGTTTTTGTCAAGCAGGGTGTACCTTGTCCTTTTTTGTGAATGTTGTAATGTGTTGGTTTTGTGCCTGGTGGTGTGAATGGTCTTGTGTGTATCATGTATGAAAGGTGTGTGAATGGCCTGTAAAGCAGTTGGTGCCTTGAAGTGGCTTTGCAGCTCACGAGCTGCGAGTCACTGGTTCAGTTTTTTGTCCTTTCAATTATTGACAGTGCATTTTATTTTTGTGAAATCTCTTGTTAATAACATTTTATATACTGAACCATCACTCGCCCTCGTGCCAAATCCAACCAGTATGTGTGCGTGCTTGAGGAATAGATGGCTGTGCAGTAATCTTTGTCTGTTCTGTCTCTCTGCCAAGCTGTACATTTCATCTAAGAATAACCTAACAACTGTAGTTTTTGTCGCAAACTAAACACCCATGGGAGTACATGGTGATGTCTTTCTTGTGGATCCCAACAAGTTATCTTACCCACAATGTCCCGCAAACCTCAAAATGTGACTGACATTTTCCTTGCATTATTGTGCCCAGATTTTCACACTTCAGAAAGTAACAACAAATTTCCAACCCCCCAGCATTTCTCCAAGTATCCCAATAGAAATGGTACCTCACTTGTATGGGTGGGCCAAGTACCCGCGGCAAGGAAGAGCCCAAAACCTATTGATGCGACATCAAAATTACCTATCACAAACCAACTTGGTTTTGCAAGGGGGGGTCCCATGAGTTTTTGGCCCGGGGCTTGGCGGCCATCTAGGGAAACCTACCAAACCCACACATTTCTGGAAACTAGACACCCGGAGGAGTTCAGCGAGGTATGGCTCGCATGAGTCCCCCAACATTCTCCTACCCAGAATTCCCCCCTCCCCAAACCGGGTAGTTTTGCTATGGGTAATTTTGAAGAATCCACAGTACGATTTGGACCATTGCCTGTTGCAGCCACTATGCCTACTCACACAAGTGAGGTGCCATTTTAATCGGGAGACCTGGGGGAACGCTGGGTGGGAGGAAATTTGTGGATCCATGCAGATTCCAGAACTTTCCCACACAGACATTTGAGAAACAAATGATTTTTTCTGCGAAATTTGAGGTTTGCAGGGGATTCTGGGTAGGAGAATGATGGGAGACCCACACAAGCCATACCTCGCTGGACTCACCCGGGTGTCTAGTTTCAAGAAATGTGTGGGTTTGGTAGGTTTCCCTAGCTGGCTGCTAAGCCCCGGGCCAAAAACTCATTGGATCCCCCCCTTGCAAAACCAGGTTGGTTTGTGATAGGTAATTTTGATGTCACCTCAATAGACTTTGGGCCCATATCTGTCGCGGGTCCTTGACCCACCCACACAAGTGAGGTACCATTTTTATCGGGAGACCTGGGGGAACGCTGGGTGGGAGGAAATTTGTGGATCAACGCAGATTCCAGAACTTTCCCACACAGAAATTTGAGAAAAAAATGATTTTTTCAGCAAAATTTGAGGTTTGCAGGGGATTCTGGGTAGGAGAATGATGGGGGACCCACGCAAGCCATACCTCGCTGGACTTCCCCGGGTGTTTAGTTTCCAAAAATGTGTGGGTTAGGTAGGGTTTCCTAGATGGCTGCCGAGCCCTGGGCCAAAAACTCATGGGACCCCCCTTGCAAAACCAGGTTGGTTTGTGATAGGTAATTTTGATGTCGCCTCACTAGGTTTTGGGCCCTTGCCTGTCGCGGATCCTTGACCCACCCACGCAAGTGAGGTACCATTTTTATCGGGAGACCTGGGGGAATGCGGGGTGGGTGGAAATTTGTGGATCCACACAGATTACAGAACTTTCCACCACAGAAATGTGAGGAACATGTTATTTTTTTGACAATTTTTTAGGTTTGCAAGGGATTCTGGGTAACAGAACCTGGTGAGAGGCAGTCAAGTCACCCCATCCTGGATTCCCCTGGATGTCTAGTTTTAAAAAATGGATAGGTTTGCTAGGTTTCCCTAGGTGCCGGCAGAGCTATGGTTAAAAAATTACAGCTAGTCACTTTGACAAAAAAGGGTCATTTTTCACTGCGAAATTGGGGTGTGTCCACATTGCGTTTTGCGCCGTTTCCTGTTGCGGGCACTAGGCCTACCCACACAAGTGAGGTACCATTTTTCTCGGAAGACTTTGGGGAACGCAGGGTGGGTGGAAATTTGTGGATCCATGCAGATTCCAGAACTTTCCACAACAGAAATGTGAGGAAAATTTGTTTTTTTTGGACAATTTTTTAGGATTGCAAGGGATTCTGGGTAACAGAACCTGGTGGGAACCAGTCAAGTCACCCCATCCTGGATTGCCCTGGGTGCCTAGTTTTAAAAAATGTATAGGTTTGCTAGGTTTCCCTAGGTGCCGGCAGAGCAAGGGTTCAAAAACTACAGCTAGGCACTTTGCCAAAAAAGGGTCATTTTTCACTGTGAAATTGGGGTGTGTCCACGTTGAGTTTTGCGCCGTTTCCTGTCTCGAGCACTAGGCCTACCCACACAAGTGAGGTACCATTTTTCTCGGAAGACTTTGGGGAAAGTGGGGTGGGTAGAAATGTGTGGATCCTTGTATATTCCAGAACTTTCCACCACAGAAATCTGATGTAAATTTGTTTTTTTGGACAATTTTTTAGGTTTGCAAGGGATCCTGGGTAACAGAACCAGGTGGGAACCAGTCAAGTCACCCCATCCTGGATTCCCCTGGGTGTCTAGTTTTAAAAAATGTATAGGTTTGCTAGGTTTCCCTAGGTGCCGGCAGAGCTAGGGTTCGAAAACTACAGCTAGGCACTTTGACTAAAAGGGTCATTTTTCACTGTGAAATTGTGGTGTGTCCACGTTGCGTTTTGCGCCGTTTCCTGTCGTGGGCACTATGCATACCCACACAAGTGAGGTACCATTTTTATCGGGAGACTTAGGGTAATTCTGATTTGTAAAGCAACTGTTATTACCTATTGACTTTTGATGTATTTCTGCCTTCCAAATGAAAGACATTATGTAAAAAAGAAGTCATTTTGAAAAATGACCGATAATTCTCATGCTACTATGAGTATTCCCAATTTCGGAAATGTGCAAATATCTACTGTTTCTAAACTCTATATTTTGTTTCCCATTTCAGAAATACATAGGTGTCTTTCATACCGATTTTTCCATGTATACATTTTCCCACAATAGTTGCTATATAGCCAGTACATATTAAAAAAGCCATTGCAAATTGCTGCTCTGTTTTTGGCTCTGGGTTCGTAGGGTTCTTGGTGAACCTACAAGTCCTATATATCCACACAACCAGTAAGGTCCTGCGGATGTAACGGTATATTGCTTTCAAACAGCTGTCATAATTAGAAGAAGTTCCAGGTGAAAACGACACAAAAGGCTGTTTTTTTCAACAAATTTTCAATTTTTCCAATATTTAACTGTTAGTTTCTATAAAGAAACCTTGATGGATCTACACAAATAACCCCTTGCTGAATTCAGAATTTTGTCTACTTTTCTAAAATGTATAGCGTTTCAGGATCCATTATTGCTTTCATACACATTTCTACCATTAACTGGAAGGAGGTTGAAAGCACAAAAAATAGCAAAAATAGGCCATGTCCCAGAAAAATGCCAAAACTGTGTAAAAAATGTTGGTTTTCTGACAAAAGTCGGTCATTCCCTAAAAGCTGGGAACATGAGGGCATATGTATCAACCGATTTTGTATTCGCAAACACTGCGAATCGCAAAAAAACAGCGTTTGCGAATACAAAATCGCAAAAGGAGATGTATGAGGCATTTCAGCCTCGCAATCTTAAGGAATCGCTAAATTTGCGATTTCTTAAGTTTGCCTAAGCATTTAAGAAATCGCAAATTGCGATTTCTTAAATGCAATGTAACACGCACCCAAGTTGTGCGATTTCTCCTTAAGAAATCGCAAATTACCACCAACTTCAAGTTGGTGGTAAATTGCGATTTCTTTGAAATATGCACTTTTTTGCATATTTCAAAGTGCCGTGTGGTGCACATACATGCCCTTAGGGCATGTATGTGCGCCATATGTGCACAGATGCTGATTTCAGGGGTGTCATCATGACACCCTTGCACCTTTGAAATTATTCTCAATTTGCGATTAGCAAATAGCGAATCGCATTCATTGCTATGGGCCTCCTGGCCCATAGGAATGAATGGGAAGGTATTCCTTAATTGCGATTTTGCAATTTGCTCATCGCAATGAAGGAATTTTAAGAAATCGAAAAAGTTGTGCAATTTTTTAAATACATCCCGTTTTGCAATTCTCAAATAGCGATTCTCAAAAAATCGCTATTTGAGAATCGCAAATGGAGTTGTTGATACATATGCCCCATGGTGATTTCAGCCCCACAAACCCTTTTTTAATACCATTTGCAGGGAAAAACCCAGACACTTTCATTTGCAGCACTTTTTTCCCATTTTTCCCCAAAAACCTCAAATTTAGCTGTATTGTGGCTCATTTCTGGGACCCCTCCAGGGTAATCCACACACCCTGGGTACCTTTAGAATCCCCGTGATGTTGGAAGAAAAGGACGCAAATTTGCCATGGCTACCTTATGTGGTCAAAACGTTACAGGGGCCTAAGTGCGCACTACCCCAAATAGCCAAAAAAAGGCTTAGCACAGGGGGGGGGGGAAAGGCCTAGCAGCGAAGGGGTGAACCTGCATTTCCCCTTAACATTGCAGAGGGACAATCAACACTTACTGCAGAACAGACCACAAACCCCATCAGTGATGATGAAGAGGACAACCTGCACATATGTCAAGACACCCTTTAATGGATAATGGACAGCCTCCGCACCCCACCCCCAGGGGCAGGGCAGGCCAGCTGCCTCGAGGTGACCCCACCACCTGCACAGACCACACAGCAGGAAACACATACCACCATGGCTGTCTCCCAGGACCCCCACAAACAATACATGGAATTTCAACGCTGTTTGTTGGGTTGCCAGGTGGAGTTGGCGGATCTGCTGCGGGTGGGTTTCGAGCTCGTGACAGCCAAACTCGATGCCATACGTGGGCGTCTGAGTCCCATCAGGATCCACGTACAGTCCCTTACGGACACCCCCTGTCCGCACCATGCTCCCCGACAATCCTTGGCTAACCTCACTGGGGCCATTACTCGGATACAGGAACTGTCTAGTCAGACAGGCACCAGCGATGACAGCACAGAGTTGGCACAGATGCGGAGAACAATGGAGACCATGGAGCAGATGCAGGCTGCAAGTACGTCTGCCACGGCTGAACACCAGCGAGATGTAGCTGGGATCTTCCATGCCCTGCAGTTTATCATCTTGCCACTGCTGCCACTGAGCCAGTCCCAGATAACTGCAGCGGGAACTTCGACACACACATCTCCAACCCCTGATGTGTCAGTGGCACACAGTGATGCAGCACCATCACCTTGGCACCCTGATGTGTCAGTGGCACCCAGTGATGCAGCCATTACCCCGCCACACACACCGGACACAGAAGAAGTATCAGAGGAGTAAGACGTGGATGGTAATTGCTGTGTGAGGAAGGAGGTAGTAGCATCCATCACTGCCAGATGACCTGTCCCTGCCTGGTTCTGCCCTATGCATCATGCCCTGGGACAACACCTTCCACGGACCCCCGGAACACTCTGCGAAATCCACCCGGACCCCGACATGGACTACCACATCTTCACTGCTTGACAATTACACAGCAATCCGGCTGCTGACTGCACTCTCCCTCTTCCAAATCACCTTTCAATCCCCAAAGGACTCTGGTTGGCCCACCACTGGGCTACCATGTTATGTGGGCTTGGATGGCCATGTACAGCTCCAGCTCCGTCATTCACCAGAATATGAAAAAAACATTCAAAATCACACAGATGTGTCATGACTATGTTCACTCATGTATGAAAGTATGGCTGGATATAGGGACAATGATTGTACAAGAAGGTACACCCTGGTGAATGACATCAATGCGCATGTTTATCCCTGAGACACATGGCCAATTGGATGACGGTGAAGGTGAATACTAGCTGTGTCCCCATTGCACATTAACAACAATCTCACAAACCCCCAACATAGGCACACGTCCATGAATTGAATAGGGCTGTGTGTAGGAATGACCAAATCGGTACCAGGCCAGGAGTGGTGTCCTACATCACATGTAATAACAGAACTTCACGTCGCATACCTACTCACACATCTGTATGGACACAGTCTGTCATGATTTATGACATTGCTCCACATGGTCAGAGGTTGGACACCAAACTCCCATTGCTGAAGACACGTAAGTGCACATGTCTGCCAGCAACTATCCCAAAACAATGTCTGGCTCACAGAGGTGGAGCTGTCAAAAAGGAACCACCCCCATTGTACATGCTTCAGTCAGACCCTCCCTGTGTAGGGACGACGCTCATTGTGGCACATGAGTGGTCAATCTAATCAACACTCATCACAGTTAGAGACCAGTGAACTTGCGTAGACTTGGCATGTGCGTGTCAGTACGGACAAGGCAACGACCACAAAATGCAGGGACATGCTTAAGACACTTACACGCAGCATGGGAACATGTCGAAGTGCAGGAGATGGGGAGGCAGAAATGAGCACCATTCATTACGGATGGCAACGGTCTCAGCCCACCTTGCCTTGCTGGACGAGTTATGTGTTTGGCGTCTGCCCATTGCCCCGTGTGAGGGGGCACGACTCACAGCCCATGGGGTCTGCATAGTGCTCTGCCACAGGACTGCGCTGACTGTCTGCTCTGCTGACAGTAATCAGGTGAAAGGGTCCGACACGGTCACATGTGGTGCTACATTGCCATGTGTGTGCTCTCCCCCCAGCAGTGTGTCCGAATTGGTAACTTTGCCAAACAACGCTGTGCTGCTCCGACCATGAAACTGTATCAACTTGCACAGGTTTGTGTACACACGCGTAGTTCCATGGACATTCATTCAGAGTCCAGACAATGGCAGACATGTCCTCTGTTGTGGTGGGATATATGAGCATTCCCCACGATGCAACAAGGTGTTGGGACCTGTGCTGTGGGTGACAATCCGATGTGGCTGCAGGAATTTAGTTACCTGTCCATGAATGCCTGCGCAGTTTCATGTGCAATGTGTTCCAATACTACATCATTGTCGGGTTCTAGGAACACCAGGGTCAGCCAATCCACTAACTGGTCCGGGCAGATGTGCTCAGTCCATGCCGTTTCCCCAATCTGCAACACAGCCCAATAGGGGAGCGCCTCGATGTGGTCACTGCACACGAGGAGTTGTGCAATCTCCCATGGGCAACTGCCAGCACATACGCCAAAGATCAGTGCATCCCATGCACAGCTATCCCGGTGACACTCCTGGTCATGGGCCAACAGGGGGCGCACTGTCAGGTCATAATCCAATTCAGCTACGGTTGCGTTGGATAGGCAGACCTCCATGGGCCACTCGAATGTGCATGATAGACAGTGGAACCAGGGCTGGACGCAGGTGACATAGGCAAGACAGAAACTCAGACGGAAACTGATTCGCCACACTGCCAGTGATCCCAACTGATGCAGATTTGTGCACGGTACAGTTCCGCGTGACAGGGGCTGTGCATATGCCCGGGAATGCCCGCTATTGCGTTTGTTGGGCTTGTGGCACCGGCACTCCTCAGACCGGCGGAAAGGCGGTGGACGATATGCCACAGCTCTGGGCAATGAGTCATATGTGTGCGCAACGTTTGGACGTATGGGTAGTTTTTAGCCAATGTGTCAAGGGTATCCCTTGCAGGTGTAGGTCGTGTACGGAAAAGTGTGTGTGGGTGTTGGCTAATTGGTGTTTCATTAGCGCAGTCCGTGGTGTGGGAGTCGTCGGAGGCTGGTATGGTATCTCACACAGGGTGTGCCAGCCGCATTCAGGACCAAGATCAGGGGTTTGGTTGGCCTTCAGCCTTATGTGTTGAGACAAAGGGGCTTTCGTTCCAGATTTCAGTCTGGCTACTACTTGCATTTCCTAAATGTGATGTGGCCTTCGTGCTGACTTTGATGCCAGGCCTGTGATCTGGGGTGCACAGATTTCAAGACACACGCAGCTGTTGGATTGTTTACATGAGCCAAGGGCCGATTGGCCTTGTGCTCTGTGCTCTGGTCCCCTCCCAGGACCTGTAACTGACCCTTGCTGCTAGTAGTTAAGGACGGACTGTAGGGACCACTAGATTTATTTGGGCGTAGTTTATTAAAGGAGAAGACAAGGTTCAAACAGAGGCTGCTGAAGACCTCTATTCAGTCGTGATTAAACAAAGAAATGAAAACTAAAGTCCTCCAGGAAGGAAACTGAACGATGCCCCAGGTCCGGTGGTCGCTTCCTCCGGTCCCTCTCCTGTTCGCTTTACGTCAGCTTCTTAGGTTTCTCTGGGAAAAGGTGGCGTCCCCGGGAGACAAAGGAAACAAAAGAACAACCTCCCGTCAGTAATAGGTCTCTCCTTGCATGTGACAAGCCCTCCACCTGCTTTTCTATCACCACGATTTGTGAGGGTGGGGGAAGTTGTGAGGGACAGGTCGGTCCTGGCTAGTGCCCCGTTTCTGGTGTTCCCCTGGCTTTCCCCCTCCCCGTTAAGCGCTTCAAGTAACTCAGGAAAGGCACTGACCTGAAGCTACAGTCCTCCAGGACTGTAGCATGGGGTGTCTCGGCGTCCTGACTCTCCCTGGGACGACTGGACACTAGAGCGGTGTCTGCTGGAAACCCACGGCGTCTCTGCTCTTCCTCTCCGGTGCTCCCTCGCTCCTGCCTGCTAGCCTCGATTCTCCCTGGGTCTGCTCCGCGTTCTCCTCCGTCCCTCGCTGGCTCTCTCTCCTCGTCCGTCCGCGTTTCTCTTGTCCCGGCGCGTGACGTCAGCTCCGCGCCGGCCGGGAGGACTAATAAAGTGCAAACAACAAATGGTACAAAAGGAAGAAATAGGGAAATAACTTTGGTCAAGAGCACGCAAATTAACTCTATATCTAGTTTATTAATCTAGACAGATTTTATCAAAATATTTGGACTTTCCTGCATCAAAAAATGACAACGGACCTTGATGAAAGCAACAAAGCAAGAAATACAACATTACAAATATACATAAATTGAACATGTGCAGAACGTCACAAACATAGAAAGACTTATACACACAAAAAAGTTAACCCCTAAACAAACATATAATTTTCTGTTAGTGTCCTCCTAATCATTTCAGGACGAACCACTGCAAGGTAGTCCACAGAGCGCGCTGCGACTCAACAAATTATTGTCGGACTTTCTCAGCACACTCAACAGTGAATAACCACACTGTGCTTATTTTCAAGGACTCCTCCTTCAAAACCGGGTCTACGCAATTGCGTTTCGGCCATATATACTCCTCGGCCTCCTCAGGACAGGGTTAATACAAGGAATGTACACACAAGAAAAAAAGGTGGCCCAATGGACGCTCCAACATGCGGGTCATCCGGGTCCCCAGATACCCAGAAGGGTGCCGAAACTTCCTTGCACAGGAAGTCCTCCCTGATCGCGCTAGATGTCAACGACTTGTTTAAATTTTTCAATAGGATCGCTACTTTGACAGTTATCCGACTCAAAAGTCCGGAACACACAGTCACTCCACTCGACAATCCCTAAGGCGCCGGTCTTTTAGTGCCGGGAGGACTAAAGCGCTTCCCTCCTCAGGACGGGCCTCCGCCGCCGCCATCTTGAAGGGCACGGAGGACGAGTCTCCCGTAGTGCCCGGATCACACTCTCCTTGTTTAGTCTCTCTCTTTCTCTCTCTACCTGTCCTTGAGGACGAGTCTCCCATAGTGCCCGGATCACACGCTCCTTGTTTAGTCTCTCTCTTTCTCTCTCTACCTGTCCTTTGATGAGTGCCTGACACACCTTCTTATCTTGGATACTGACTTGCAGGCTGCGAGTCACAGATTGTCCAGGGATGCCCCGCCATGACTCTTCAAAATAGTTGTTTGGTGACAAATTAGGATGTGACATTTGGTTTGGTCTTTCGATGGTGAATGTGTGAATCATGGTTTCAGTGCTCACATGTATGTTGATTGTAGCAATTGTGTGACATAAGGCGGGTGCTGTTGTTCATGTTTTCGTGCCGTTGATGTGCAGTGTCTTGGTCTGGGGGAGTTGGGAGGTGCCAGGGGTGGGGTGTGGTCCTGAGGGGTGGTGGCGGTGGGTGTTGTGGCCCTCTTGGGTGTGCGGCACGCATGTTCATTGGCTCCATGGCATCTGTTGTTCTTCAGGTGTGGCTCTGGGCTGGGCTCACTTTTGTGGTGCAGGCTGCCGTCCGACTTTGCACCAGGTCAGAGAAGGTGTTAATTTTCTGCTGCTAAAGTGCCTTATTGCATGTTTCATGGTCTTTTCGCCGATCTGGCTGGTTGTTGAGAATGTTGTGGGGTGGTGTTGTCGCGGCTTTTTGCTCTGGAACGCCTACTCTGCAACTCATTAGCGATAGTTGCCGAGGTCATCTGTAGCGATGTTGTTTGCGGCTGCTATCGTAGGTCAACTGGTTATATGGGCTGTTAGCACCAGCTTGTGAATGGTGTGATAAATTTATCGCGACTTAGGCTGCGATAAAGTGCTGTTAACTCGGCGATAGCTCCTTGAGAATATGGCTCAGAGTGTACCTGCTCAGCTGAGACGGATAATCCTTCCCACATCAGACGTCTCTGAACAGTGTGAATAGGGCTTTCCGAGAAAACACGGCTGAACTACTTGGATTTTACTGTTAATATAAGAACCAAACCAACGTTGGCAGTGCCATGTCGTGTAGTTCCAAAGACCCCCAGGACCTATGTGTTTTGGATAACCTAAACTGAGGGCTTGGTGTGCAGACAGACTTTGGACACCCCCACAGGGTAAGTCAGCCGTTAGGCCAGCTAGCTCTACAGTGCCACTACCACACCCCTGTATTCTACAGCGGTGTAGGTAGTTTATGGCAACCAGTGAATAAGACAACCCTGATTCCTCAGGTATCATGGAAAACAATACAGTATCATTCGCTCAGTCACTCGTGCTTACTTTTCTCAGAATACAAATAGTATGACGATTGGAACGGTTTCAATAATTATTTATTGGTCAAGCATCAGTCTAGTATGAAGCATATGCGCTGCGACAATCAAAAGACAAGAGCAGACAAATGTGATTGCTAGCACCAATATCGTAAATAGTAGATACATTTCTACCATGGTGCTAATAAGATTAATAAAAGCAGATTATATAAAACAATAGCATTGGCGTACTCCTACGATGCGTAGCCTACCTAAATGTACCTAGCCTAGATATGTAGGTGAAGCATGTGTATGTATGTGCTAGGATAGATTCTAATGGAGCTAAGAATCCCCCGGGGAAGTGCTATCCCCTCACCTGGTGGTTTAGAATGAAGGACCCTGTCTCTGCGTCAAGGATGGCACCCCACAGGGATGTCAGGTCTCTGCCTGTGGAAGGATCAGCCTGCAGAGTCTTGGTCCAGCCTGGAAGGAAATCTCCTCTGTTTTGTAAGGGGGATTGAGGGTCTTTTATACTAAAAAGTGACCACTCCAGGGTTTCTTCTATAATCAATATGTTTTGAAAACATTTGCTAATCCTTTTCTAAACAAAAATGATCATGCTCAGCTGCCTGTTGGCCATGGATGAAAAAATTGGTGACCCTTATACAGAATAAATCTGCCGTGCCTGGGGATATGGTTATGTGCAACAGGTACAAGGATTAAGATAGGGTACCGACAGCCTGGTGTCGAAGAGACAGAAGCAAGCTACTAGGTAAAAGTTCACCTGTATAAGATCGCTATGTCGTGTGGATGGGACAAAATGTATGAAATCGGTATGTACATGACGGGACTTTACTAAAGGACATGACAGATACAATAATAATGAGTGAATAGTGTTACTGAAAACTCGGTTTAATATTTAATGAGCCTGAGTGCTGTCTCGATGTGCTGCGCAGAAGGAGTACGTGGTTTAAAAAACATACCACTCTTTTATTTCTTTTATAGAACTACTAATCCCAGTGCAGGGTGTCAGAGCACCATAAATAACATACATATTATCTATCTAGCTAAAATAAAAATCTGTCATCCACATATTGCATGATGTGCTATTTGAGGGTCATGTTACAGCCTTGTAAATGGAGCATAGGAGGGGCATGCACAGGCTCCATGGGAAGAGTAATCTGCATTCCTCTTTCCTATAAACGCTCTCATTTTGAAGTCACTGGAAAGCAAAAAAAACACCTAGGTCCTTCGAAGACACAGCTTGACATTTGATCTCTGTCTTCAAATTCACAGCGAGTGTGACAAGATAAGAACAAGATTTAAAAAACTGAGTTTACAGTAAACAAGGGTTAGGCAACAGGCGGGTCAACCTGAACCTAGAGAGCCTAAAGCTAATAAAGCCAGCAACAGAAAGCCAGAAAAAGTGAGTTACAAACCACAAACAATGGTAATCAATGTGCGGAATGTATTCCTAGGTTAACTTTCTCAAAGTCCCTAAAATGTCTTTAACAAACCTAGGCTGCGACCTAAAAAAGGGAGACCGCCACCCAGTAGCCTAGCCAGTCTGTCTTGGGCACTAGAGGAAGGAAGGAAATGGGCCAGACTGCTGTTCAAACGATAAAATACAACAACAGGGTTGAATAGGCTGGCTAGGGCTCTGGGCCCAGGTGCAACAGCACCTGCTGCACCAGCGGAAGAGCTGTGCCCCTGCTTTTCCTTCTTTAGCTCGTCTAAATGCGCACTGTTTAAGCCATTTCACTCCAACATAAAAACAATTTGTAATTCGCTTTTATTTTTGGTCCTATTCTTGGCATGGTTCCACCCCCACCCACTGGACAATAAAACCTATCATGCAGTGAATGTCTGTGAGCTCTCACCACTCCAAGCCCCCACCCCCTGACTTCTCAGGTGTTTACAGAGTGTGCCCCATGTTCCAGCAAAAGGCAGCTGGCTTTCTGGTTCTCAGGGGTGGCAATCTTTACTAAGTGAATGAAAAATGTCCTAGCTTTCGTGACGTAAAGTTTCAATTTTATTAAGGACACGGAGGCAAAGATTAGGCTTTTCTTTCTTCATTTATTTAACCAGCAGCCTTGAACAACAACAGTAAACAGTAATAGGACTTCATTTCCCATGAAGCCGATAGCAAAAAACCATCAAGTTCATAAAACAGTCCATCAGCCAATCCGGTGCCTCCTGTGACAATAACAGAGCATGATCCTTACTAGAAGTCCTCTTTCTTCCTGCGACAAAGCTGACTGCGGAAGTTCTTAGTCCAGCTTTGAAGACTCTGTCCCTGCAGGCAGAAAAAAGGAGTCATAATAACCTGCGTGCGACGAGGCTATCGAACACATCATTATTGCAACACTCATAACCAAACGCTTCACTTACGTCTGACAGACATCCTGATCAGCCCGGGTGGGTCCAGGAACATCCTGAGGCAGGGCAAATCCTCGCCTCTGTGTCCTTAATAGAATTGAAACTTTCCGTTGCGAAAGCTAGAAAATATTTCATTTTATGTCAGCCTCCGCAGGTGAGGATTAGGCTAGTTCAAAACTTATCGACCACTAGGGCCGCTATGGAGGAGATTGGCTTGAAGTAAAACCTTTTAAAGGTTGAGTCGGAAGACCAGCCTGCTGCATTCAAAATGTCCTCCAAACGGGCTCCTAGCATGAAAGCCTTGGATGCCGTGGCACCTCTCGCTGAGTGTGCTCTGAAAACCTTGGTATCGATGCCAGCCTCTATCATCACCCAACGGATCCATCGTGCAATGGTTGTGGAGAAGACCACTAGAAATGGTTTCCGCAAGGCAATCAGGAGTTGACGTTCCCCGTGCGGGCATACATCCTCCGTCATGGCCTTGTAGGCCTTAATGCATCTGATGACGCAGAGTTTAGGACAGTCAGGAAACCCTGGGCAGGAAATGACCGAGACTGGCATTTGGTACGTCGAGACACATTAAGGTGACCACATCAGGGGTGAAGGACCTCCCGGAAATGTCCAGAGCCCTGACATCAGAGACCTGTCTACAGGACACCAAACATAGCAAAATCACCAGCTTCGAAGAAGGCTACTTGCACGTTAAGTACTTTTTGCTGGGCCATTCTGAAAGCAGGTTCAAAATCGTATTCACATCCCAGAGAACTGAATATCGTGGTTCTGGGGAAAGGGAAAGGCGGATACCCCAGAGGAGTTTCCTCACCAACAGATGATCTTCCACCGGATGATCCGCCACTGCAGCATGTCAAGCCGAAATCGTGGAACGGAAGGTGTTGATCGTTCTGTATGTCAACCCCTCCGAAGCCAGGTAGGCTAGGAAGTTAAGAATGTGGACAACATCTGCCCTCATGGGATCCAGACTCAGTTGCAGACACCAACCCATCCATCGAAACCAGGAAGAACGGTAGCGTTTAACTGTACTGTCTGCCCTCTGCAGCGTGTCTCCAAAACCCTGGGACCTGCCATTGAGCCCTGTAATCCTTCATGCCATCAGGGATTGGGACTCGTTCACTATCAGGGGATGAGGGTTGCACGTTAGATCGAGCCGGAGATGAGAGAGCTGGTGTAGATGGATTGGAGAAGCCCAGGAAAGTTCCATCAGAACTGGAGACCAAGCTTGCGCTCTCCAGACCGGGGTAATCACCACCACCTCCGCTCTCTGTCGATAGACCTGCGTTGTCAATTGCATTATCATAGCGAAGGGGGGAAAGGCATAACCCTTATCTAATGACCAATCCTGAAGGAATGCATTGGTGGCTGACGCCCCCGGGTCCGGCCTCCAGCTGAAGTACTTCGGAAGCTGGTGGTCAAGGTGAGAAGCAAAGAGGTCGACAGAGAAGGGACCCCACCGGTCCTGAAGGGTCCGAAACACCAGAGGGAACAGTTTCCACAGACTCGAGTCCCGAAGGTATCTGGATTGCCAATCTGCCACCTGGTTGGCCACACCCGGCAGATGTTCTGCTATTACCGACACCTGGTGGCCCAGGCAGTATTCCCAAAAGTCCTTGGCCAAATCCACAAGGGCTTTGCAGTGTGCCCCACCCAGATGATTGATGTAGCGTACTGCCGCCACGTTGTAAATATTTAGGAGGATGCATGTGTGAGCTCTGTCTCTGGTCCAACAACGGACCGCGAACAAGCCCGCCATGAGCTCAGGACAGTTGATGTGTAGGGAACGTTCCGCGGTGGACCAACCTCCTCCTGTGGTGAACTCTCCACAGAGTGCACCCCAGCCTGACCCGCTGGCATCGGACTCGATCACCATGTCCGAGAGGGAGCCGAAGATGGCCCGTCCGTTCCAAGCCTCCATGTGGGAAAGCCACCACTGCAGCTCTTCCCTGACCTCCTCGGAAAGAGGAACTCTCTGGACGTAGGATAAGCGCCTGCACAAGTGAAACGCTTTGAGTGTCTGAAGGGCCCGAAAGTGCAAAGGACCCGGAAAGATGGCCCGGATCGAGGCTGACAACAGACTGACCACTCTGGCGATGCTTTACAGGGAAGTCACTTGTTTCTGAAGAATCTGCTGAATCTCGTGGTGGATCTTCGCCATCTTCCTGGAGGGGAGGGTCAGGGTCGCTACCACGGAATTGATCACAAAACCCAGGAAGGTGATCGAGCGAGTGGGGAGGAGGCAAGACTTTGACTGGTTGATAACGAACCCCAGAGACTGCAGGAGAATTACCGCCGACCGAAGCTGATTCAACAGTGTTTGTGTACACTGGTGCATGAAAAGCATGTTGTCCAGATAGACAATCATCCTGATTCCCCGCGATCTTAAATTCTCCACCACCGGATGCAGGAACTCGGTGAAACACCAGGGAGCCGACGACAGGCCAAATGGAAGAGAGGTGAACTCGAAAATTTGGCCCTGCTACTGGAACTACAGGAAAGGACGGTGGGGAGAAAAAATAGGGAGTGTCAGGTAAGCGTCATTGAGATCCAAACGGACCATCCAGTCATTGGGACGCAACAGGTCTCGAAGAACGCGAATTCTTTCTATCTTGAAATGGTGGTAGACCAGCCATCCGTTGAAGTCTCGGAGATTTATTACCAGGCGCTGCCCCCATCCTGTTGTTGAACTAGGACAAGATTGCTTAAAAAGGCCTTTGCGAGGGGAGCTGCATGGCAAATTGATTGTTTCTTCAGGAGTTCCTGAATCTCCTGTTCTATCAAAACCGCTTCCCTGCCGGAAAACCTGATCAGTGTCAGGGGAGAGATCTGGACTGGAGAACCCAAAAACTCTATATGAAAATCTTGTACAATCTGGAGCACCCATGCATCGGATGTCAGAGCCCACCAATTGTCAATAAAGTGGGCCAACCTTACCCCCAAGCAACAACGAGATGATGACTGAACTCACCGTGGGTGGGGGAAGGGCCTCCACCTCGTGCTCTGTTTCGTTGACCTCTGTGGCGGGAATGACCTCTGGTGGGGAAGAATCCACTGAAGCGTGAGGAGTCTTGGTACTGTCCCCTCTGCGACTGCTGTCCTCTACCCGAGGCTGTCTGGGAGTACTGGCCAGCCGAGCGAGCCCTGCCACAACAGGCTCCGCCGAAAACCTGCGCTTTAAAAATGCACTTGATGGTGGACTGAGCTTTGTCGAATGAACTAAATGTAGAGACAATTTGCTCAATTCCTTAACAAACGGGTCCCCGAACAGGCCGCCCTGAGCCACCTGACCCGCCTCTGAGGTGGCCAGCTTGCCATGTTTCGGGTCCAGTTTGGTGCAGTTTGCATTCCCAAGAAAAATAATCGCTCTTTGGGCCCAGCTAGACAAGACCTCTGGTGGAATTAGGGCTCCTGACGCCTTGGTGTCTTCGGGCATGTCAAAGATCTTGACTAAAGGACCTGTGATGTCCAGAAACTTGTCCTGGCATGTGCGCCAGGACCTTTCAATGCCCTTCTTCAGGTCTTTAATATATTTGGTGAGGAAGGTCGCCATTTTAGCATCAATTTCAGGCGTTACGGCTACCTTGCCCTCAAGGAATGAGCGAGGGCATTCCGCCCTGAGGCGAGAGCGGACCTCCTGGTCTAGAGGTTTCCACAAACGACTCGCCACATATTTGGCCACTTTTTCACTGGGCACCCACTCTGAGGAGCGGGGGTGCAACAAATCCTACGGATCCAGGAGGTGAGACTGGGGTACTCCGAGGAGATGGGGCCGGAAGGGTGCCAAGACCTTCCATGATTGGAATCCCCGTCCGAAACACCTTGGGAGTCCTCAGAAGGATACTGAGAAGCCACAGGCTCCTGAGATTCTGCAGGCGGAGGGCCTAAAGGGGGAGGGCCCGATGTCGTAGGTGTGACCATCCAAAAATGCCTGCTTCAACCTGTCAAACGCGCCCAAATCCACCTCTTCAGGTTGCTGTGTTTGCGCGGTTTCGCAGGAGGGCCAGCGGGGCTCAACTCTGGAGGTTGGGAACCCAAAGGCCCCTCAGTCTCTTCCCTCGCAGGGAGGAGTTGAAGGCACTTCTGCTCCAGGTCAATTAATCTCTTATCCAAAGGAGCCACTGCCTCTGAGACCGCCCTGACAATGGAGGCATCAACCGCGTTGCAGAAGTCATCTGTGAGCGGGAAATATTGTGTCTCCTCCTCCTCCTCGTAATAACCGTCAACTCCTCCATATTTCTTAACAGGAGCAGCTGAGGATCTGAGGTTGGCGTCAGGTGAGTAGGGTAAGTATTTGGGTGGCCACCCACCAGGTGAGAGGGCAATCAAATTTGGGACGGAGCCCAGACAAAGAAACCAGGAGAGAACCAGACCCCAGCAAGGCAGGATTACCAAATTTCGGCCAGACCAACCTACAGGTCTTTCAATTAGGCCCAAAAACCCTAAAGCAGCACCAAACACGCCCGTATATGTCACACAGGCTGAAAGAAATAGCCTGGGAGAATACTGTGGAATTTGATTACCCTTTTATCCTTACCCGGGGGGGGGGGGGGGGTTATGGGTAACTCTCCAGGAAAGCCAGCAACAGAGGTGCGCGACAGCACAGACGCGGGCGGAGGCACTCGGCGATGGCTGCAATTGACGAGACCTCCGCCCGCGTCCGGCTGAGGGGAAATGCACCTGAGGGAAGAAGGAGGCACGCCCTCTGTAGGTCGGCGGACCGTCGTGCACTCCTGCCGGTAACTGCGCAAACATGTTCCAGCGGCCGCATCTGACATCATCTGCGGCGTCCCCCAGGGCTCATCTCTCAGCCCGACGTTGTTCAATGTCTACATGGCCCCCCTCGCACAAGTGGCCCGCCATCACAACCTCAACATCATCTCCTACGCCGACGACACCCAGCTCATCCTCTCCCTCACCAAGGACCCACACACTGCCAAAACCAACCTCCGCGAGGGATTGAAGGCCGTCGCCGACTGAATGAGGAGCAGCCGCCTTAAGCTGAAATCGGACAAGACGGAGGTCCTTATCCTCGGACCCACCCCATCAGCCTGGGACGACTCTTGGTGGCCGACCACAATGGGAATAGCACCAACACCTACCGACCATGCACGCAACCTAGGATTCATCCTCGACTCCTCCCTCTCCATGTCTAAGCAGGTCAACGCCATTTCCTCCTCCTGCTACAACACCCTCCGCATGCTCTGCAGGATCTACAAGTGGATCCCGACCGAAAAAAGAAGAACGGTGACACAGGCCCTCGTCAGCAGCAGACTGGACTACGGCAACACACTCTATGCAGGAATCCCAGTCAAATACCTACGACGACTACAACGCATCCAAAACGCCTCAGCCCGACTAATCGTCAAAGTCCCCTGCCACAGCCACATCACGCCCCACCTGAGAGACCTACACTGGCTCCCCGTCAACAAGAGGATCACCTTCAAGCTCCTCACCCACACACACAAAGCACTCCACGATGCCGGACCAGCCTACCTGAACACCAGACTCAGCTTCTACACCCCCACCCGCCAGCTCCGCTCCGCCAGCCTCGCACTCGCCGCTGTCCCCCGCATCCAACGAACAACCTCCGGCAGCATATCCTTCTCCTACCTCGCCGCCAAAACCTGGAACACCCTCCCTACCCAGACCCAAGACCTACTCGCCTTCAGAAGACTCCTCAAGACCTGGCTCTTCGAGCAGTAGCGGCACTCCCCCTCCCCCCCCCCCCCGCCCTCTAGCGCCTTGAGACCCTCACGGGTAAGTAGCACGCTTTACAAGTACTCTGATTGATTGATTGATTGAGGAGCGGATGCTTAAACAATCAAAACCACAAAGGCAATACAAATAAACAGCTACACCGCATGCACAGCGGAGCGGAATCTCCGAACCTTAACAAAACAAAACAATAGAAAACAGTCAATCAACCTGAAATGCCGGCCCAGCAAGGCTGAGCTACGTCATAAAAGGGAGCGGATGCTCCTACAATAGCATCTATAAAACAAACCCAAAACCACCCAGCATAAAGTAAACCGAGGGGAAGTGGAACTTATCTGAAGGAGGCTGCTAGCAGCGAAGAAAGAGGACATGCAGCAGGGATCATGCACTATTATTGTCCCAGAAGGCGCCTGATTGGCTGATGGACTGTTTCATGAACTTGATTTATTTTGCTATAGGCTTCATGGGAAATGAAGTCCTATTACTGTTTGCTGTTGTTGTTCAAGGCTGCTCGTTTAATAAATGAAGAAAGAAAAGCCTAATCCTCGCCTCCGGGTCCTGACAGAATTAAAAAGTACCCTCTACTTTCTTTACTTTACCTATCTTTTCCTCACAGCAAGTGGTTCCTAGTTTTTGCTTCTCCTTCAGTTAAACATCCCCTCAAATCCTCCTGCTCCTCTCTCCCCATACAGCCTGCATTCCCTCCTTTTCCTGCCTGAGTACACCCCCTAAGCAACAGCTTTAGATTTCGTCTGCACAGTGAAATCTCTTGTAAATAAAACAAGCTTTGGCAAAGCCAATAGGTTTGGCCTATGCAATTCTTATGGCTTTGTCAATGGTTTTTTTTACACTTTGCACAGCAGAATATGTGCCGGTGTAACATTACTTAAAGTAAAAAAAAAAAAAACATGTTCTATGACTTGGTAGGAGTTGACAGCATCATAGCGTTTTTTTTTACTTTAAGCCATGTTGCACAGCAACTTGTGCTACTGCTCTATATGTAAAAAACAATGACAAAGCCAATCAACCATGCATAGGAGAAACCTATTGGTTTTGCGAAAGCTTGTTCTTTTTTGGCTTCTTCCCTTTTCTTTCCTTCTTTCATTTCTGTTTCACCTTCTTTCCTTTATTATACTCCTTTCTTTTTGCTTTGTTTAATTTTCTTTCCTTCTTTCATTGTTTTCTTCATTCCTTCTTACTATTATCCTTCTTTCTCTTTTGTCATCTTTCATTCTTTCTTTCCACCTTTTCGCCTACTTTCCTTCTTTCTTTTTTGCCTATGTTCCTTATTACTTTGCTTCTTCTCTTTCTTTCATTTTTTTTTTTTGAAAATTCTTTTTATTGGCATTTAGCTTTCAAAGTTGACAATTATCACGTTTCACGTAAATGACTGCAACATATACATAGCAGGATAGACCATCATTGAGTGTGTGATTACATTTACACCGTGGTTGGTGTGAGCGTGGTCTGCAGTATAGCAGGTCTGTGCCAGTGAAAGAAGAACTAGGGGAGAGAACTGAACTGGGGAGTGCCATGGGGTGCTTAGCGTCAGGGCGAGGCGTGTACCATGAGTCCGTTATTGCCCACTCAGTCAGGCAGCCACCATTCACCTAGGAGGGAGTGTGAATGCGGGCTAATATGGATTACTGTGGAGCATTCCCACTGGGGAGAGCCAGACCCGATGTATCTGAGGGGAGCGCGGAGGGTGGTGGAGAGGGGGGTCCCGACCTCGGGGGACTGTATGGTGCAAAGTGATATGGTGTTGGGGGCTTGTAAGTCAATGACCGGGGCCTCTGGAGTCTGGTACTGCCTAAATTGGTGCAGCAGGAGCGCCCATTCTAGGGAAATTGGGACCTTACGTATACCTTTGGCTTCTTCCTGCCGGATTGCGTCTTCCTCGGCCGCCGCCCACTTGAGAACCGCCCCCACCCATGCCGCAATCGGGGGACCTGAGGGGGCCCGCCAGTGCATGGCTATACAGCGTTTGGCCAGTAGGTGTGCTAGGAAGACAAAGCGCATTGTTATTTTGTGTCGTTTCCTCCCTCCCAGAATACCAAGTGCACAGCCCTCCCAGGTAGCTAGATGGGGCAGTCCGGTGAGATCCCTGAGCGTCGTGTGGATAAATGACCAGTAGGCCTGGATGCCCGGGCAGGTCCAGAACATGTGTGAGAAGGCGGCGTCTCCCGCTTGACAGCGAGGGCAAAGGAAGGTCGTGTCAGGGAAAAAACGTTGAAGGCGCGCAGGCGTTAGGTATGCCCTATGTAGGATATGAAATTGTATATTCTTGAACCGAGCGTTCCGGGAGACTTTTTTGGGGAACTCTATCGCCCTGTTCCACTCGTCATCATGAAACGATCGTCCCGCTTCCTCCTCCCACAGAACCCGAAGAGATCCCAACAGTGGGGGTGCCAGTTCCCGGATTGATTTGTAAAGCCATGTGATGAGATGACGACCCGATCCCATTCGCAGGATTGAGTGTAGAACAGGGTGAGTGGGAGGTTCCCCCTGTGCGAGATCGGAATATGGTCGGTAGCAGCCAAGGAGTTGTCGGTGTATCAGGAACTGCCCGGGGGGTAAGTCATATTCGTCCATAAGGTGTCGGTATGGCCGGAGCTGTCCCCCTTCAAACAGTGCCTCCGCCTCAGTAAGGTCTCTAGACGTCCATTCCCGAAGCATAGCAGGAGTAAAGAACCCCTTATGTCTGGGCCAGCCGACTAGTGGCAGTAATGGTGTGTATGGGGGGTGACCCGTCGTCATGCGGTGTATGCGCTGAATGCACTTCCGGGCTATATCAACCTGTAGGGGGTAGGTACGCGCAGGACGGAATCCAGGTAGAAGCAGACGATGCAGCTCCGGCAGGGGTATACGACCTGTGATTGTATGTGTTTCGAGTGTATATCTGTCTGCCGTCCAATACGAAAGCCACTGAAGCTGTGATGCCAGAAAGTAGGCCTCAAACGACGGCGCGCCAAGCCCCCCCTGCGTCGTCGGCAACTTCAGCTTTGCTAGTGCGATCCTATGCCGCCCTTTACCCCATATTAAAGAGCTGAGGAGTGTATCCAAGTCTCTAAAGAAGGAGCGGGGTGGGATGACCGGGAGGTTAGCGAAATAATATAAAAGCCGCGGGACTAGAATCATCTTAGCCAAAGCTACTCGGCCTATTGGGGCCAGCGGAAGGTTCCGCCAGAATCCAATGGAGGACCGTATCCCCGCGAGTGCCCTGCGGTGGTTACCTTCGTAAAGGTCGACTGGGGAGTGGTATAAACGAATCCCGAGGTATCGGGGGGGCCCTCTGCTGCCCACAATAGTTTCCGGTTCCCGATCCAGACGTCCTGAGAGGGGGCATCCGGGTGGAGAGGGTATACCATCGACTTGTCCCAGTTCACTTGCAGGCCTGAGGCCTCCGAGAAGTCTGTCAGAGCGGTCTCGAGTGTAGTGAGATCCGCCGTCACATCACGCAGATATATGAGGAGGTCGTCCGCGTACAGGGATACGCAGTGGGTAACGTCAGCCAGTGGAATACCCCAAGCCTGCCCGTCCCGGCGTAGTCGGATAGCCAAGGGTTCCACCGCGAGCGCGAATAATAAGGGTGAGAGGGGACACCCTTGTCGTGTCCCTCTGTGTATAGCGAATTCCGGGGAGATGTAGCGACCGAGACGGACCCGAGAGGTGAGATCGGTGTAGAGGAGACGAGTGTAGGCTAAGAGCGTGGAACCTAGTCCCGTCCGTCCGAGGGCGGCGAAGAGGAACTGCCACGTGAGGGTGTCAAACGCCTTTTCAAGGTCCAGAATTAGGCACGCCGCCCGTGGGTAGCGATCGCCCAGTTGGTCCTGGATATGAAAAAGGCGCCGAATATTGTGAGAGGTGTTCCTTCCCGGGACAAAACCACATTGATCAGGGTGGACCAGCGGACGAATGACTTGCGGGTACCTGTCTGCTAAAATTTTTCCTAAAATTTTGCAGTCCGCCGTAAGGAGCGTTATGGGGCGGTAGGAGGCTAGGAGTTGGGGGTCTCGGTCGGGTTTCGGGAATGTCACGATCACCGACGCTCTCATGGAGCGGGGCAGTTGACCAAGCTTGAGTGCCGAGTCCAGTACTGCTGATAAGCGGGGAGTCAGCGAAGGGGCAAAGGTGGAATAGTATTCCAGTGGGAACCCGTCTAGACCGGGGGCCTTACCACGGGCCAGAGCACGAATCGCACTTGTAATCTCAGTGGCTTGGATCATGGCGTCCAGCCCCTTCCGGTCCGTAGCCGAAATCTGGGGGAGGGATAGGGGGTTGAGGAAGTGATCGATGGCCCCTGGAGCGAGAGATGAGGGGGCAGTGTAGACCGCCAAATAATGGTGGTAAAAGGCCTGGAGGATCTCATCCTGGGATTGTACCAAGGTGCCCCGAGAGTTTATGATCGCAGTGATGGGCTGGACCTCAGCATCCCGCCTGGCGAGCCATGCTAAGAGCGTGCCCGTTTTATCACGGTCTCTGTGCATACGAGACGCGTAAGACCGAAAGTTGTGGCGACGAAAATCCGCACATGCCTCCTGGTATGCCGATTTGGCTTGGGCGACTTGGGCCGCTGTTACCGCCGACTGATCAGCCGCTTTTGTGGCCGTGGCCAATCGTTGTTCCGCCTTCTCTAAGGCTTGCTCCAAGGTACGTCTTATCCCTACTCTCTGCCGGATACACTCCCCGCGAGCCACCACCTTGAAGCCATCCCACTCGACCAGGGGCGATGACGCAGTCCCTGTGTTATGCGTGAAGTATTCTGTAATGCTACTTTGGTGTGCGTGCTTGAAAACCTGGTCTGTGAGGCATTCCCGTGCCAATCGCCATGTGGGGACCGGGGGTCGCGGAGGTCTCCATTGAAGACTGAGCAGATGCGCATCGTGATCCGAGACGACTCTACCCAAGTAGTCCGAGTGGCATATTTGCGGGAGTAGCGTTGCTGTACAAAGGAAACGGTCGAGTCGAACTCGCAGGTCATGCGGGATGGAGTGAAAAGAATAAATACGGGCCTGAGGATGGTGCAATCTCAATGCGTCTGTGAGCGACCAATGTGCGACCCAGGCTTTAAAGCGCTCGATGTGTCTGAAGGCGGAGGAGTGCGGAGGCGGGGGATGCGACCGATCTAGTAGTGGATCTAGGATACAATTATAATCTCCGCCCAGTATCCAGGGCACATGCGTGAATTGGGCTAGGGTGTTCGTGAGTCGGTCCCAGAATTTATCTTGATCGACGTTCGGGGCATAAATACTCCCCAAGAGGACCGCCCTCCCGTCCAAGAGCCCCTCCAGTAGAACGAATCTGCCGTCTTCGTCCACCACCCGACCAAGCTCATGGAAAGGGGTACCCGGGCGGATCCATATCAGTGCCCCCTGGGCAAACGAGGAGTATGTCGTGGCGCAGAGGAGTCCGCGCCACTTTGCTCGCAGCTTGCCTGCTTCGGCTGAATTAAGGTGGGTTTCCTGCAGGCAAAGAATAGACGCTTTCTGTCGCTTCGCATAAGCATATACCGCATAGCGCTTACGCGGGGTGTGTAGGCCACGGGTATTAAGCGTGAGTATCTGGATGTTTGTGTTATTCGTCGCCTGTGTCATGAGGAGTCTGGTCTGTGGAAGGGTTGGGTCAGGCGTTCGCTGAGCAGGGTTTAGAGTGAGCTCCTAGGGATGCGCCGCGCCTGAGAGGAGTGATTGGACTGGGGGACTGTCCAAGCGGTCAGTTGGTGACATAAGGCCCCATGGCTGGGTGGGACATGTTCAAACCGGGGTAGTAACAACGCAGGGGGATGCGGGAAACTGTCCCAATACATAGGACTCATCGTTTAGGAAACGGTGTGTGTCCAAACTTCCTCCCGTAACACCAGGGGGGAAAACTGCTCTATGTGATAGGGGGTGACGGCGTGCGAGGTCACGCGGTGAGTGGGCATGTAGAAAAAGGGTTAATGCGCATCGCATGCAAGGTGTCGGCTCCTGCATGTGAGATAATGTGTATAAGGTGAACTTCACATGAAGGGATATAGTGCGACAGTTTGTAAGTCCAAGTCACTTCAGGGTGAGGCACGAGAGATCAGACCATCCAGCAGCCCATCCGCGGTTTGCGGGGTGGCATGGGGGAGTGCCGCCAGGTCAGGTCCCGAGGTGGTGTCATCGCTGTCGTTATCGCCGTCTGATGAGAACAGGTGTGGGGGTCGGTCCACAGACTCCGAGGGTCGCGGAGAACGTAGGTCGATGGCTGCCTGCAGAGCCTCACGTCGTTCCCGCATTATTTGTTCAAGGTCGGACGAATCATGAGAACCCCCTGTCGATCTGGGTTCAAGATTACGGGTCTTCTTGGGGCATTTCCGAGTGCGGGAGGTTTTGAACGGTGCGCCCCTTTGAGAGTGAGGGTTGGAGGTTCGCGGACAGTGCTGGTCCCCCCAGTCGTGCGCGGCTTCCGCGGACGTGAAGAAGAGGGATGCCCCGTTGTGGAGGATCTTTAGGCGGGCTGGGAATAGCAGAGCATATTGAATCTGATTGTCTCGCAATCTCCGCTTTACATCCAGGAAGGAGGATCTCTGCTGTTGCACTGCTCGGGCATAATCTGGGAAGATCATAATTTGGTTGTTGTCCACCCGCAGTGGTGCTGCCGCCCTCGCCGCCCGGAGCACTGCGTCCCGATCACGATAATGCAAGAACTTAGCCAGGAGTGGCCAGGGCATCGCACCGGGTGGGGGTCGCTGGGCCGGCACTCTGTGAGCCCGTTCTATAGAGAAAAAGGCGGTGCGATCCGTGGACGGAGTGAAAGATTTCAGCCAGGTGTCCATATAGTCTAGAGGATTTCCTTTCTCGACTCCCTCCGGTAGGCCCAGCACTCGGATATTGCAGCGTCTTGAGCGCCCTTCCAAATCAGTTGCGCGCTCCTCCACCGCGGTCAGACGGCTGAGGACCCCCTGGAGTGTCGCCTGATGATCCTTCACCATCGGTTGGATTTCTTCCACCGCCCGCTCCTCCGCGCGAACCCGGTCCGCCAGTTTGCGGTGGTCATCCCGGAGAAGGTTGACATCTGTCGCCAGGGTGCCGAGGCGCTCCTCCATAGAGAGACAGGATAATTCGATGGCGGCCAGGACCTTGTCCAGTTTATCCGATATTGCTGTGTCCGTGAGGGACGCCGTACCGGGGGTCCAAGACGAGGCCTTCGGCATGTTCTCCGGGGCCGTCTCCGGGACTGTGTGGTGATGCGCAGGTCTTGACTTCCCCATCTTGACTGCACGTGCGCCGTCGGGCAGATCTCAGGAACCCACAGAGGCGTCAGGGGTCCGCAGGGGGCACGGCGGTAGCGGGCGATGAAAGATCGGCGCCGGAGGGCAGCAGTCCGGGCCGGTGCCCTGGGTCTCCAACCGCAAGCAGGGCACAGAGTCCCCCACACAGCGCCTCCGGTCTCCGAGCCCCCACTCCAAGCTCCCGTCCGTCTCTGAAGCCGTGGGTGGGAACGCACTGGTAGTGCCCGTGAAGAACAGGGCCGTGCCCCTCGGGGTGTGAGCGTGTACCTCCCTGTGGCAGTCTAGGTCAGGTCTCCGCCAGAGGCACCTGATATAGGCCTTCAGCCCTCCGGGGCGCAGACGACAAGTCCCGGTCGCGAGTGGCAGTGAAGTGCTGATGTACGCTCTCTGTGCCCGGCGTCCGGGGCGTCTCCTTCAGGGTGTGGGGCGCACTATCACCCAGCACCGGTGCAACCCCTCCCTCCGGCACTCCGCGACTACTGCGGCCTCCCGGCTGCACCCAGGGGCCCCCTCCCGCAGTCGACCTCGGGCATACAACATGCGGATCAGGCCTGAGCGCTGCAACCCCCTTCCAGGACGCCTCCATGTGGGTCGTCTCTGTGCTTGCCCCTCGTGTGCAGGCTTCACCAGTGGTGTAGGGAGAGGTCCGATGTCTGGTCGGCGGCCATGTTGAAGTCAGGCAGGCCCCACGTGGGAAGATCGATTCACCCCCGGGGCACGTCAGTTCTGCCGGGTCCCAGCGCTCCCTCACGGCCCTGCTGAGAGTCGACGTACCTGGGGGCAATCGTCGGTGGCGTCTGGATCACCCTCCGAAAATGGCGGGTCTGCTCAGGGCAGCGATGTCCTCCCGCCTCGCGGCGTCCCGCAGCTATGGTCTCTGAAATGAAATGAAATGAAATGAAAGAGGTTTTATAAAGGGCACGTAGCTGCCCTGGGGCGTCCAAGCGCTGAGAAAACCGACTGGGCTAAGGTTGCTTAGAAAGAGTATCTAACCTACTACTGATTCATGAACAAAAGCGTTTTCAGCTGTTTGCGGAAGGAACTGAGGTCAGGATTGGACCTTAGATGTTGGGGAAGAGCATTCCACAGCTTGGCCACATTAAAGGAAAAGGAGCGGCCTCCCGATCTTGGCTTCTTTATTTTCGGCACAATGGCTAAGTTGGCAAAAGTTGAGCGCAGATGTCTAACGGGCTGATAGGGTGTGATAAGGGGAAAATTAATTGCTGGGCCTGAGGACCAAAAGGCTTGATGTGCAATACAAAGTGATTTGAAATTGACTCTTTCCCTAACGGGAAGCCAGTGCAGTCTCCTTAGGCCGGACTTTACTGATGATCTGCGGGGGATTTGTAAGAGAGTCCGTGCGGCGCAGTTCTGTATCAACTGCAGTTTGCGTAGAGTGGAGTCAGGAGCTCCCAGGTATAAAGCATTCCCGAAATCCAACCGTGACTGGATCAGGCCCAGAACCACTGTCTTTCTCGCTTCGAAGGGGAGTAGAGGAAGGACCTTCCTGATGACTCTAAGGATGCCGAAACAGATAGCAGATAATCTTATTGCCTGCTGGTCAAATGACAGGGACCTGTCCAGCCAGACACCAAGGCTCTTAATGGTATCTTTAGGCACCGGGGCAGGTCCCAAACTGGATGGCCAGAGAGTATCGATAGAAGAAGGTACGAGACGACCTAAGAGCATGAGCTCAGTCTTGTCTCCGTTGAGTTTGAGGCAAGACTTGGTCATCCAGCTCTTAACCATCTCCAGACAGCCTGCTAGATCTGCGCATGCTGAGAATCCCCCTTCCTGTGCCAGAGAAACCACCAGCTGAGTATCGTCCGCGTAGGTAATGATCTTAATACCATACGGAAGGACGATCTCAGCTAGTGGCCTCATGTAGACGTTAAATAACGTCGGGCTCAACGATGATCCCTGCGGGACTCCACACCCCAGAGTCTTACTGATGGAGGTGACATTGCCCTCATATACCTGAAAAGATCTGTCATTCAGGTAGGACTTGAGCCACTCCAAGGCCCTGTCAGATATTCCGGTGTCCAGGAGACGCTGCACGAGGATATCGTGATTGACGGTATCAAATGCAGCGCTCAGATCGAGGAGGATAACTGCCACCGACCCTCCCCGATCTAAGATCCTCCTGGACTCCTCTGTCACGGCCAATAGTGCAGTCTCGGTCCCATGCTTGGGGCGGAAGCCTGTCTGGGAGGGATCGAGCAGCTGGTTTTGTTCGAGAAAAGTTGTTAATAGGCCGTTTATATATTTCTCCAAGATTTTAGCTGCCCAAGGCAGCAAGGAGATCGGACGAAAGTTGTTAAGATTCTTGGTGTCCAGATTGGGTTTTTTAACAAGGGCCCTCACCATGGCCTGTTTCCAGGCCACTGGGACTGTGCTGGTAGAGATCGAGGTGTTTAGTACAGCTAACAGTGTAGGAAGAATGGTCTGAGTGGCAGAGAGTAGAATGTGAGGGGGTGCTGGGTCCCTAGGGGACCCTGATTTCACCTGATGCATGAGGGAGGCGAGCTGGTCTGCATCCATCTGGGGAAATTCCGCCAATACTGGAAGGCAGTTGGATATGTTTTCTTGTAAGGGACATAAAGGTGACTCCTTCAGAGTAGTCTGCTCTGAGGATGGAAAGGAAGAGTAGATGAGATTTATTTTTTGGAAGAAAAAATTGGCCAAATCTTCACAGCGGAGCCGAGGGTTTTCGTTAGTAAGTGGAGGCGTTGGGAGGTTAATAAGACTTTTTACAATTTTATAGATCTCCTTAGAGCTGGAGCTGGCCTCTGCAATTTTGTGTGCGTAATATAGAGATTGTGCACTCTTTATGTCTTTTTTGTATACTCTGATAGCCTCTCTATAGATGGTTTTGTCAGCTCCAGCATATCCTAATCGCCATTTACGTTCCAGTCTCTTACAGTGGCACTTTTTCATTCGTAGATCATTCGAGTACCAAGGGGCTGAAATCCTAGATCTTTTTAAGGCAGTTTTCTTCATAGGGAGCATAGCATTTAGAGAGTTGTTTATCCATTCGTTGAACATTTCATTGGCCAGTGATGGAGTCTGACCAACTAGGGGAATTGAATTTTGTAATTCCTGAGTCCACTGAGCCAGCGGGATTTTTGACCAATTGCGTGTTTCTCGCACTATAGGTGCGAGGGGCAGAGATTTGTCAGTTTTCCATAAAAGCGGGATTAATGTATGGTCTGTCCAGGGGAGTGCTATAGGGAGGCATGCTTTCAGGTTGGGACAGTTGCTAAACACCGGATCCAGCAAATGACCTTTGGTGTGCGTAGGGGATGGAACCAACTGAGATAACTGTAAAGCAGAAAGGTCCCCAATTAATTTATTGGCGATGGAGTCATCAGGTTCATCGAAATGAATGTTAAAATCGCCCAATAACGTAAAGTTGGAGGGTGAGACGGCTAGGTCAGCGACCAGCGAGGGCAGCGATTCGTGAAACTGTTTGGCTGGGCCCGGAGGGCGATATATAAGTGCACCAGAAAAACTTATATCAGGAGAGAGTTCCAAGGAGAAGGACAAGCTTTCGCAGTCCGAGAAGGGACTAGGGGTGCAGCGACAGGTGAAACAGTCTCTGAAAATGATTGCCAAACCACCCCCTCTTTCCTTCACACGGTCCTGTCTGACAATTTGGTAGCCCTGCCCTAGGGTTTGAACCAACTCCGGGTCGGATTGCGAAGTTAGCCATGTCTCGGTGAGAAAAAGAACATCAGGTTTTCTCTCCTCGAGTAGCAATGATAGTTCTGTGCAGTGTCTAGGCAGAGACCTACAGTTTAGAAGGAACATTCTAAACAATTGTTGCCTGTGTGTGTGGGGCTTAGTAGTGAAAAGTGTATTACAGTCACTACATTGAATGGGTAGGTCAAGCGGAGAGTACTTATGTACACAAGACAGATTTACCTGTGAGTTAATCATTCGTAGTTCTGTAGAGGTATATCTCCTGATATTGTTAATAGAAATAAAGGTGGTGGCCCCTAGTCCCGGCCCGTCGCGGACGGGCGCAGACGGGCTTGCCTTAGGTGCGCCTTCGGCGCGCCATCGGCGCGTCCGCTGCGCTCGTCCGCTGCGCCTCCTGAAATGACACATTTTTATATGTGCTGGATGACGGCAAGGGGGGGGCATGGCCTCAAAAGGGGGCGTGGCCAGCGATCTCGCCGGTGATGGCGGCGGGATGTTTGCCTCTGCCCAGGGTCCCGTGTCAGCGCTAGATCCGCTGCACGGCAAGAGGAAAGCGTGAAACCCCAAGAGGAGCAATCAAAGCGGTAAGTGAAGTAAAAGCAAACAATAGATATTAAAATCAGTATCAAGTAATAGCCTACTCTCGGCTTCCGCCTCAGGAGGTATCGTTTTCTAGCGTCGCTTGCCGATAGTAGTGTTTAAGTAAGGTGGGCGGGGGGCGTGGCCTCAAAAGGGGGCGTGGCCAGCGATCTCGCCGGTGATGGCGGCGGGATGTTTGCCTCTGCCCAGGGTCCCGTGTCAGCGCTAGATCCGCTGCACGGCAAGAGGAAAGCGTGAAACCCCAAGAGGAGCAATCAAAGCGGTAAGTGAAGTAAAAGCAACAATAGATATTAAAATCAGTATCAAGTAATAGCCTACTCCCGGCTTCCGCCTCAGGAGGTATAGTTTTCTAGCGTCGCTTGCCGATAGTAGTGTTTAAGTAAGGTGGACGGGGGGCGTGGCCTCAAAAGGGGACGTGCCAGCGATCTCGCCGGTGATGGCGGCGGGATGTTTGCCTCTGCCCAGGGTCCCGTGTCAGCGCTAGATCCGCTGCACGGCAAGAGGAAAGCGTGAAACCCCAAGAGGAGCAATTAAAGCGGTAAGTGAAGTAAAAGCAACAATAGATATTAAAATCAGTATCAAGTAATAGCCTACTCCCGGCTTCCGCCTCAGGAGGTATAGTTTTCTCTGGTCCGCTTTCCGCCGCTTCAAGGCTGACAACGATGTAGGGACAGCGCAGTGTATCGCTGTCCCCAGCGGCCCTCCCCGTGCCTTCCCCGTCTCAGTTACAGGGGTCGCGGCGCCATCTTGGGTCCCGGGCTGCAGCGGCGTCTATCCCTCCCGGGATTCTCCGCATCGCCGAGGTTTGGGACGGCGTCAGGTCACTTGCTGCTGCGCACCGCCTCAGCGGTGCTGTCCGGTGCCCCTCGAGCCACCGAGCACCCGCTGCAACGCTCCGTGTCGCGGTAGAGAGGCGCCCGGTCACGGAGCCTCAGCAAAGCACAGCCGCCATCGTGGCTTGCGTAGCCACGCCCCCTTGTCTTTCTTTCATTTTGTCTTTATTCTCGTTCTACTTTCCTTTTTTTGCATCTTTATTTATTGCCTTCTTTACTTCTTCCTTTTTCTGTCTTTTTTCTTTCTTTCCTTTGTTCTTTATGACTTCTTTCATTTTTCTTTCCTACTTTATTTCTGTTTAGCGTTCTTTCATTCATTCTTTCTTCCTTTATCTATTTTCTCCTACTTTCTTTTTTTGCTTCTTTCCTTCTTTTTTTATGCCTTCTTTCTTTTCTTTTCTCCCTTTTCTATTGCCTTATTTGATTCTTAAATTCTTTCTTTTTTGCCTTTTTATCTTTTTCTGTCATGTTTCTTCTTTTGCCTTCTTTGCTTCTTCCCTCTTTTCCTCCATTTTTGCCATCCTTCCTTTTTTGCCTCCCTGCCTTACATTTGTGTCCTTCTTCCTTTTGTCTGCCATACATTCTTTTTCTTCCTTCCTTCATTTCTTTCTTGCCTTCTTTCTCAAAATCAAGGCTATCAGTCAGTGGCAGTGCTATGGTGATGGCCTTTTTAGGTCTCGGCTGGCGAAAGCAGCGCATGCGCTGCTCTCGCCATGGAGAAGACCTTTTGCGATCGATTCTCCCAAAGCCTTACATGCATGCGCAGGGATAGACAAAGATGGCTGCTCTCACCATTTGTCCAAACCCAACAGCATGTGTGTCCATGTAAGGACAGTGGACAGTCCGCCGCCATCTTGTTAAACATGAGTGCATTCACTTTAAACGCAGTGCGCGCGTGCACTTTAAACACAGCATGCTTTCACTTTAAACACAGTTTAAAGCACTCCAAAGCTCCCATCCCCATTTTCAAACGCGCTCGACACTCACTTTGCTGTCCAGCAGATTCCATCCCGGTTCCTTGTCACCAATTCTGATGCAACATCAACAAAACGTGTCCGAAAGTAGACCTTGCAGTTTCCAGGTCACGGACGGTATCCAAGCAACCATGGAAGGCACATTAAAACAGAGTTAGGCTCACTCCTTGTCAGTGCTCTGCTCTCGTGCCCACTGCTCCTAGAGTGGTAATATGGCAGTTTTCAGAACAGCTTCTCGGTGTGGACGCTCATAAGAGCGAGAAGGCGCTCTGCAATATAACGCTACGGCTGAAGACGGTACTGGTGTTGTAGGTTATCGATATGGTTGATTGGACTTTGTCTCTAAATAAACTCTTCCTTCCTCCGCACAAACACATACACAGGGATTGCGCGACCTCTGTGTCTTCCCCTTGCAGAGATGTTCTCCTTCCCCCCTATGGCAGTATGATGCACATCTGAGCCATTGCTGCCACGGCTCTGCCTCCATTATTAACCATGCCTGGCTCAAAGCAAGGGGAGTCCACGCCACAGAGAGCGGTGCCGATGCGGCTGTGCATGATCTTCCTGCTGGGGGTGCTTGAGGTCTACTGATCATGGAGACCAGGGAACTGTTGTGCCGCGCTGCCAAAAAAAAAAAAAAAAAGAAAGGAAGGCGCGGCTGCTATAGTTAAAGTATGCTGCGTTTCCCAGTACAAGATAATGTTGTTGAAATGGTGCAAGTTGGGTGAGCCGCACATTTTGAAAATATCACACACAGCCGTCATTACTAATAAAAATTTAAAAGCGGTCGCCGTGCTGAAACCTAAAGCATGACGCATGAGGTAGGACGGGATGAGGAGCCATTGCGGGCGTCGTGCTGGAACCTACAGCATTGCGCCCCAAGCAGAACGCTATGACATTGAAGGCACTGTGATGAGAACTACAGCATGGCACGCGAGGCAGGACGCGATGAGGAGCCATTCCTAGTAAAAATATAGAAGAAAGGAAGGAGCAGCTGCTATGGTTAAAGTGTGCCGCGCTTTCCAGAAAAAAATAATGTTGTTGAAATGGTGCAAGTTGGACGAGCCGCGCACATTGAAAATATCATGCACGGCCGCTATTACTAATAAAAACATAAAAGCGGTCGCCGTGCTGAAACCTACAGCAGGACGCCCAAGGCAGGACGGGACGAGGAGCCATTGCGGGCATCATGCTAAAACCTTCAGAATGGAGCCAGGAGCATGACGCAATGAGGAGCTATTGGTGGCGCTGTGCTTAAACCTAAAGCATGACTCCCGAGGCAGGACGCGATGACATAGGAGGTGCCATGCTGACACGTATAGCATGGCGCCTGAGGCGGGACGAGATGAAGAGCAGACAGGCGATGAGGAGTAGACTGTCCGCAGAGAGTGGAATAGCTGATACCGTTGCAGGAAAGCATGTTGTGCCTGCAATAGGAGAAAATCACTGAAGAAAACAGAGCTCACAGACTGTAAACGAAACATACTGAGTAACTACACAAGTAAAAGGGCCAGTCCTCAAGGGAGGTTACAAAAGCATAAAAGGCGGTACTAAGGAGGGACTACTAAGCCTATTCACAATTCAAAAGCAACCATTTAGAATGGACAGTAACAGGAGCCAATTGAAAAGATGGGCAGAAAATGGGCGGAGCTTCAAGTCCAATACCTGAATACAGAACGTCTCAAAGAGACAGCGCAAACGCTGCCTAGGCAAAACCTAAAAACACCTAGATTTCCTTTTTTAAAGACAACGAAGAAGAAACCCAAAACTAGCTTTACAGACTCTTACAGATTCCATTTACTTCTGAGCCTACAGCTAATTTAGCGCCATAGTAAGTGAGTGGGGATGAGAATATTATACCAAGGGAGGTTGATTCCCTGAAAACTGCCAGACAATACTTAAAATACAACTGCAGTAAATTAGAACAACAATTGGAAATGCAATAGATCTCGCATTTGCTTAAGTTAGAGCTATTGGCGTTGTAAATGGCGTTGTAAATGACAATGTCTTTTATCCATGTGTTATGGAGTGTATGTGGTGTGTAGTCAAGCAAGTGGAATATCTGGGGCAACCGTTGCTTTCTAATATTTAGTACTGAGCAGCCACACATAATAAAAATAATGCGTTTATCTGAAAACTGTGCCGTCTTTTTCCATCCATCCATTTACCCACCAATCCATCCATCCACTCCCTACCCACCCACACATACATACATCCTCTTGTTTTTATCATGGTGAAGGACTTTTAAGACACCATTATAATTTGTAATTATACATTACAGTGAGTGTTCAGGCCAGCAGAATATTTTTAGTGGTTCAATTTTTGACCAGCGTATTTGGACTCTTCAACTGTGTTCTCATTTCTACGCCAAATATATTAAACATGATAGTAAAGCTAATGGGCGCCTCAGCACATTTCTTCCAGGGTGGCATGTGCTAAAAAGACATACATATTTCGGGTCGATAGGATGGCTGCGGTGGGCCTTAGAGTGTCTCCCTGCTGCTTCCTTGAAGTGAGCCTCCCAGTGCTGCTCAGTGTATTCCTTTCAGCACCCTGAGGGAAGGTCTTTCTCACTCTTGATGCTTCTGTCCTGACATTGTGTCTGCAAACAAAGTGCACTCGGCACCTCCAGCTTTGTGTTGTATTTGCTTATTGAAATTAGGCAGCTATTTTCATTAAACAAATGATGGTAAGGCCGGGTAAAAGTCTCCCTGCGCCCCTCTCTGCCTCTTTTTTTCAACAAAGAAGAAAATATTGTGTCAAAAGTAATGTGAATTAGAGGGGAGGAGAAGAGAAACAGCTTTCGGCCATTCAAGTGAGGAGAAAAAAAGCTGGTTGAACATTTTCGCTTCTTTTGAGAGGCACAGCATCCCCGGCCGGGCCTAAATGGGGGAGGTTTGTAAGCCTCTGGGAGGCTGTTAGACCGCTCAAGGTAATGAGGGCTAATGATGGGGCTCGAGTCCTCTGGAGCACAAAAGGGGGCTTCGAGTGGGTGGCCTGGCTGAATGGCGGGCGCGTTTTGAGGGAGAGCGAGGAAGCTGTCAGCAGATTGATTCTGCCAGGGCCATTGAAAGGAGAGTCCTGCAGGCTGTGGCCTGGCCTGGCGCGGTGCAGTTGGCGGTAGAGCAGGCCCTTAACAAGTGTGAGAAGGACATGAGGAAAGTTCACTCCATGAACTTGGAGGAAAAGGTGATCTCTTTGTGAAACTCCCAGCGCTGGAGCACGCGGATCAGAGATGTCCAATGCAGCTTCACTCTCTTCTACCCCATGCCCCGTAAAACCACTAAAATCCTGCGTTATGTAAACTAATTTCTTGAGGTGCTGCAGTGCTTCTGTGCTGTTTAATTTGCACACATTGGCGTTGACATGCCAACGCGTGGGCACTGCCAAAGAAACCTTGTGGCAGAAAGAAAAAAAAATCAAGATTGGTCTAGGGACAATAACCTCAAGGGACGTTTTGCTGTAAATATTAATGCAGCCACAAACATTTCACACTAAATGTGAACTGCAAGCACAAAAAAACAAAGTTTCTTTGAAAACTGCGGATCTATTGTTTGTACCTCTTCTCAGCTCCTGTAAACACATTATGTACAGTAAGTGAGCCTGGCTGAGTTAATAGCTCCCGCCGTTCCCCTGCTTGCAACCTCTCCTCGCCTGAAATGTCGCCCGAGCATGGGGCCACAGTCAGCCCTATCTCCCTAATATGCAGACAAAGCCAAGGTAGAGAGCCCGTCTGAGGTGGCATTTTCAAAAAAGCTGTCGGCATTGCGCTGCGGTGCTTCTGTGCTGCTTAATTTGCACCTGGGTGTCACACGATGCATTGGCGTTGACATGCCAACGCGTGGGCACTGCCAAAGAGACCTTGTGGCAGAAAGAAAACAAGCGCTCGTCATCTGTTTTCACTCAGCCCCTTGTTTATATTTGCATCGCGCTTTCACTTTCACTGAAAGCGCGATGCAAAAATAAACACTGTGCTGAGTGAAAACAGTTTGCCCTGACAAAGATAAGAAAATGCTTTGCGACAGCCGCAAAGCAGACAAGACAGTCCGGATGGGCCGGACAAAAAGGCGAAAGGGCGGAAACAAAAATATCTCATTTCCAATGGCAGGCCACTGTTTAGCATAAACGGTGACGCCAGCCAACGGAAATGAGGGGCAGGGCTTCAAGTCCCCTTCTGAAATCTGCTCTTTTACATTATCTCTCGCCCAGGAGCAGCGCTTTACGCTGCAACGCCAGGCGTGACCTAAAAAGATGCTGTAGTGTAAGAGGAACTCCCATGTATTGGGACCCCGTGATGAGCTTTGACTACCATTGTTTTAATTGACTTTTGGTGTTTTACTTTACTCTAGTTTCATTCAATGTACGACATCATGTTTCCTGCAAGTTCCTTTTTCCTTGAAGATTTCATTTGTGTCTCCTTGTAGCTGCAGAGGGGGAGTGTTTGCTCTCTACAGCCTTGCCAGGAACAGAACATGTGGGCTATGCATTTGAAAGCCTGAGAGAGAGAAAGGTGTGGAATGTACTTCTCGGTCTTGGAGTGTAGTGTACTTTGGAGAATGGCTTGATCAAGTGTGAACAAGACTGGAGCTACATTGTGGTCAAGAGGACCTTTGCCAAGGAAGAAACAACTGAAGAAACTGAAGTATAGGACTAACCGTTGCTGTGTGATCTGGGGCTGGCCTGCAGTTTGCTGTTTCAACTTCAGTGTAGGATTTTCCGGCTTGCTGAGTCTCTTGACCCAGACTGTGAATCCCCCAGTCTGAAGTGTGCTAAGATGCAGTGTTTGCAGCCAGTGATGTTTTATTTTTGAATATTGACAGTTTGATGTGTGAGTGTGTGCAATTCAAGTCTCTAGTGGTTATAATCATTTGGATGTAGTTAGTGTATATGTCTATCTGATTATTTGCATTTAAAAGTGTTTATTTCTTGCAGTAGACATCCAGTATTATTATCTGCTTGTACTTTATTCCATGTATTTTATTCCATGCATTTAACAGTTGTGTATGCTTACTTTTAAGTGTGATATTATTGCTTGCACATACATATATGGAAAATGTTACTTACCCAGTAAGCATCTGTTCTTGGCATGTAGAGCTGTAAATGTACATGCTTTGCATACTCCTGTAATCTAGTGTTGGGTCCGGAAGTTTGCAAGTTGTTTTTCATCGAAGTAGTCTTTCCAGTCACGAGGTAGGTGAATCCTCCTTTTGGTGATAGTGTGCATTGGCATCGACTCCATTGTTAGATTGTTTTCCCGCAGAGGGCGAGAATGGAGTTAGTAAAGGTAGAATAGAGATGCACAAAGACTTCAAAGCCATTGAGGGGTATAACTATGAGAGCTGAAGCCCCTGAACTTTGGAGAATGGCTTGATCAAGTGTGAACAAGACTGGAGCTACTTCGTGGTCAAGAGGACCTTTGCCAAGGAAGAAACAACTGAAGAGACTGAAGGATAGGACTATCCCTTGCTGTGTGATCTGGGGCTGGCCTGCAGTTTGCTGTTTCAACCAAGGAAAGTCTAAAGGGACTTTGCTGTGTTCTGTGTCCCCCTGCTTGAAGGACTTTGCTGTGTGCTGTGTCCTGAAGTAACTATCCCCAAGGGCATGAGGTGAGCTGGCTCCCTGTTCGGAAACACAGGAACACAAAAGTTTCCAGGAGAGTCTCAGCGGCGCTGTGTGAGCGTGCCTGTTGCAGCCTGACACCCTCGTGTCACTGCCTGTGATCGTAGGCGCCTGGCGTCAAAGTGAGTCTCAGTGGCACTGTGTGTGCGTGCTTTGTGCAGCCTGAGACCTTCAGGAGGATCGGCCTGTGATCGGGTGCACCTGGAGTCCAAGCAAGGATAAGCAACGTGGTGTGCGTGTGCTTTTTGCAGCCTGAACCCCTTTGTGAGGATTGTCCAGTGATCGTGTGCACCGGAATCCAAGTGAGTCTCATCGACGCTGTGTGCGTGTGCGTTGTGCACCATGAGACCTTCGTGAGGATTTGCCTTGTTATCATGTGCACCGGAATTCAAGTGAGTCTCATCGACGCTGTGTGCGTTGTTCACCTTGAGACTTTCGTGAGGATTTGCCTTGTTATTGTATGTACCGGAATCCAAGTGAGTCTCATCGCCGCTGTGTGCGGGTGCGTTGTGCACTGGGAGACGTTCGTGAGGATTTGCCTTGTTATCGTGTTCACCGGAGTAAAGTGAGTCTCAGCGATGCTGTGCGCGTGATCTTCGTGCAGCCTGAGACTTGTGTGTGGAGTGCCCAGTGATCGTGCACTCGGAGTGAAGGAAGACTCAGCGACGCTGTGTGCGTGTGCTTTGTGGCAGCCTGAGATCTTCGTAATTGAAGCTGCCCGGACCGGCAGTCCCGGAGGAGCTGAGTTGCCGGCCCGAGCCGCCGTTGCCATTTCACAAAGCTGTATTGGAGGCCCAGCTGCTGGACGAAGAGAGGAGAGTGGGTTTGCGCCCCCCAGGTAACGTGTGTCCACTCCTGGGGTGGGGCGTGGGCTCGGAGGGAGACGCTCTCGGCCTCTCTCTCGTGTTGGCAGCGCGAGCCTCTGCTTCGGCTCGTGTCGTGGCTCATATTGCCAAGGGAGTGGCGGTACAGGGGCCGGAGTGCGAAGCTGCACTTTGGGATTACATCGTACTGTGTTGGGGGCAACTGTGAGAGGCTGACTGCAAGTCAGAAGGAGAGGCGGAGAGACCGCCTAAGGCCCGGTGATCGGGCCTGAGTGTATTACGCATTATTCAATTTTTGCAGAACGGAGTAGCTGACTGTCGTATTGCACATTGCATCATTTCTGCATAACGGAGTACCTGATTAGAGTATTACTCTTTGCACTATTCCTGCATAACGAACTACCTGATTAGCGTATGACGCATGGCATTTTTATCTGTATAACGAACTACCTGATCGTCGTATGACGCACTGCTTTGTTTCTGAATAATGAACTACCTGATTAGCGTATACCGCATTGCATTCTTTCTGCATAACGAATGACCTTATTAGTGTAAACGCATTGTCTTATTTTTGCAGAACGACATATCTGGTGGTTGTATTACACAGTGCATTATTTGATCTTGCAAAGTGCCTGATTGTTGCGTTACGCATTGCATTCTTTTCATTGCAGAGTGTCTGATTGCTACGTTACGCATTACAGTATTTTTACATTGCAAAAGTGCCTGATTCTAGCATTACGAACTGTATGACATGATATTAGGAGTACAGGAGAATGTTTAGTAGTGCTCATTGACATCGCCAGAACTTACAAGGGCTGGCTGGCCAGGAGAAATATTACACAACCTCATATGGTGGTTTTATATTGTGTGGTCTTATCGTATATATTTTTACAGAAAGTTTATACTTGTTTTATAAAACTCGTGTGGAGTCTATTTGTGGTGTCATCATTGGGTTATTGTGAGCGTGGTTGCGAATACTTTACACATTTGCCTTGAAGATCAACCTGGCGGCTCGTGCCAAGCTACTGAGGGGGTGAGCGGGGCTATCTTAGAAGGTGACCTTCCTTTCCCTGACGTTGGAACACGAGTCCCTACTTGGTCTAAGGTACCTACCTCAGCCAACCAGGGATCCTGGGTCTAACAGTATGTATGTAAGATAAGAAAGAACTGCCAACAGGTATAGGTACCCGGGGAGGCGGGTGGGCGCATCTGAATTTACAGCTCTACATGCCAAGAACAGATGCTTACAGGGTAGTAACATTTTCCGTTTGAGGCATGTGAGATGCAGATCACATGCTTTGCCTAGACTATACAGCAGTATTCCCCCAAAGCGGTGGCTAACCTGTAGCTGTTGCAGATGTTTCTAAAAGTGTTTTAATTACTGCCTGGCCTAGATTAGCTTGTTGCCTCGCTATCACATCTACACAATAGTGTCTGGTGAATGTGTGTGGTGTAGACCATGTTGCGCTGTATAGATGCCAGCTAAGGCAATATTCCCTAAGAGAGCCATAGTGGCCCTTTTTTGCGGGTGGAATGCGCTCTAGGGGGTATTGGCAATGTTCTATCTGCTTCTGTATAACATGTTTGGATACATTTAACAATCCATCTTGTAATACCCGATATAGAAATGGGATTGCCTTTGTGTGGTGGAGAAAAAGAAACAAAGAGCTGCTTTGTCTTACGAAAATCTTTTGTTCTTTCTACATAATTTAGTAGAGCTCTTTTAACATCAAGTGTGTGTAGAGCTTGTTCTACTACAAAATCAGGTTGAGGAAAGAACACAGGTAACTCAACCGATTGATTGATGTGAAAAGCAGAAACCACTTTTGGAAGAAATTTGGGATTGGCTCGAAGAACCATCTTGTCTTTGTGAAGTTGAAAGAAAGGCTCTTGAATAGTTAGTGTCTGGAGTTCACCAACTCGCCTTAAGAAAGTGATTGCAATAGGAAAAACAACCTTCCATGAGAGATATTGTAGTTGACTCTAGTGCATTGGTACAAAAGGTGGTCCCATTAGCCTTGTAAGGACTATGTTCAAGTTCCATACTGGTGCAGGTGGAGCTCTTGGTGGTATTTCTATTTTTAGTCCTTCCATAAAGGCTTTAATTACTGGTACTCTGGTACTCTGAATAGAGGTAAGTGTTGTCTGTTTTGTAAGTATGCAGTTACTGCTGCTAAATGCAATAGAACGGATGAATAAAATAATCCAGATTGCTGCAAGTGTAAAAGAAAACATATGATGTTTTGTACTGAAGCATCAAGCGGACTGATATTGTGGTATAGAACAAAACGTTTCCACTTTCGCTAACACACCCTAGTAGTAGGTCTCCTAGCCTCCTTTAGGATGTTCATACAGTCTGGTGGTAATTGTAAATAACCAAACTCTATGACTTCAGGAGCCAAATCGCCAGGTTGAGTTCCTTGGGATTTGGATGCCTGATTTCTCCATGGCTCCGAGTGAGGAGACTGGAGTTGAGATGCAGCTTTCGGTTTGGAAATACTGACAGCTTCAGCAGGGTGGTGAACCAGGGTTGACGGCCCATGTGGGAGCTATGAGAATCAGTGTGAGGGATGTTTGCCTGCGCTTCCGAACTACCAGCAGAATGAGTGGTAGAGGTGGAAAAGCATAGGCAAATATCCCTGACCAGTTCATCCGTAGGGCATTGCCTTTGGAGAGCGGGTGTGGGAACCTGGGGACAAAGCTTGGGCATTTTGCGTTTTGAGCTTTGTCGAACAGATCTATGCGAGGAAATCCCCATTTCCGAAAGTAGGGAAGAAGAATTTGGGGATGAAGTTCCCACTCGTGGATTTGCTGTCTCTGTCTGCTGAGAAGTTCTGCAATTTGATTGTTTACTCCTGGAAGGTGTCCTGCCAGGAGATCAATTTTGTGATGTATGGCCCATTTCCAAATGGCTTGTGCTAGGCGTGACAGTTGGAGAGAGTGTATCCTCCCCCTGTTTTTGTATTTGTGCAAAGCTGTCATGTTGTCTGTGTGGACTAAGACAGTTTTGTCTATAAGGAGAGTTTGAAAGGCTTTGAGCTCTGGAAACACTGCTAGCAGCTCTAGGTGATTGATATGTAGGCTCCTGTACTTTAGAGTCCATAATACTAGGATTGTGTGACTCTGTAGGTGAACACCCCAACCAGTGAGAGATACCACCACTGCAGAGAGCGATGGGTGCAGCCATCCACCAATGAGGTGATATGTCTGGAGGATTGTTGGTAAGCTACAGGCAATAATCATGTTGGATAATTCCTAACACCCATTTGTCTGTGGTGATAAATTGCCAAATGGGGAGGAATTGTAGAAGACATCCCCCGACAGGTGTTAAATGATCGGGGAAGTGTAGTCAAGTCACTGCTTGTTGGGGAGGGGGAAATACGCGGTGCAGAACCCTTGCTTTGACCTTTGTTGTTGTTACCTCTATAGCCTCCTCTAAAGAAACCACTAGTAGAGGAAGATTGAGTGTTTGTTGCCTTTGTAAGAGATGGCAGTATTGTCTGAGGACATGGTTTTCGACCCTCCACGGTAGAAAGAGCGACGAAAGGAGCCCCGATAAGAGAGAGACTGCAAAGCTCCCACAGACTTGGCTACCTCGGTGTCTTTTTTGATTTTTTATAATGACTTATCTACTTCGTGCCCGAAGAGATGTTCTTTGTCAAAAGGAGTATTTAAAATAGACTGTTGTACTTCTGGTTTGAAACAAGAAATCCTCAACCATGCATGTCTTCTTAGTAACACACTAGTGTTGATCTCTCTAGCTGCGGTGTCTGCAGCATCTAAAGCGCATCTGATTGAGGAATTGGATATGAGCTTCCCTTCCTGGACTAATCCTGGGCGTTTGCTTTGTGCTCATCTGGGAAGTGTTGTAGCAACTGCTCCATTTTGTCTCAGTGTGCACTATCATATCTGGCTAGCAGGGCCCGGGTGTTTGCAATGCACCAATGATTTGCTGCTTGGGCGGCTACTCGTTTACCAGAGGCGTCTAATAGTTTTTACTCTTTGTCTGGAGGGGGAGCATCACCTGTAGTCTGTGAATTGGCCCGTTTACGCACATTAGAGACCACCAAAGAGTCTAGTGGTAACTGTCCTTTAATAAAGACTGGATCTGAGGGAACAGACTTATATTTTTTATCAACCCTGGGGGTGAGAATGCAAGCCAGGACTAGCTCTTTAAAGATGTCGTCGGCATGTCAAGCGAGGGGTATATATTGGTCCTCCCTGCTATTCACACTCTACATTAATAAGCTAGGGGACCTCCTCTCAGCCAGCACCATAGACATCCCAAGAGAAGGGGGCTAAACAGATTCCTGCACTATTGTATGCAGATGATGCTGTACTGTTTGCCTGGACCGCTGCAGGCCTCCAAAATATTTTAAATGTTTTTATCGATTTTATGGATTCACTTGATTTAGCCACCAATTTTTCAAAATCACATACCATGACGATGGGCAGTAAAAAGGCTCCTAAGTGCATGTTTTTCTGAAGGGGGGTAGAATTAATGGAAGTTTCTACCTTTCCTTATCGGGTGATGTTGTTTGACAACTGTGGGACCTAGGTGGAACAAAGACATCTTAAAAAGAACTTTCTGGAGAGAGAAGTAGGGGCCATGTGGGACTTTGCTAAAAGGCTGGGGTCCAAACCAATACCCGCCTTGCTCAAGGTATATAAAGAAAAATGTATTCCTATGGCCACATTCGAATGTGATATTTGAGGCTACAAGGATGTGAGGGACATTCAAGGGGTCGAAAATAAAATCATACGTGGTCTTCTTGCTGTCCCCTTTATTACCCCTTCCTTTATTTTGCATGAAGAGCTTGGTCTGGGATACATCTCTGACCTTATCGCTGCTGCACCGCTGATACATTGGCTGAGAATCTGGTCGAGCACAACCACTACCTTGAACCAGCTGGTTATAGAGGATTGTATTGCCCATTTGGGGGCCGAATGCATTCCGTGGCTAAAATACATCGTGGCGCAAATGAAGTGGCTGGGCTGCCCTGACATATATATCAACCCCAGACCCTTAGGTCCGGCAGCCATCAGGGCTATAAATCTGAAGTTTCTGGCTAAGAGGCAGGCGATTAGGGAAGGCATGGAATTAGCTAAGCCTTCAGTGAGAAGGTACGTCACTCTAAGTTTGTGCCCACAGATACAGCCTTACTTGTCAATGGTCTCTAATGTGCAACACTGCTTTGTTTTTTACCAGATTTCGTCTGAACCAGATACCCTGGTTATTAGCCTTCCCCAAGGGTTACTCACTACCTGGTGATCTAAAGCCTTGTCCTTGTGACAACTTTTCAGAGCAGGATACCTTGCATTTTATCTTTTTTTGCGAATGTTATGCCCCGTGTGCAAAAATTTGATACTGCCGTTACTTAGCAATGCCAATTTTGTCCAAGTAGGGCCCCCATTATTATTCTTACAAATGCTTTCCTCTCATATGCTGTGCTTCGGGGTTGCAAGTTTCCTGCTAGGGGCCTTAAGATTTAGGAAGAAGATGACCCAGCAGTAGTTATGTGACATTTATTTAAACATAGTCACAGCATTATATGCATTAATGAGCACTTTTTAATGTGTAATTAAGTGGTCTCTTATCAAGCATTTGTTACTGCTGTATTTTACTTGCTGTATTTTATGTTCATTCTGCTACTTGCCATCTGATTCCCTCTAATGAGTTTTAATTCTACTTGTTAAGTGACTAATTCTAGTATACACAATATTTGTATGATGGGGCCCTTTCAACGGAAATGTGCAATTTCCTTCTCCTAATGTATTGGTTGTTTTTAAAATGTTTTAAAATATTTTTAACTGTCCTCTTTTATGGCTTTTATTGGCCGAATAAAGTATTTTTGACTTGACTTGAAAACACAACTCAACATGCAAAACAAATGGAGAAAATGAGCAGATGGAACAGACAAAAGCACCCTATGGCACTATAACAGAGCCTACAAAAGAGGCATCATAACCTCAAAGACACTGGGCGCATAACTGAGGCAGACAATCCATCCAAAGGACTCCATAAAAGTCTAACACAATTGTGCTATTCAGAGTGCATAAAAACAAAAACACCAAGATTACAAGACTTCTGTGACAAAATATCCAATGAGTTGATCTAAAAAAATATAAAGATCAAAAATTACCTGAAGGAGAACACAGGCAGCACCACAACAATATGTGACCTAACCACCACAAAAAGAGACACCAATAGCAATCCATCAATGCATACCTTCAATACTCAATTACAAAAAGATTTCCTCAATATCATCATTTCACCCAGACCATCAGGATCACCATCGGACCCAACATTATCAAGAAGTTTTTGAAGTTATTCTTCGCTCAAACGATGCAGGACAGGTAGCCAGATGCTTACTCAAACAAGTACCTGGAACGATGTGCATCCCTACCTGAGCTCAGACCTCACCTCAAAATAAAAAACCTTGACCTATCGGAACAAGTAAACCACAGGCCCATAGCAAATGGACCATTCTTAGGAGAAAATGCTGAGGGAGCAGTGTTTACTGAATTCTAATTTTACTGAACATCATGGTTTTCTGTCAGACCAACACTTCGATTTCAGACCGAGGCACAGAGTCAGCCATCATATCATCTGGGATGATCTAAAACTCCCAGTTGACAAAAACGGAGCAGCTGCCTTACTGCTTCTGGATTTATCAGCAGCTTTTGACACTTTTCACCACCACACACTGCAAAGACTTAACAATATCAGAATTTGTGAGCTTACAGACAAAGTGTAGTCTACCTACCCTCTTTCACATCGCCTCCTCACACACAACACTGTGGTGTTCCTCAGGGGGTCTATTGTATCCCCTCTATTATTCAACATCTACCTAACCCCCTTGCCAAACCTGATTAAATCATACCACCACGCCTGTTACAACTAAGCAGATGAAACCAAATAATTTTGAAAATTAATAGCTCCAAGACATCTACCATTTAAAACTTGATGACTGTCTATGTGAGTCAGAGTCAGACAAAGCTTTATTCTGCCATAAGGCCACAAAAGTCAATAAAATATGCATACTTTAAAATTCCTAAATATTATGCATTTCTAATAATTTACAATTATCTAAAAAAAAATGTCAGTATCAAATACAAACTGGGTCCCATATTGCACCATTTAATTAATTGACTAGTATTGTCTAAAACGCAATCATATAAAACATTAAAGTGATACATCAACAGAGATACACCAACATCGAATGATTCATGATTGCAGTATAATCATGGTGCAAATACTTCATATATTTTCCTTAGTTCTAGAGCCTTCCTAATAAAATTTAGTATGACATAGAATATCTCTGGGGTAGAAAGTTTCTGAAGGAAGGTCAGGCCTTCTTTGTGGGTTCTCAGTTTAGAATTCTATGTCAGGACCGGAGGCGAGGATTATGCTCATCTTTCTTTTATTTCCTTACTCCAGCAACTTCAACTTTATCAACAAAAAGCAATCATTCCCATAGTTCATGTATTAAATGGGTCGCCTGCAGTCCACCTATCAGCATTCCTCATGGTTCCCGAGGGTGTGCTGTTTCTACGTTACTTCCTGTGTGGTTTTCCCTTTCGCTAGTTCAGGGTGGGGGGAATTTGGCCTTTTAATTTGACTGTTTAACGTTAAATTTACTTGCGTTTCTTGTTGAAGTGTCAGCTTGCGTAGAGAAATACCAACAAAGATGTCAGTATTGTCATGGTTCCCGGCTCCGCTGCGCGTTACCTCTCAGGCGCATGCGGGATCGGATGGTGAGGACGGACACAAGCCAGCAGTCAGCGGTCTAGTGTTCAGACCGGAACCACTGTTGCGTCACACCAGCGCTTCCGGGGAACGCCGATGAAACCACGGCGGTTCCCGCGAATCAGCGCGTCGAATTAACGCTGCTACAGATCCAGTCGCCTCTACCTTTCTGACCACTACGCAGGTTCGCCCGCATCCGGAGGACTCGGCAGACTGCGTACTGGGTCACCGTCCCGAGGCCGCTTCAGGACACCGCGCATGAGCGCCTATCCGGACTTGGTAATTACGCTCTGCTGAGCTTTTCCAAGAACACGTCACCAGCGCTTGCTTGGGCATCTTTGGGGGCACTTCGCAGATAGCGCAGGAGCGCATGCTATTTCTTTTGTTTAGTGCAGAAGCGCTGGGAGTTTACTTTGGTCATAGCGCAGGAGCGCTGTTCTTTTTCCTTTGTATAGCCTCTCCGGGGGTAACAGCCCTACCTCACGGAGAAACACTTCAGGAGGGCGTGTAGCAAGCACGCGCTGGAGCGCATTCACAGCCATACAGACACCGCGCTGGAGCGCTTGAATTTCCTTACCCCGCGCAGTAGCGCTTGCGATATTCTTTTCACGGCGCTGGGTGGCTTTTAACCCGTGGCGCCAGGACACTTGGTGTTGCCCCTTCATCTTTCCGTGGAAGGGAAGCAGAACGTGCAGCAGCACTTATCGGAGGAGCATCTTCCCTGGGTCAACGCGTGTTTCTTCCTCAGGTAATTATCCAAGTCCGCTGGCGCGTGAGAGGTAACCTAGATAGGGGTTTGCACGTCCCTGCTCTAACTGGTCTCCCTTGTTTCCCTTATTAGGCTGATACACAGCAGTCTCATCGCAGGGAGGCGCGTCCACACATCATTACTTCTGTCTTTGGCTACCTTCCCTAATCCATCTCTATCCCTGTTGGTGTTAGCTCCCTACGGGGGTGAGGTGGGGTTAGGGGCGATAGCTCATGTCGTCTCTGCGAGAACACTCCGCAAGCTACAGGTGAGCCTTGTGGGGTACTTGACAGAATTCGAAGCCCACGAGTACACTCTCGCCCGGGCGACATGAGCAATCCGGAAATAACCCTGCAGGACATAGCGACTATGCTCTCTAGTATACAGGCTGAAAACCGCAGCCTACGTCAGGATATCACGGCCTTACAAGGCCAAGCGGCAGCGAGGGCACCAGGTCCTTGGGGTCCTACTCCTACCTCCAGGGTCATACAGGAAGGGATATTACGACCACCCCTCTTTACCTATGGGGGTCCCTCTTCCGCTTCTCCTCAGGACCATGCCATTCAGGTCATGACGCCACACCCGGTGCAATTGGCGCCTCCTGAACGCTTTTACGGGGACAGTACGAAATACAGCGTTTTCCTGCACCAATGCCAACTGCACTTCATGGCCAAGGCGTCTGCCTTTCCAGACGACGCATCCAAAATCGCCTTCATACTATCCTACATGGGTGGAGATGCCGCTCAGTGGTCGATCGCCTTGGTGGAGAATGACGATCCCATGTTGTACAACCTCCCCGTATTTAAGGAAACTATGCGGCGCATGTTCGCCCGACACACGTTCGTGCAAGCCGCCGATAATGAGCTGCTTAACTTGAGACAAGGAAACAACGATTTGCTACACTACATCACCACCTTTAATAGGTTGGTTATAGAGGCCCATTGGCCTGAATCAAAGAAGATATCCGTCTTCTACAGGGGATTACGGGATGAACTGAAGGACCTGATGTCACAAATACCAGATCCACCCGATGACATCGGACAGTTCATCGACCTAGTGGTCAAACTGAACTTCAGGATACAAGAGAGGAAAACCGACAAGAACAGAGGAGGCGACCACCGGTTCCTGCCCTGCAGAGAAAGGACCAAGGAGGAGCCAGCTCCGACGAACGACACACCAGAACCCATGCAATTAGGTGGAATCCGGGGTCCTCTCTCCATTGAAGAAAGAGAGAAGAGGAGGAAACAAAACCTCTGTTTGTACTGTGGGAAGAACGGCCACTTCGTGAGAGAATGCCCTGTCAAGCCCACACGCACTAAAGGAAGAAGGCCTTTTGCGTTGCCCGTCTCCAGAGGAGAAAGGCCGGGAAACGAGGAAACCCAGTAGACACAGGGGTCCGGCTACTGGGTTCTTCTTCTTGCAGGACCGCGATCCCTGCCTACTTCGGCAACCATCGCCATTTGGGCGTGCAGACGACGTTACGAGCCCCATTGGGCCAGGAATGGCAGGTGACAGCACTTCTTGATTCCGGAGCCACCGGTAATTTCATTGACACCCAGTACTCGAAGACACTAGGCATTAACAACATCCCCAAGGCCAAACCAGAAATCGTGAAGGCAGTGGACGGCACGGATCTTACTTCAGGTCTCCTCAGATACCAATCCGAAGAACTAACGATGTCCCTTGCGAATAATCACACGGAAAACGTAGGGTTTGATGTGATCGACGCGCCTCAGTTCAAGGTCATACTGGGCCTCCCCTGGCTAGTGAAGCACAACCCTCGGATCGATTGGACGTCCAGAACCATAGACCTGGACTCGAACTACTGTACCAAGACCTGCTACCACCAGACCACCTCCTTTGAGGAGGACACCATCCAAGGGTGTTCGCTCCCCTTAGTGGGCGTGGGTGCGGTACTCCGAGACGACGTTCCCGAAGAATATGGTGATTTGGCCGCCGTGTTTGATAAAAAGGGGGCTAATACCTTACCGCCACACCGCGCTTTTGACTGCAGGATAGATCTCCAGCCAGGTTCAACGCTTCCGTGTAGCCGGATTTACTCTCTAACGGAAAAAGAAACGGAGCATTTGCGCTCCTATTTGGACGACTATTTACGTAATGGGTTTATACACCATTCCCGGTCTCTGGTTTTTTCCCCTCTGTTTTTTGTGGCCAAGAAGGAAGGAGACCTGAGAACCTGCATAGACTTCAGGGCGATAAACGCCATCACGATAAAGAATCGGTATCCACTGCCGCTAATATCCAATCTCCTGGACCAGGTGAAGAAAGCATCCATCTTCACTAAGCTGGACCTGCGGGGGCGTATCATCTTGTCCGAGTCCGAAGGGGTGACGAATGGAAGACCGCCTTCCGGACGAAGTTCGGCCTCTTCGAATATCAGGTAATGCCCTTCGGGCTCTGCAACGCCCCCGCAGCTTTCCAGTATTTTATTGATGAGGTTCTCCGGGACTACATTGACGTCTTCTGTATCGTCTACATAGACGACATACTGATCTATTCAAGCTCCCTTACAGAACACATTCAGCACGTCCGTGCCATACTACAGCAACTGGAGCGACATCGACTTTACGTGAAGTTGGAGAAGAGCGTATTCCACACCACAACAGTCGAGTTCCTCGGACATATTATCACTCCTACTGGAATCCAAATGGATAACAAGAAGGTGGAAGCAATATTACAATGGCCTTCTCCCACCACCGTGAAAGGAGTACAGAGGTTCTTAGGCTTTTCTAATTATTATCGCCGTTTCATCACCGGATTTTCCAGAATCGTGACCCCTATCACCCGGTTGTTACGCAAAGGAGTCCTCTTCCAGTGGGACACCGATGCAGAACGCGCCTTTGGGGAACTGAAGAAACGATTCACCACGGCACCTGTCCTACGACACCCTGACTCTGAACGGCCGTTCATCGTAGAAGCCGACGCCTCGCAAGACGCACTGGGAGCCGTACTATCACAAAGAGACACCGAGACGGGCCTCTTGCATCCAGTGGCATTCTATTCCAGGAAGCTACAACCAGCCGAGCGCAATTATACCGTGTCCGACAGAGAACTCCTGGCCATCAAAACCGCATTCGGTGAATGGCGCCATTATCTCAAAGACGCCAAACACCCGGTGCTCATATACACGGACCATCGGAACTTGCAGTTCCTTCGTTCAGCCCGGGCCCTCACCTCCAGGCAGTTGCGCTGGACCTTGTTTTTTAACGAATACGAGTTCAACATTACCTATCGACCTGGGAAAGAGAACGCTAAGGCCGACGCCTTATCCCGTCTGGAAGACATGAACGACATCCCGTCTGCCCCAGACCCTGTAGCGGTCATCCCAGAACGCCATTTCCAAGGGGCACTTATGTCTTATGACTTCCTTACCCAGGTACAAAAGGACATTAACCAGAACGAGATCGCCCCCGCACTGAAAGGAAACGAGGGGATAGTCGCACGGAATGGGTTCTGGTTTAAGGACGACAAATACTACCTACCATTAGTGAGTCACCAACAACAGGCCCTGTACATGTGTCATGATCACGTCCTATCTAACCACCCCGGAGGCCACAAAACCATAGAGCTGTTGCAACGGCACTTCTGGTGGCCAACCCTGGAAGACGACACTAAGGCCTACATAGCACGATGTGCGGTGTGTGCCCAAGGAAAGACCGCTTCAACGCCCGTAATAGGACTGCTGCATCCCATTCCAGTACCTCCGTATCCATGGCACACCTTCTCCATGGATTTCGTGGTAGAATTACCGGCCACTATATCTGGATATACCACAGTCCTAACCGTCGTGGATCACCTCTCCAAAATGGCCCATTTCATACCACTGAAGAGAATCCCTTCACCCGCCGAATTGGCTTTGGTGTTCCCCCCCCCCCCCCCCCCCAGCACGAAGGTCAGACTGGGGTGGCAGGGCGAGGACTAAGGGGATGGCCAATGTGGAAGGCACGCACCAAAAGGGGGGCATGCCGGACATGAGACAGGGGCTCCCAGGATCGCTCCTCCGGACCATACCCTTTCCAATCCACCAGATAGTAAAGCCGTCCCCGGGCACGACGGGAACCCAGAATCACCCTAACCTCGTATTCCAGGTGCTCCTCCCTAAGCACAGGGGAAGGAGGAGACGAGCGAGCACAATCGGGGTGTACGGCTCGCAACAGGGATACGTGGAAGACAGGGTGTATTCTCATGTGGGGAGGCAACTTGAGTTTCATTGCTACGGGGTTAACTACCTGTTCCGGTCTGAACACTAGACCGCTGACTGCTGGCTTGTGTCCGTCCTCACCATCCGATCCCGCATGCGCCTGAGAGGTAACGCGCAGCGGAGCCGGGAACCATGACAGTACCCCCTCCCAAGACAGGCTCTGTGGATCTTGTCATGGTACTCTTTTGACTTAATTTGTTGCTTTAAAATCTTATCTCTCACTTTAAGGTTAGAGTCATCCAATTTTGTCACTTCCTGAATTCGTTCCTGAAGGATAGAAAACTTTGGAGTGATGGCAGTGTTACATTACCGTCCTCTCATGAGGAAAAAAGGAGTATACCCTGTTACACTGTTGATTGTGTTGTTGTACATATCAACTCTTTCGCGAGTGAATTCAACTACTGGAAGACCTGCAGAAAGTGCCATCTGAATACCATCTTTAATGAAACGGTTAACTCTTTCCACTTGTCCATTGGATTTGGGCGAGTAACACGGAGTCTTTTCCTGACGTATTCCATTTCTCTTTAAAAATGTGGTCATTACTTCAGAGGTAAGCTGTTTTCCATTGTCCGAAACTAAGACCTGCGGGAAACCTTCCAAAGAAAAACATGACTCCAAGAATTCTATTACACATTTGGAGTCTATGGTTGATACAAATTTGACATATATCCATTTACTATAATAGTCACATAATCCAATTATAAATCAAAATCAATAGCAACCTTGTTCCAAGATGAATTAGGAATATCAACTAACTGCATTTCTTGCACTCTAGGCTTCCAATGTTTATCTGACTTCAAACATATTGAACAATTATCCACAAATACATTGACATCTGAGTCCAATCCAGGCCACCAATAATACTGTTTCAACAATTTCTTGGTCATGGTTGACCCCAAATGGGAATTATGAGCTAACTCAACTAGATGTTTTCTTAGTTTTGTAGGTGGAATCAACAAATCCCCCCGTAAAATAAAACCTTTCTCAATGCTCAATTCTTCCGCAACTTGCACATAAGTTTTTAACTCAGCATGTACCTTTCTGATTGGCGGCCATTTGCTCAATATATACGCTTTTACCTTGTTTAACACTGGATCTTCCTCTATGAGGCTCAACCATTCAGATTCTTTACACACCTGTTCTGATTGGTTAAAACCATGCACATACGACACTACGCATTCAGTGTCTTCTTCCATTTTGGGTTAATCATTGTTCAATGGAAGGCGTGAAAGGAAGTCAGCACTTATGTTTTTCTTACCTGCTATGTGTTTAATAGTAAAATTGTATTCCTGAAGTTTTGATAACAATCTTACTAACCTTGCAGACACTTTGCCATTTCCCCTGCCACATCCGTCCATTAAGAAAGTCAAAGGTTTGTGATCTGTGATCAACTCAAAACGTTTTCCCCATAAGTACATTTTGAGTTTATCAACAGCCCAAACACAAGCCAGGGCTTCCCTCTCTATAGTGCTATAGTTACACTCTGCATCCAGTAAACGTCTAGAAATGAATGGGATGGTATGCACATTACCTGCTACTTTTTGAGTATAAACTGCACCTGTGCCAACCGAACTTGCATCCACAGTGATGATATTGGTACCATCTGGATCATAGGGTTTCAAAGTACCACTCAAGATATGGCCCAAGTATTCAATTTCAGTTTGTAGAATCTTACATTTGTCTTTAGCAACTGTCATATCTCTCTCGTTTAATTTGTTAAGAACAATGTCTAAAATTTCATTGTGTTCTTCGATTGAACTAGCATGAATGAGTATGTCGTCCTGAAACTTCTGAACGCCCAACACTCCTTTAAATATACATTCCATCAATTTTTGAAACACGCTGGCTGATGAAGCCAAACCGAAGGGGAGTCTTACAAATCTATAAGCACCCAAAGGAGTAATGAATGTTGTTAGATCTTTAGATTCATCAGACAGTTGAACTTGGTGATATGCTGATTTGAGATCTATCAACGAAAAATATTTTGAACCCTTCGTGGCCGCTAGAATCTCCTGGATTTTGGGTAAAGGAAAACAGTCCACTAATATATTTTTGCTTAATGATCTCAAATCAGCACACAAGCGAACTTCACCATTTTTAAAAAAAATCAAAACAATAGCAGAAACCCATTCCGCTAAATTAGTTTGTTCAATAACCCCTTCATCAACCAATTTGTTGAGAAGTTTTTGTAATTCAGCTTTTACAGACAAAGGGATGGATCTTACCTTATACTTAACTGGTATTGCATTTTTCTTCAACTTTATGGTATGTTCAAACCCTTTGACACAACCAATTCGGTCTTCAAAAAGAGCCTCACATTTACTTAGAATTGATTCGACTTTGTCTAAAGACGACGAAGAAGATTCAGTAAAAGAGACTGCATGAACAAAATTTACATCTAAAACAATGGGATCAACAGCACCTGGTTTGAGAATAATCCCCAGTCGCGCCAAATCTTTCCACCCTACTATGTCTCTGCCACGCTCTGCGACATATACCTTAGTAGAAATGGTTCTTCCTTTAATATTCAAGTTATCTTGAAAATAACCCAACATATTTATGTCGAAATCCCCGTATGCTTTGGGATTGACATCAGAAGCTAGTAAATCAGTATTTGGCCAAAACTTTTCGTACTTAATATCAGAAATAATGGTAATAGGCGAACCTGAGTCCGCCATGATATTAATTTCTACATTTCCTATGTGCGCAACACCGAGTGGACCTTTTATGGCATCTCCAGGGTCATCTACTGTCAATACAATATTAGAGCACATGTCTTCCTCAAAATCATCTACAGAACTAACTTTGACTTTTTGGAATCTCTGAGTTTTAAAATTGTTGAACACACCAGCAAAATGTCCTACCTTAAAACACTTGGTACATTTCCTCCCCTGCGCAGGACACCCTTGAAAATCCGCCTTATGATTCCTTGAACCACATCTAAAACAAATAAAAGCATTAGAATTTGGACTTTTACTAGTTTTTCCCCTTCTGTCATAGTTAGGTACATGTTTCTTATATACATCAGTCTTTAAATTCTTATCAGAAGAGAGTTCCTTTGTGCTTTCCAGAGAACGCTCAATACCTTTAGCAATGTCTATAGTTTCCTGTAGAGAAGGATTTCTACAAGCTAAAAGCCTCTCCTGTATCTTTTTTTCAAAACAATAAAAAACGAACTGGTCTCTAATGTATTCATCAACCATGTCATTAAATTCACACTTGGTGGCCAACACACGTAAACAAGCAATGTTATCTTCAATCGTCTCATTTTCTAATTGTTTACGCATTGCGAAGCGATGTCTGCCAATCATAATGTTGGGTTCTTCTCCAAATTGTTTTTCTAAACGTTTTATCGCTTCTTGGTATTCATTCATAGGAATAAATTGACCCGGAGGTACTTCAAATTCCAGCAAACTGTCAAAAATTTCTTGGCCAGCCGTACCCAACAACCCAAACAAAATAGCTTTTTTTCTTTCTGGCTCATATTTCTTTCCATCTATCGCGACCAAATAATTCTCAACTGCCCTTAACCAGTTTTTCCATTTCATAACTGGTTTTCCTGGATCAGATAAGAACGCTGCTGGCGCTCTGATATTTGAATTTTCTGACATATCTGTCTTGGAAAAAACTTCCTCTTTTTTAACTTCAACAGCAATTTTGAAAACGATTTGAACTAAGTCAATTCAAATAAATATGCCCTGCAAATATATAGTCTTCCAGTGCAAAACAATTAAATTGAAGAAATATTTTTTTTTTTATATTTCGTGATGATACTATTGGATTATTTAAATCATGAAAATGTTATTTCAACAGAACCCGATAAAATTCATTAACTGTGTAATACTATCAACGTAGAGTTCTTTTCATGTTAGCATCTACTTTGAAAACGCCGAAGTAAATAGTTGCAGGCAAAGTCAAAACACCAAATTGAATGCACAGCTAATGTAACTTACTTGGAAAAATTTTCACCTCAAAATGGAGTCACGCAGCGTAGATACGTACGTGTGAGCGTAGAACAATACGTCACAACAACCGACAGTTACATCTGAACGTTGAGGAAAAGCCGTTACAGCTGAGCGCAGGCATGCGTGCTAGCGTATATCAATGCGTCACCTCCAATGACAGTTACAGCTGAGCGTTGAGAAAATGACCGTTTCAGCTGACAGCAGAATTGCCGTTAACTGAATACCAACGATCAACGTAAATCCTCAACAACTAAAATATGACAGAAAAACGTATACCATGCACGGCAATAAGTAAAATACTAACTTTTCATGCCGTGAAAATCACATAGTAACTTGCCTTAACAAAACTCTCGATGCAGTTGTCACTCGAAATAGCGTCTATGCGTCAGTTGGCTCCACGAAGAACTACGGCATAGAATTAAGAAACACACGGCAAATTACTAAATGGTTAACCCGAAGTAAATAAAAGCAGTATAAACTTGCCTGTTTAAAGACTGTTGTAGTCCTCGAAAATTTTAGTCACAAAATGAATTTCAGCCACGCGGGTCTTGACTTAACATTCGGATCCCGTTCCTCGTCGCCAATTGAAGTGTCAGCTTGCGTAGAGAAATACCAACAAAGATGTCAGTATAATAAAGTATTTATTTCAACATAAAGACCCGCATACAGCTGATAAGAAGTCGGGACAGTCAGGAACAGCCGGTAAGAAGAATGCCGTGCCTCTCAGTGACGTAGCTTAAATAGCATTGGAACATTCTAAATGACGTGGAGGGAAGACAACCAATGGGAAAACAGTGCAACCCCACATTGCGCAAGGAAGCAAAGCACGTTACGATATACTACAGTTGTATTCTTTGTGCTTTGTGTTGCGCTGGCGCGCTTACTTGGATTTCTTCCTATTTTTAGTAACATGGGCCGCGGGAGCTTTCACCCGCTCCACACTTGGCCCCTCTTGAGGCGGGCAGTGCGGTGCACACGCACAGGACAGGGGGCGCATGTCTGCGTCTCGTTGGTCTGTGTCGCACTAGTAGCGGCGGGACCAACGAGTGCCGGACGAACGCCCCAGCAGTCAGCCACGCAGGCTCAGCCTCTGCCGTCTGGAAGCCCTGACGCCCATGATGTGGGTCCGTACTTGCTGCTTTCTCCCCCTAGGCCCGCACCGCGGGTCTGTACTAAACGCTGTACGGCGATTTCAGGTCTTGTGCATTTGGCAGGGAGGTTACTGGGGGCGGGCCCAGACGCACTTGACACCCGCTAAGATCTCAGGGTGAGTCGCCCCTAGCGGATCATTAGATCCTGATTGCACAGTTGGTTGGGCACAAAATTTAGTGATTCATTCATGCGCATATTAACCCCTGATCGTGTACTGCCACTAAGAGCGCATAGAGTGCTTGGGGTAGATTATCATACATATATTGTGGGCATATTGTTGTCCTGCCTCATAGCTTACTCAGTATTGTCATGGAGGAAGAATACACAGAGGAGGAGTCTCTGCAAGTTATTCCCCTTGACGATGAGTTTTGCGACGTGGTGGATGCGTCCATCCAGCAGGCGGTATCAGCTGCCATGGGGCTTTTCGAACGTCGCATTATGCAGTTTGCATATGCTTTCCAGACCCAGCACCCTCAGAAGCACAAAAGCACCTCAGGAATGGATTTTGGAGCCTTTGATCGCCTGAAGAAGGCATTTTTAGCCAGGTCAGATGGGGGGGTTGCAGGATACTCTCCCCGAGGTTCCAGAGGTCTCCAGTTTACAGGAAGAAGAGGACTCAGTGGAGGAATCCGCTGACGAAGCAGGTACATCCAAACCTTCGCACCCTATGGAGTCCTCCACCACAGATATGTCCAAAGAATCAGAGGAATGCTCTGATATATTGGTTCCAAAGGATCTCATACACCCCCAATCCTGGGAATGGACGCCCTCCCCTAAGGTATCGGCGTTTGTGGCGGGATGCTTGCATAAGCCCCTCGAGAAGGAAGTAAGGGCTTGTCTTAGGGCGGAGTGCCCACGCCCAGCCCTACCGGGCAAAGTGGCAATGACCCCAGAGGTGGACCCCAGGATGGCCACCATCTTGCAGAAGTATATCCGCAATCCAAAGAAAGGGATTGACAGATCGTGGAAATCATGTCAGGACAAGCTACTAGACATAGCCGGCCCCATCACAAAAGTTCTGGAATTGGCAGAGGAGGCCATATTGGCAGGCACCCCTCTTTCCCCGGAAAGAGTCTTGAACTGGGCCCAACGCACAATTGTCTTCTTGGGCAATGCTAATTGCACCCTTTCTACTGACAGGAGGTGCTCTTTTCTGTTAAAAGTGCACCCCAAGCTTGGAGACCTGGCCTCTTTAGAGGCACACGCGGTGGCGCAAGGCGGCCTCTTTGGAGAGCCGCTCATTAAAGAATTTACCAGATTTGTCAACAAATTTACATAATTAGACAAGGCGCAGTCTTCCATTAAGAGGGTTTTCCACCCTAGAGTTTGTGTCGGGGCTGGCTGTGGCAGAGGGCATTCGATCGGCCGCTTCTTCACCCAAGGCCCTCAAAGAGGAAACGGCAAGGAGGCGCAAGCTGACTCAGGCAGACAGGAGTTCTTCCAGTCAAGACGTGGCTACAGGGGCCGCGGTGGCAGAGGAGCAGGCAGAGGCCAACCCCTGTCTAACTCAGGTGAGCCTTTCCCTCCTTCCACATCTAAAGGTGGGTGGCAGGTTAGTGTTTTTCTAGCACAACTGGAAGGCTATCACCTCTGATGCATGGGTGTTACAGACCATACAGGGGTTTCAGATAGAATTCTACAGTACAAGAGGTTCGTCCTCGACCGCTGGTTTTTGCATGCGATCAAACGGACCTCATAGATCAGGAGGAGGCGAATCTGCTGCAAAAAGGAGCGGTTGTTCCCACACGCCTTCACCCAAGGGGTTTCCTCAGCAATGTCTTCCTGGTAGACAAGACGGCAGAGGCCAGCGGCCAGTAATAAATTTGAGGGAGTTCAACCAATGGTTATTCTATCGACATTTCAAGATGGAGGGCATCCATCTGCTGAGAGATCTCTTTCAACCGGAAGATTGGATGGTGCGACTGGACCAAAAAGATGCGTACTTAGCGGTCCCTAACTTCCCTCCACAACGTCGCTTCCTGCAGTTTCTGTGGAAGGACGAGGTGTTCGAATTTGCCCCGCTCTCATTCGGTCTGTCCTCGGCCCCGTGGTGCTTCACCAAGGTTCTCAAGCCAGTGGTGGAAACGCTAAGAACCAAAGGCTTTCACCTCATCATTTATCTGGACGATAATCTCCTCTTGGAGTAGTGTCCTCTCCGTCTCTCGCAACAGTTGCAAGAGACAGTACATCTCCTTCCGAACCTGGGGTTCGTGATCAACTCCAAGAAGTCACTCCTGACACCTTCCAAGCAGATAACCTTCCTGGGTTTCGTCATAGATTCAGCATCCCGCACTATGAGTCCCCCGGAGAGGAAGATGTCCAAGATCCGCAGAGAGTTGCGGTGCGGATTGCTCAGCTGGTGGGCCTTCTGGCCTCATCAATACAGGCGATTTTTCCGGGTCCGATCCACTACAGAGCACTGCAGTGCCTCAAAGCCTCTCACCACCGCAGGAGCCTTCAGTACTCCGATCAGGTGCCCCTCACGGACGAAGTACGCAGGGAAATGAAGTGGTGGCTGGATCATATGGACGCCTGGAATGGCAGGGCATATTCGGTTACGAGCCAGACTTGGTGATAGAGTCAGACGCCAGCAAGTCAGGCTGGGGGGCTCGGTGCGGGGACTCCTTTACAGGAGGAAAGTAGTCGGCAGACGAAGGCCAACTCCACATAAACTGCCTGGAACTGATGGCGGGGTCCTTCGCAATCCAATGTTGGAGGAAGGACAAAGTGTCTTGCAGCGTTCTTCTGAAGATGGACAACGTGTCGGCGGTACGTTACATCAACCATCACGGAGGAACGAAGTCCAAGGCCTTGGCGGATTTGGCCAAGGACTTCTGGGCGTTTTGCCTCTCTCACAACGTCTCAGTGACAGCGGAATATTTCCCGGGGGCGTCCAACGTGAGAGCGGATTGGTGCTCCAGGAGCTGGTCGGACATGAGTCTATGGTAACTACACCCAATCCTTTTTCAGAGACTCCACGACACGTGGGGCCCGTTCTCTGTAGATCTCTTCGTGTCCCATCTGGACCACCAGTTCCCGCGATTCTTCAGTTGAAAACTGGACCCTCTAGTGACTGCAACGGACGCTTTCTTCTTCGAAGGAGACGGGGTATGCTTTTCCACTATTCGCTATGATTATGAGACTCACGACACAAGTCTGCAGACAACGGGCGAAGGTGGTTTTGGTCACCTCGTACTGGAGGTCTCAAGTGTGGTTTCCAGTTCTTCTGGAACTTTCCTGGGATTCTCCAATCCTTCTACCCCGATATCCCTTTCTCTTGAAGGATCCCCAGGGCGATCCACACCCTCTAGTCCGGCAAGGGCGGATGCCTTTGGTAGCATGGCGGATTTCAGGCATCGCTGGAGAGTCACAGGCCTATCGGCTACGGCTCAGGAACTACTGGGAGCTGTTTGGGCTGACAGCACTAACAAGCGCTATAAGTTAGCATGGACGAGATGGGTTGGTTGGTGTGTTCGGAATGACCAGGATCCCATGGGGTGCGAAGTGGTAGCCATTATGAACTTCTTGGCATCATTGGCAGCCCAGAGCCTGGCCTACCACACCATTAATTCTTACAGGTCGGCGATTTCAGCTGAACATCTACCGGTACTGGGAGCCCCGGTTGGTGAACACCAAATAATTTGCAGGTTGATGCGGGTGTTTCCCCTCTCGCTTCCCCCAGAACCCTGGTATTCCTCACTATGGGACGTCAATAAGGTGTTACGCCTGTTCCAAACTTGGCAACCCAATAAATATCTATCCCGCAAAGAACTTTCAGCCAATTTAGCTATGCTCTTGTGCTTGGTATCGTGCCGACGGGTGTCAGATGTTAGAGGTCTGGATATTTCCGGAAGGGGGTCACCTTTCATATTGTGCGCAGAACCAAGTCATATTCTAGAACGGTGTCCTATCCAGCTTTCGATAAGTCCCCAAAACTGTGCGTGGTCAGATGCCTCAAGGAATATGAGAGTATGACGGAAGAGACTCGCCCACCAGGGCAGCGCCAGTTACTGATTTCCCTACGGAAACCTTTCAAAGCGGCGTCGCAACCAACCATAGCCCGTTGGATCAGATGGGTGATGCAAGAAGCGGGTATAAATGTCTCACAGTTTGGAGCACACTCCATGAGAGGAGCAATGGCTTCTAAGACTTTCTCATTGAGAGCCCGGCTGGAGGGTATTCTTAACGCCGCAGACTGGTCATCGGATTCGATGTTTAAAAGATTATATTTTAAACCAGTCATGGACATGGCATCGTTGGTGGTGGACAAGCTTTGAACGAGCATAATCCTTGTCTCCGGTCCTGACATAGAATGAAAAATTTGCTAGTAACCATGACGGAAACTTTCAATGCTATTAAGGACGCGGAGGCGAGTATTATTCCCGCCCGAGGCTAAAGGAGACCTGTACCCAACCCAGAGCACGGAGCCAAGGACAAGTCACAGAGGTAGTTCCCGTCGTTTGGGCTAAGTTCATTGTTTGGGGATTGTTCCCATGTTGACAAGTTGTTTCGACATTTGCTGTTCTCCGTGTTATGTTCTGGTGCAATGATGCAGTGATGTGCGCACAGCTCTTGGAGAATAGATTCATTGGTTTCGTCTTTGGTTTTTTCTAGGGTCTGAAGGTTCCAAGACAGACTGACAAGCTTCAGAGTTTTTGTGGTCACAGTCAAGAAAGAGGAAGTGAAAAAGGAACAGCACACCCTCTGGATCCATGAGAAATGCCGATTGTTGGACGACAGATGACCCATTTAATACATGAACTGTGGGAATGATTGTTTTTTGTTGATAAAGTTGAAGTTGCTGGAGTAAGGAAATAAAAGAAAGAGGAGCATAATCCTCGCCTCCTTAATAGAATTGAAACTTTCCGTCATGGTTACTAGGAAATTTTTCATTCTTTCATTCTAACAGGAATTGAAAATCTCACTGAAATCGGTACATAGGGGGCAAAACAATAGGAAGTGGTTATGCTTTGTGTGGAAACTTAATCACAATTACACTGACGTAAAACATTGTAAGGGTGCACATTAATCTACGGATGAAACTATTTTATGCCCGTTGAAGAGTGGTCGAGTACTCCCATAGACCTGCCGCAGATGACCCTGCTGAAATACATTTGGTGTTGTACAGAGTTAGCATTTCTTTACTGGGCTTCCGACCCTGCCTATGCGAAACTGTAAAAAAATGCCTCCAAGTTTTTCTTGAATTGGTGTACCATGTTGATCAGGAGAGAGTTCCATTTAAAGCAGGAGCTAAACAGGATCCCCACATAGTTGTACTCTTTCACTTTCTCCAGTATTGAATTCTATGTCAGGACCGGAGTTGAGGATTATGGTTCATCTTCCTTCGCTTTAATAAAAAAAATTCAAACATCAGCAATGACGATAAACTACATTTCCCATGAACACCAGGGAAAAAAACTCAGTACCAAATATCATTAGTCCTTCGTTAGTGTCCGTGTTCCAGTATCCATAACCTTCCTTCGCCCATTCTGTTTTCCCTAACAGCTAGCAGCTAGTTAAGTACAATTTTCATTTCTCTTGAAGTACTTGCGTTTTTGCATTATCGGAGCCGCCCGTGCGCGGAGGTGTGACTGCAACGTGTTGGTTTTCCTTTCAGATTCCCTACGCTGTTCTGGGACCGCATTTGTGCTCCTTACGCTACGTGATCCCCCTCAACGAGGCCGCGGTACGGACCTCCGCCCGCTAGAGGGCGCTGATGGGTAACCGCGATGGGCTGGCCGCGGAGCGCGCTTCCCGTGAAGGGAATTTCAAAGCGCGTTCAGCCTGCTACTGCTCACGTCCCCCGGCTGACTGGAATTTCCCAGTACTTCTGGGTTGGTATTTTCCCCAGCAATTGTTTAAGACGCACCGGGTTTTGCGACGCCCCTTAAATAAATAAGGGTCAGTATTGGCGCTAGGTCAAGTGACCTGAGCAGGGGCACTTCGTTCCCAGGCAGCAATACCCTGTGAATCCAGAGGGTGCTAGGTGACCTGAGGCACGCACTTCGCTAAATTGTGAGCCGCTGGCCACCGATAGTCTTCTGGGTGACCCTTCAGCCAAAACGTTCACACATTGCGTGTGGTTGCTCCTTTAGGGATGCCTCAGTCTCTCTTCCAACCCATATAGATTTTGGGGCAGATTTACAAGCCCCCTGCACCGCCGGAGCGTCACGTTGCGTGACGCACCGGCAGCGCAACCAGCTAAGTGTTATTTACAAGAACAGGTAAAGGCACCCTGCATGACTTTACCTGTGCTTGTAAATATCTGCCCTTTTCACGCAACACTCTGCGTGTCAGGGGTGTGACATGGGTGTTGCTGTGGGTGTTCCCATGCAACACCCAATGCCACTGATGCATTTCCAGATTTACGAGGAGTGACATGGGTGTTGCTGTGGGTGTTCCCATGCAACACCCAATGCCACTGATGCATTTCCAGATTTACGAGGAATCGTAAATCTGGAAATGCGTCAGAATCCTACGCCACCCTAGGGGTGGCATAGCGAGGTGCAACGAGGAGAAATGCATTCATTTCTCCTTGTTTTTTTCCTCGTTAAATGCGTGCTGCATTCTACAGCACACATTGGAAGAGGAAATCACCTCAAATTATTGTTTTTGTGTAGGAAGGTAACCCTTCCTGCACAAAAACAATCTCCCCATGACGCAGGCATCCTTGCACCATGGTGCAAGGCTGCCAGCGCCGGCGTAAGGCAGCAGTTTGTGCGCCAGCTCAGGGGGAAGCACAGAGATACGACATATTGTTGTAAATATGTTGCATTCCTGTGCCTTGAAACGCAATACGGCGCAGCAAAATGACTTACAGCACCGGGCTGCGTTAGTTTCTTGTAAATCTGCCCCTTTATCCATAACCTTAAAGAATGGAGCAGGATTACTATGAGGAGGAGGACTCCTTAACCTACCTCCAGTGGGACGATCATTTTTACTAAGCCATTGATACCTCCATATACCGGGCAGTCAATAACCTGATGACGCCCATGGAGCAGAGGTTAGCCGACAGGATAGCGCAAGAGTGCGCTAAGATAGTGCAGTCGGGCACAGGCGCAATGCCGGTCCTCTCCATGATAAGGGCCCTGATCAGGGCACTAATGATGGCCCCTCACCCCCTAAGAGACAGTGCGAGCAAGGGGTAGATAAGGACACTTTCGCGCATCTCAAAAAGGGCTTCCTAGCTCAAACCTCTCTTGCAGAGCCCCCTTAGGACCAGCCCACCCAGAGCCAGTTCCCCCCCTAGCCAGATTCACCCCAGCCCCAGGATGAGGACTCCCTTGAAAAGTCAGACGAGGAAGCGGGTTTCTCTAGATCTTGGCGGCCGGCAGGTCCTCAGGAATCTCCCAAGGAGGGCATGTCGGATATGCTCGACCCGGATGACATTGTCCACCCAAGGTCAGCTGAGTGGACACCCGCCGATAAAGTGGCCGAGTATGTGGAAGCTCGCATTAGGAAGCCATTAGAGAATGAAGCCCACAGTAGACTCAGAGTGGAATGCCCTAGCTCCCACGCTAGAAGGGAAGGTGGCGCTTAGCCCAGATAGCGATGCTAAGATGGCCACGTTTCTGGCAAAATTTGTCAAGGATTCCAAAAAGGAAATAGATCGGTCCTGGCGGGCTTGCCAGGACAAGCTCCTGGATGCGACTGGTGCCATGACCAAGATTCTGGACATTGCTGAGGAAGCCCGGCTGTCCGGTTCCCTGATTGCTCCGGACGTCCTTTCGGCCTGGACGCAATGCGCCATTTGTTTTATGGGGAACGCTAACTGCACCCTGTCGACGGTACAGCGTCGATCTTTGTTGATTAAAGTGGACCCGAAGTTGGGCGACCTGGCCTTCTCGGAGGCGGGAGCAGTAGCACAGGGGGGGTTTGTTTGGTGAGCCTTTTGTCAAGGAGTTGGGCAAGTTTGTGGTGACATTTAAGTCTCTGGACAAGGCCCAGACGAACATCAAAGGGGTCTTCCACCCTTGGGTTTTCCAAGGGGCCGGTCGTGGCAGGGGCCGCTTGACTGGCCGTTTCTCATCCCAAAAACCCCAGCGCTGGGGGCAAGGCTCCGGATGTGGGCAGTATCAGGCAAACCTGCGATTTAACAACTTCTACCCGACAAGAGGGCAGCGTTTTAAGGGCCGCAGATGATACAAAGGAGGCAACAGCGGCAGTTCCAACGGTGAGTGTTTTGCCCTCAGCGCAGCTGCGGGTGGGGGGGGGGGGGTCGGCTGGTGTTCTTTCTCCCTGCTTGGGAGACTATTACAGGGGACGCTTGGGTTCTCCAGATGGTACAGGGGTTCCAAATAGAGTTCTACCGCTCCCCCGCCAATTCTCCCGCCCACGTCCCATTTCCTTTTCCGCCTCCAATGCAGCGATGATAGACACAGAGGTGTCCGCTCTTCTGCAGAAAGGAGCAATCAGCCACACAGAGGTTCACCCGGGGTTTCCTCAGCAACCTTTTCTTAGTCGACCAGGCCGACGGGGGTCGGTGGCCAGTCATCAACCTCAAAGACTTCAATGAGTGGCTTGTGTATCGCCACTTCAAGATGGAAGGTATCCATCTCCTCAGGGACATGCTGCTTCCATCCGATTGGATAGTGCACCTGAACCTGAAGGATGCATACCTGACAGTTCCGATCTTCCCTCCCCACCGTCGTTTTCTCCAATTTCTCTGGCGCAACCAGGCCTACGAATTTCTAACTCTGCCCTTCGGCCTTTCATCTGCCCCTGGTGCTTCACCAAGTTCCTCAAATCGGTGGTGGAGTTTTTGCATGCTCAAGGAGTCCGGCTAATTCTTTATCTGGACGACACGCTCATCCTTGCGCAATGCCCGTCGAGACTGAGGGTGCACCTTCAGATGGCCGAAGACCTTTTGCAAGGATTGGGTTTCGTGATCAACAAACAGAAGTCGCTCCTTGTTCGGACGCAAAAAGCGGTGTTTTTGGGTTGCATCATAGACTCCACCTCGTCCTCTATGAGCCTTCCCTTGTGGAAGATCGCAAAGATTTGACATGAGATTCCCCAGACCCTGGCCAGACAGTGGACCTCGCTGAGGCAGATCGCACGCCCTATGGGCCTGCTCTCAGTTTCGATCCAAGCGATCTTTCCCGGCCCATTACATTACCGGGCCCTGCAGCACCTAAAGGCACACCACCTATGGAGGGGCCTCACGTACTCGCACGTGGTTCCTTTGGCGGCCGAGGTGAGGGAGTAGCTGGAGTGGTGGCTGGCGCATATGGAGGCCTGGAACGGAAGGGCTATCTTCAGTTCTGTTCCAAACTTGGTGATAAAGTCGGACGCCAGCAGATCAGGCTGGGGCACCCAGCGTGAGGATTTCTCCACTGGCGGAAATTGGTCTCCTCAAGAACAACAACTTCACATAAACTGCTGGTAACTTTTAGTAGGGTCGTTCACGGTTCGTTGCTAGAGCATGTATCCGATCCAGCCCTCGGTACTCCTAACGATGGACAATGTCTCGGCGGGGAGATATATCAATCACCTGGGGGGTACCAGGTCCCGAGCCTTGGCGAACATGACCAAGGAATTCTGGAACTTCTGCCTGGACAGCCAGGCTTCGGTGACAGCGGAATACGTTCCCGGCCGGGACAACCAGGTAGTAGATTGGCATTCCCGCCATCTTCGGAACGCCACTGTCTGGAAGCTGACTCGCAGGTTTTTCGCCTGCTGGTCGATCGATGGGGCCCGTTCTCTATCTACCTATTTGTGTGCCGTCGTGACTACCAGCTACTCAGTTGGAGACCGGACCCGCTGGCGGAAGCGACGGACGCATTATCCAGGTTTGGAGTCAGGAGAACGGTTACGCTTTATCCCCATTCTTGATGATCACGCGGACGGCAGCTCAGGTCCGTAGTCAGAGAGCGACGGTGGTGCTAATAACGCCGCTCTGGAGGACTCAAGTGTGGTTTCCAGTTCTTCTGGAACTTTCTTGAGCTTCTCCAACCCGACTCCCCCACTTTCCTCGCATTCTTACGAATCTGGACGGCGAGTCTCACCACCTGGTGGAGGAAGGATCGTTACACCTCATGGCATGGCGGGTTACAGGCAAAGGTGGAGACTCCCAGGCCTTTCGCGACACGCTGAGGTCTTGCTGTCCAGAGGTTTGGCCGACAGTACAACCAAGCGTTACCGATCCGCTTGGACGAGATGGGTATGCTGGTGTCTGCGAAGGGAAGTGGATCCCGTGGGTTCAGATTTGATTCACGTACTCAACTACTTGGCAAGTTTAGCAGAAGAGGGTTTGGCATATCGGTCAATAAATGCTGTCCGGTCCGCCATTTCGGCGGGGTATTCTCCAGTGGAAGGGTCACCGGTGGGCGAGCACTCTTTTGTCTGCAGGTTACTTAGAGGCATCCGCTTGTCTCTTCCTCCGGAACCTCGGTACTCGTCCTTTGGGACGTCAATCTGGTATTGAACCTTTTCTTATCATGGCAACCTAATCAGTTCCTATCTCGGAAAGAGATTTCAGCGAAACTGGCGATGTTGTTATGCCTCATATCTTGCAGGAGAGTCTCTGACGTGCGAGCTTTAATTATCACGGCTAGAGTTTTTTCCCCAGACAGGGTGACATTCACGGTGAATAGAGGCACCAAGTCGAATACCCGCACCATTTCCTTTCCAGCTTTCACTGATTCCCCGTAACTCTTTGTGGTGAAATGCCTTAAGGCCTATGAAGAGGCTATGGAGGAAGTACGTCTGCCGGGCGAACCACAAATTCTGATAGCACTCAGAAAACCATTTAAGGCGGTCTCTTCGACCACGATAGCCCGGTGGGTCAGGTAGGTAATGCAGGAGGCGGGCAGGAACACTAAGGCATTTGGGGCCCATTCAGCACAAGGACCGATGGCTTCTAAAGCATTCAGTCTGGGTGCTCGTTTAGAAGACCTCATGAGAGCGGCAGACTGGTCTTCAGACGCCACGTTTAAGAGGTTTTATTTCAAACCAGTGCTGAATACTGCCCAGGTGGTGGTGAATAAGCTTTGAAGGCGCATAATCCTCACCTCCGGTCCCGACATAGAATTTAAATTTGCCTAGCCTTGGAAAAGGTAAGTTTCAATTTTATTAAGGACATGGAGGCGAGGATTATTCTGCCCACCAACAAGGATGGATGCATACCCACCCGTAAAGTAGTAAGTAGTCTGTTTTTTCGTTGTTTACATATCCGATTATACAGTTTGGCGATCTTGTATTGGTTAACAATTGCTGTGCATCTATTTCTCTCTGTTGTGTGACAAGAGGATCTTTGTATTGCCGATTCTGACCATACTGTCTTTCCAGGAAATGATGGGTCTAAACAAGATGCATGAAAAGAAAGGAGTGGCATGACTCGCTCGAATAAAGAGGGAAAACAGGAAGTGCCAAAGAAGGTTATGGATACTGGAACACGCACACTAACGATGGGCTAATAAAATTTGTTATTGATTTTTTTTCCCTGGTGTTCATGGAAAATGTAGTTTATCGTGATGGCTGCTGTTTGAATTATTTTTATTAAAGCGAAGAAAGATGAAGCATAATCCTCGCCTCCGTGTCCTTAATAGAATCGAAACTTATCTTCTCCAAGGCTAGGCTAATTTTTCTTCCCCATTACAAAGGTTTTTGATTTTATCTTGCGGAGCCCGCAAGTCATAATAAAAGATTTGGAATGATTAACTTTTAGATCCAAATTTCTCATGTAGGAATGAAAGGAATCCAATAATGTTTGGAGACCATTTGCCGTGTGCACTATGAGCATGGCATCGTCCGCATAAAGGGGGATGGGGATTGGTTGTTTATCTATCTGAGGGATGTCCTTCCCAAACTCTTGTTAAATGTTTGGCGATTCCATTTATGTATAATTGAAATAGGAAGAGGGCAAGCATACATCCCTGGCAGACCCCTCGTGTGGATTTAATGTGAGAAGTTGTTTCACTCAACAAACCATTGTGAACTTTTACAGTCAATCCTTGATGTAACCGTTTAATGAGAGAACGCAATTCAGATTCCACCCCCATCTTCTCCATGAGTGACCAGAGCTTTGATTGAGTTACCATGTCGAAATCTGAGGATAGATCAATTAACACCAAATGAAGAGACCCTCCCTTTGCCATTACATATCTTCCTGCCAACAAATAAAAGTGTAAGCACTGGTCAATAGTTCCCAAACCTGGTATGAAACTGTATTGTACACTGGATAAGATGTTGTTCTCCATGCCGAAGATTCCAGGCGTGCTAGAAGTACACGATCCAAAATGTTCATACTAGAATATATCAATGATATTGGTCTATAGCAGATGCCATAAATGCATGGATGATTATTAACCATCTAAAGCTCAATATCACAAAATTATAGATTATGAAATGCAGACAAAGGTATAATGACCAGGATACTACCATGGATTCAGACTTAACCTTGATACTTCATGCTAAGAACATCCAAAAAAATGCATTCTCCACAATGAAAACACTACGTTGCATCTTCCCACACCTTGCACACCAAACTGCAAGCTATCCTCACACTTGTAATCTCCAAGCTTGACTATGCCAACAGCCTATGCCTTGGCGCACCTGCACTAATTATATGCAAAATACAATTCATTTAAAATGGTGCTGCAAGCTTCTCCTCTACCTCCATCCAAGAGAATGCATGACCCCACTCCTGTAATCGTACCACTGGCTACCTATAGCTAGAAGGGCAATGTTCAAGGCACTCTGCACTGTCCACGGAGCCTCCCAAACAAAATGACTGATATACCTACAAGTTAAAGTCAAGCAATACAAACCAAACAGAACACCTCACTCCAGGCTCTGCACCACTCATCATAATACCACCTCACCGTAAGAAATCCGTAGGAGGCGTTGCTTTCTCAGTACAAACTGACAAGCCTCTACCAGCCAGCATTAGAATTACCCAGGGGAATGTACATTTCCGAAGACAGTTGAAAACTTGGCTATTACCTGAATAACTGCACCATCTGCATCCAGGCAACCAGAAAACAGTCACACCCTCAAGCCTCAGCTCACAACCTACGAACTGTAAATAACTCAACTAGTAAACTTCTTTCATTATGCAGGTATGCAAAAGGGCTGATCGCTTTGCCGTTGCATTATATAGTTATATATTTCCGTATATAACTGTTATGGTCCACAATAATAATAAAACCATAATAACACACAGCAATCAGTAGCAAATTGTAACTTGTGCCAATGAAATTTACATAATGCATACCTGCTACGAGGTTGTTCATCACCAGCAATGTACAACAACAAAAATCACCACCAAATGAACAGGCATTGAATACCTTAAGAGATCGGTCACACATTAACAGAAGATTCTGTAGGACTTTAATATAGTCCATTCAAAGTAGGTCCAAAATATCCATACAATCTGACCGTTTCTTTACATCTCAGATAAACACTCAGATATGGTATGTTAATAAAAATGCCCACCCATTACGGATAGCTCCACTTCTCTCTCCCTCCAGCAATGTCAGATCCAGATGACAAGTATACACAAAACCTCAGATTGGCCAATTGTCAAAACGATGAGACCCCAAATAAAAGGAAGGAGTTAGTTGACTTACCTGAACTTCTCCAGTGGTCCACAACGACACACCTCCATCTGAAAAAGAAAGAAAGGAAGCTATTAAAATACAGGAAACACCAAAGAAACAAAAAGTAAGAGAAGAAGCAGTAAAAACAAAAGAAGGACTTTTCCTTTTTCAGAAGACCAGAGAAATCCCAGACAGAGAAGAAGTACTCACAGCTACAAAAGGGGAGGGGAACGGACATGTAAGGGAGTTGAGAGCGGGACGCCCAGAAGGAGGAAAATAGAAACAGCCCGCCATCCAAGGAGCGAGAAGAAATAAAAGGAAACAGAGAGTCAGAGTGGCAAGAAATAGATGGATCACAGGATCGACCAGAGACAGCCGAATTTGGGTCCAGAGGAAAAAGCGACTCTAGAGAAGCAGAACACGCTGACGTCCAGCTTCCAGCAGAATCAGAGGGCGTGCAGGCCAGGGTGTGGGATTGGAGTGGAAAAGGGAGTCTTTGGGACAATAAAAACAATAAAGAGGAAAATAGTAATTAGTAAAACTGGTATTAAGACTTGAGGCTCAAAGACAAAATAATCACAATATAATCAAAAGCGATGACTGGCCAATATACGTTTTTTTTTTCTCTGATATGAATGCGCATAGTCTGTTTTTGATCAAACTAAAGACTACTGTTAAATAAAATAAATACAGGAAGAAAAATGGGGAGTAAGTAAAGCCCTGAGAATTAAAAATAGTCAGGAACTGTCTTCTTATCCTAAGCGGGAAGGACAGAAGCAGAATAAGAGATAGAACAGTAGATAAAGCAAGTGAAAAACCTTAAAAGAAAAGGAATAATGAGAAAAGGGAAAAGCTAGACAAATATTATCAAAAGAGAAGAACAGGGGGGCGTGGCCAAGATGGCGGGGTGAGCGGACGCTTCCTCCCGTGGCTCCTCCGGCCCGGCCAAGCTTGAGCCCTTTTCTTACGCCTTTCTCCCCCCGCTGAGGCTCAGCGCGGGAGAGGAGAGTGGCGGAGCATCAGGGGTGCACATTGGTGCTGTTTTGGTTCGGATCGCCTCGGGGGAACCCCCCCAAAAGTTCGATCGAGATCGAGGGACGACGGCGAACCCGAGGGGCGGAGCGCATTGGAGAGCTGTCCGGGCGCCTCGGCTGGGCCTGGTGCTGAAAGTTGCGATCTGGAGGGGATCTGGCCCGCCGCTCGACGGAGACTGAAGGAGCCTTGTGGGAAGGGTCCCGACGGTGCAGGAGGCTTGGGACGGGCGCCCCGGCACTCAGACTTGTGACGGCGACACTTCGCACTGCGGAGGCCCTAGCCCTTAGCCGAGGTACAGCGGACTCCCTGATGGGCTTGGACCATCGGGGCCCCGGTGCGTGACAGACGGGGGCCGGTGGTGGACCTTATTTTACTGTGGGGTGCCTCGGGGGCCCCGGTGGTGTCGTCGGGCCTGGTCGTTTTGGCCTGCTCCGCCCGGCCGCCATTTTGTCCCCGAAGGAGCAGTGGTGGCGGCCTTCGCCGGAGTCCTGGCTGCTGGATGCAAGCGACCCCCGCTGCCGTTGGGCTGACTACCGGAGGGATGTACTGATGAGACCCCCCCGCTGCGGCCCCCTTGGTTGTCTTACACGGGCTCCTGCGGCTGACGGTGACCGGTTTGGGCCGCCATTTTGTCACCTGTGACGCAGCGACTTCACACACAGTGCTTGCCGGCGGCTGAGCATCCCTGGGGCGCCTGGATTGGTGCCCGACTGCGGAGCTAGTGATGTCTGGAAGAGGCGGCCCGAAGAAAGGGGACCGTACCCTGCCGGACATGCTTGGCAGGGCCCAGCACTTGCGGGACAGGACGCAGCCCTCGCCGGGGTCCTCCCGGGCTCCGGCGGATGTGACTGGAGGGGAGCCACCCGTCACGAGGGCCTTTATGGAGGAACTGTTTAGCTCCCTCAGGGAGGACTTCCAGACGCTGAAGCGGGCGGTGGCCAGCGAGGTCAGAGAAGTGCGCAGGGAGGTGGAGGGCCTTGGCGAGCGTGTTGAAGCGGTGGAGACGGAGGGCCAACAGCGAGCGGAGGAGATAGTCCACCTTCAGCAGGACGTTCTTCGCCTCCGGGAACAGTGTGTGGAGCTTCAGGCCCATTCTGAGGACCTTGAGAACAGATCTCGGAGGAACAACATCCGAGTGCGTGGAGTGCCGACTGCGGATGAGGGGTCCGACCTGGGGAGCTACTTGCGGGCCCTGTTCCGAGAGATCCTGGGGGAAGCTGCGGACTTTCCCATCAGCATTGACAGGGCGCATAGGGTTGGCCGGCAACGCCAGTCATCGGCACCTCCACCGGACATTCTGGCCTTCCTGCCCGACTTTCCACTAAAGGAACGCATCATGGCTGAGGCCCGCAGGAAACAGCCTCTGACTTTCCGGGATCGGCCGGTGGCGCTTTACCAGGACCTCTCCGCCATCACGCTGCAGAAACGCAGGTCCTTTAGGATTGCCACTGACTTTTTGCGCGAGCATGAGACGCCGTACTCTTGGGGTCACCCCTTCCGCCTGATCTTTCGGTGGAATGGAGTGTTACACCAGCTACGCTCCTTGCAGGACGTTTGCGGTGTCCTGGGGCTCACGGCGGCGGAGGAGGGAGCTACGCCGTCGTGGAGGTCCTCGGAGAGACGGAACCGGCGGAGGTCAACGAGGCGGCGCTCGGCGGCCAGTGTGGGGCGTCCGGACTCCCCTACCATCAGAGCGGACATGGCCGACGCCCTGAGAGTGGCAGCCGGGGACTCGACCGGCTCCTCTAGCGTGGCCTTGACGGCCTAACACACACTCCGGGGGGAGATGTCTCTAGCTTCTTTACATGCTTGGTACGGGGCGGGGGGGTTGGGGGGGAGCGGATGGAGGTGAGTGGCTGGACGTCCACTTCGTTCCTTTCTACGGACTTGCCCGTTTTGGGGCTTGACTGAGACAATGGGGTGTTTGAGTTTGTGGGTGGCTAGTTGCCAGGGTTGTGTTTTGGGTGGGGGAGGGGGTTGTTTTGGGGTTGGGGAGGTCCCGTCCGATGTTGTCTATGCCCGCTTTGTTTTGGCCTGTCCTGCGCTGCGGCCCCGCGCGCCCCACCCGCTGATTCCCGGCCCATTGCATGGCGCTCCTGACCCCCGCGAGGAATGCCGGGCCTCAAGGTAGTGAACCTTAATGTTCAGGGTCTGAATAACCCGGTGAAGCGCAGAGCGATCCTATCGTTGCTGGAGGGGACACAGGCGGACATTTGCCTTTTGCAGGAGACACACTTATTGCCCCGAGATTGCCATAGGATGCGTTCTGCTAAGTTCCCTACCCAGTTCTTTTCCTCGGCAGCGAACAAGACGGCGGGGGTAGCCATTCTCCTAGCGAGCTCCTTTCGGGGGGAGGTTTTGCATAAGTGTGCTGAACAGAAGGGGAGGCTCCTTACGTATCGCATGCGCCTGGGAGGCATAGCATTTACGGTCGGCTCTGTTTATAGCCCAAACGATCACCAAGAGCGCTTCCTAGATTCCGCGCTGGTGGATGTCACTGCTTCCCCCGACCGTCACATTATCCTGGGGGGAGACCTCAACATTGTCTTCGATTCTGTGATGGACAGATCGGCGCAGCGCTTCCCGCAGACGGGGGAACTGTCCCAGGCTGGGAGGGCCCGGATTGCGGAAATGGACTTGCACGACCTCTGGCGCTCCATGCACCCCACGGATAGGGACTACTCTTATTTTTCGCACGCACACCGAACCTACTCACGGCTAGATTACCTCCTGGTGAGTGGACCGATGCGTGCCGCGGCCACGGCGGCGGACATCGGGGTCCTGACCCTGTCTGACCACTCCCCAGTCACCGGCGTTTTCCAGTGGCCGGCGGCCTCCCCCTCTCGGGGGGTGTGGCGCCTTCGGGATACCCTTCTACACAAAAAGTCGGTGGTGCAGCGCATCGGGGAGGTCATACAGGACTATCTCACCCACAATAGCAACACTGACACCTCGCAGGCGACACAGTGGGCGGCATTGAAGGCCGTCCTCCGGGGGGAATTTATCTCTATCTCTGCAGCCGAAAATAAGGAGCGGCAACTGAAGAGGGATGAGCTGACAGCTCAGGTCCGGGAGCTTGAGCAGGTCCACCGCCGTACGGGGGCGCCGAGGGTGTGGAGGCAGTTGAAGGCAGCGAGGAAGCTCCTGTCGGCTCTGGATCTTGACAGGGCGGAGTACGCCGCCCTACGCTTGAAACATGCCTACTACACTGGGGGGGACAGAGGTGGCAAGCTCCTAGCACACCGGCTCCGGGTCGCGCAACAGCGTAGCGTTGTGAAAGAATTGGTGGGCACGGACGGGGGGGTTGTCTCCGGGGACGCGGAGGTAGCGGAATCTTTCCGCGGCTTCTACGAGGCGCTGTATGCTGAGGAGCCCTCCTCGCCACGGGATGCCGACGGCTACTTGGAGTCGGTGACCCTCCCGGTACTGGATCCGGCTCAGGCTGACCGCCTGGAGCGGGACATCCATGTTGAGGAAGTGATTTCAGCTATCGCGCGGCTGAAACATGGCAAGGCCCCGGGCCCGGATGGGTACACGTCGCTATTTTACAAGACTTTCTGCACGGCCGTGGCCCCTGTCCTTACTCGGCTATTTAACTCTTTCTCCGAACCGGGAGCCATCCCTCCGGATCTTCTGAGGGCGACGGTCACGGTAATCCCGAAACCTGGGAAGGACCGGGCCCTCTGCGGCTCGTACCGACCCATCTCGCTTTTAAATGTCGACCTCAAGTTGTACACGGGGATTCTCGCGTCCAGGCTGAGTCCACACCTCCCCGATCTGGTGGAGGCGGACCAGGCTGGTTTTGTGCCCGGCAGACAGACGGTGGACAACACCAAGAGGGTGACGCATGTTCTGGAGAAGGCCTCAAGGATCTCGGGGGAGCGGATGTTGCTGTCCGTTGATGCGGAGAAGGCCTTCGACAGAGTTCACTGGACGTATCTTGAGCTGGTTCTCAAGAAACTGGGAATCGGCGAAAAGTTCCGCACCATGGTATTTAACTGCTATAAGCATCCTTCAGCGTCGGTGCGGGTCAACGGGTGCAGCTCCGGTGGCTTTGCCATCGAGCGCGGCACGCGGCAGGGCTGCCCTCTCTCGCCGCTCTTGTTTGCCCTATACATGGAGCCGTTTGCTCAGAGGATCCGTAATAATCCGGATGCTGTCGGGGTCCGGATGGGCCAGTACGTCCACACCGTCAGTCTTTACGCGGATGATGTCCTGTTGACCTTGGACGACCCTAGGAGGTCGCTGCCTGCTGGCCTCCGGGAACTGGACGCCTTTGCGGGGGTGGCCGGCTTCAAAATGAATATGAGCAAGTCGATGGCGTTAGACGTGTCCCTGGCTGCGGATACCAGGAGGGATCTTCAGCGGCTCTTCCCCATGCAGTGGTCCTCGTCCACGGTGCCGTACCTGGGGATTCTGCTGGCGCCTACATTGCCGGAGATGGTCACGGCCAATTATGCCTCCCTTAGCAGGAAGATCAAGGACGAGCTTGGCCGCTGAAACAAGGGCCTGCTGTCCTGGCTGGGGCGAATCGCGGCGGTCAAGATGACGGTGTTGCCCCAGATACTATATCTTTTCCGGGCCCTTCCGCTCCAACCCCCGGTGGGCTGGATACGACAAATGCAGGCTGACATCTCCCGCTTTGTCTGGCAGGGCCGCAGACCACGCATGAAGAGGGTCCTCTCCACGCTTGCTCCGGAGGCGGGGGGTCTCGGCATTCCAGACCTCCGTAAGTACTTTCAGGCGGCACAGCTACGCTATCTGGTGGAGTGGAGCAGGTGGGAGTCCGACAAACATTGGCTCTTCCAAGACCAGGCAGTGGCGGGCCGCACCTTACAAGAGGTTCCATTCCTGCGGCGCGCGCATCGCCCCCCTAATCTTTACGCTTCCTTTGTTACGCGGGTCCCCCTGCGGGTGTGGGACGCGGTCTGTGAGGCCCGGGGCCTTACCACCTTCCCTTCGCCGCTCACGCCCATTGCGGACAACCCGGACTTCTCCCCAGGGATGGAGCCGGGGGTTTTCTCCCACTGGGTGCAGGCGGGCTGCAGGGCACTCTTCCAGATCTATGGCCCGGAAGGAGTGGTTCCTTTTCAGCAACTCCGCCAGGAGTTCGGCCTGACGGAGCTGGACAGATTGCGCTACATGCAGGTTCGGCATTGGGCCCTCCAGCCCCAGGTGCGTGCCATCGCCGCCCGTCCAATTACACCGTATGAGAGGTGGTTGGCTACTCGGACCTCCGACGCTAAACTGATCACCGATCTGTACAAATACCTACAACCCCCGCCGTTTCACTATTATAACCCGGGGAGGGAGCGTTGGCACAGGGAATTGGGTAGGACACTCAGCCACAAGGAATGGGACAAAATTGCGTATCGGGCGCGACACTCTGCATATCACACGAGCCTTACGGAGATCTTTACTAAGGTGTCCACATACTGGTATTACACCCCGGAGAGACTGTATGAAATGCATAAACACACTGACAGGGGGTGCTGGCGGAGCTGCGGGCAGGAAGGTACCCTTTCACACATTCTTTGGGATTGCCCAGTGTTGACCGCCTACTGGAAGGAAGTCTTGGACGAGGTGGATAAGCACTTTGGGATAGAGCTGCCGCGACTCCCGGCGTATGTCCTGTTGGGCCTCCCCAATGACCTAATGTACCCACTGAAGTCCCGTAGGGGTAGGCAGATCGCAATCGCGCTGGGGTCTGCGGTTCAGAACATCCTAATCCACTGGCGCACAACCACCGTCCCCTCCATCACCGGTTGGTTGTATAGGCTCTGGCATGTGCTGGGGATGGAGAAGCTGTCGCTTACGGTTGCGGGGGAGATAGACCAATTTGAAGAGCTGTGGCAACCCTTTCTAGCGCTGCTGTCCACTGAATTCCGGGAGCTCACCTGCCCGAGGTATCTTAGGCTTCTCAGGCTGACGCCGCCGGTGGCCCCCGCGGACTAGCTTACATGTGAGACGGGGACCTCATGGGGAGGGGGGGGGGGTGCGGGGCTTCCTGGTTAGGATTACTCTGATGCGGGACCATAGGACGGGGGGGGTTGTTGTTGTTCCGTTACTGGGAGGATGGGGGATGGGGAGGGGGGGATTGTGTTCTGTTGAGGGGCTGATGGCTTTTATTGCTTCGATTGGGGTGTTCGATACGCGTGCGGGGATTCCACAGCTTGCATTTCTAGCTTTCATTTACTGTGTCTTTCCCCCTGACTCACCGCGCTACCTATTGCCAACCCTCTGGAGTTGCACCCTTTTTCTTTGAGTGTATTCCATGTATCCTGCCCTCCTATCCCCCTCCCCCATGGTTTGTTTTGTCTCAATAAAAACGTTTTAAACATAAAAGAGAAGAACAAGTTAATTACCTCCAGTAACGATGTATCTCTAAGAGACATACATTAGTTATAGATTCCTTACCTTGGAATTATTGCCAGGCGTCAGACTGGATCCGGAGACATTTTTTCGTAGCAGTACCCCTGCGCGTCGGTAGGTGGCATCAGTCGTCTCCGCCTTCGTCCTTGGCGTTGTGGTCGCCGGGATGACGTTGCGGTGTCTATTTAGACACCCCCCCTGTGCGCCGACGTCTGTTCTGGCACGAAATTCCACACCAGAAGCATAGAGCCATGCAAGACACTGACCAATGGAGCACAAAACTAGGGCCCTGTAAGGAAGTCCCTATCCCTAGAAGTCAGTTCGCACAACGGGGAGAATGGGCGGGCGGCAAGGAATCTATAAATAATGCATGTCTCTTACAGATACATCGTTACTGAAGGTAAGTAACTTGTTCATCTGAAAGAGACCATTAGTTATAGATTCCTTACCTTAGAATAGATACCCCAGCAATACCAACCCCGGAGGTGGGTCTGCGAACTAAGTTCACACCATGAAGTCCTGGACAACAGAACAGCCGAAAAACCTGTCTCTCCGGACTTGGCTGTCCAGGCAGTAATGCTTAGTAAATGTGTGCAGGGATGCCCACGTGGCTGCCTGGCAGATGTCAACCAACGGGACTCCACGTCCCAAAGCAGTAGTAGTTGCCGTCGCCCTGGTAGAGTGAGCGCGTAGTCCTACTTATTTAGTCAAAAATAACAGATCTTGATGCATAGGACAACCCATTGAGAGATTTTTTAATTTTATTTTACAGAGTTTTATATAGCGCGAACATGACCCGAATCGGGTATCACAGTGCTTTACATAGCACCAGTTGCATTACATGAGGACATAGTACGGAGGAGATGGTACGTTTGTGCACTGCCCGACCTTTCTTGGCGCCCACATACCCCACGAAGAGTTGATCGTTCACCCGGAAGTCCTTAGTGTGGTCAAGGTAGAAAGACGGCACACGTTTTGGATCCAGACAGTGGAGTCTCTTCTACTCTTTGGATGGGTGCGGAGGCGGGAAGAAGGTAGGCAATGTGATGGTCTGACCTATGTGGAAAGAGGTAACCACTTTGGACGGAAAAGAATGCCTAGTACGGAGAACTACTCTGTCCGGATGGACAGCAAGAAAGGGAAGCCTGGAAGATAAGGTTTGAAGCTCACTCACCCTGCGAGCAGAGGTGAGGGCAAGCAAGAAAGCAGTCTTCAAAGTAAAGAGACGAAGAGAACAAGTATGTAGTGGCTCAAAGGGGGCACAAATAAGATAAGTGAGGACAAGATTCAAGTCCTACTGGGGCATTACGAAAGGAGAAGGAAGAAAGAGATGAGTAGTGTCCTTCAGAAATCTATTAACAATGGGGGACTTGAAAAGAGAAGGCTGATCAGGAAGGCAAAGAAAGGCTGAAATGGCCGAAAGATAGCCTTTCAGAGTGCCCAGAGCAAAGCTCTGCTGGGCCAAAGAAAGAATAAAGAGGAGAACCTTTGAAAGAGGGGCAGAAAGGGGATCCCCCATGCCACAAATTTGTTCCATCTACAGGCGTATACCGTTTTAGTGGAGGGACGCCTGGCTGCCAAGATGACATTACAGACTTCGGGACGAAGGTCGAAAGCTGTCAACTGTCGCCAATCAATCTCCACGCAAGGAGGTGGAGACTGCACAGGTTCGGATAGAGGACTGCTGCTGCCAAAGAAGATCCTCTCGAAGAGGCAGTCTGATGGGAGGATCGATGGCCATGACCAAGAGCTCGGGGTACCAGACTCTTCGTGCTCAGTCCGGAGCCAAAAGAATTACTTGGGCCCGGTAGCACTTGTTCTTCTTCAGCACTCTGGGTAGAAGTGGTACATGCGTAAAGGCGTACAGGAGGCCGCAATTCCACTCGCAGCGAAAGGGTCGCCGAGCGAATGCCGCCTTGGAAACTCTTATGTGCAAAACTGTTGACATTGCGCATTCTCTTCAGTGGCGAATAGATCTAACCAAGGCTCTCCCCACTGCTGAAAGAGACCTTGCACCACCTCCGAGTGAAGACGCCATTCATGATCCATAATGCACCAGCAGCTGAGTTCATCCGCCCTGGTGTTCAGGGAACCTGCCAGGTGTTGAACCACCAGGGATATGCCCTGATGTTCCAGCATTGATCAAAGGCGAAGAGCCTCTTGCCATAGGGTCCACGACCCCACCCCGCCCTGTTTTTGACAGTACCACATGGCGGTGGTGTTGTCGGTGAACACCTGCACTATTCTTCCTTTGACAGAGGAAAGTAATGCCTTCAGTGCAAGACGAATCGCCCGGAGCTCCAGAAGGTTGATGTGGAGCCCGGACTCCGCCGGAGACCAGAGGCCTCAGATCTCCGCCTCCCCCATGTGGCCGCCCCATCCCAGAAGTGACGCATCCATCACTACTGTGAACTGTGGTTGGGGAAGGGAGAGGGATCTGCTGCTGAACCAATCCAGGTTTGTGAGCCACCACTGCAATTGACTTGCAGTCCCCTCCGTGATCTGGACGACATCAGAAAGATTCCCCTGTTGCTTTGCTTACTGGAAATTCAGGTCCCACTGCAGAGCCAGCATATGCCATCATGCAGGAGGCCATGAGGCCCAGCAGCCTCAGGGTCATTCTCACCAAAATCCAGGTTAGAGGCTCAAACATCGGTATCAAAGCCCGAATATCCCAGACTCGCTGCTCGGAGGATAGACCCGAAACTGCGCTGTGTCCAGAACCACTCTGATGAAAAGGAGCTTCTGAGAGGGAATCACGTGGCAGGTGCGACTTCGGCATGTTGATATTGAACACAAGCAAATGCAGGAAGTCCGCAGTATTCTGGAGGTGGGAAACGACAGCTTGAGGCGAGTCCGCCTTCATCAGTCAGTCGTAGAGATTGGGGATGACTGGAACCGCTGATCTGCGCAGATGAGTTGCGACCACCGCCATCAATTTCGTGAACACCCGAGGGGCGCTGATAAGGCCAAAGGGGAGTACGGTGAACTGAAAATGCTTGTGGCCTACCGAGAACCATAGGTAACGCCAGTGGGAAGGCCAGACGGGGATGTGAAAGTAAGCGTACTGCAAGTCCAACGCTACCATCCAGTCTCCAGGGTCGAGGGCAGACAAGACCTGAGCCCCCAGACCCACGACGTTGGGTCCCACGTCCCTGGCCACGCAGAGGCTGGGTAGCTTGCGCAGGCCTGTGGCTCTGGGTGGAGTGTGGTGGGGCACCCCTTCCGTAGCCACGAAAGGGGTGAAAGGCAGACTGCCTGGGATGAGATGTGGCAGCGAGACCCAAGGATTTGGCCGTAGCCCTAGAGTTCTTGAAACGCTTGAGTGTGTTGTCCGTCTTGACGCAAAACAAGAGACGGCCATCAAAGGGCAAGTCCAAAAGGGTCGATTGAACATCCCCAGAGAAGCCAGTGGACCTCAGCCAGGTGCTACTGACAATGAAATCGTTCTACCCAGAGAGTTGACGGTACCCAACCCACACCGGATGGCATCTCTACCCTCTGCGACAGCGCGGGTGAGCATGGCCCGGGCCTCCTTTGGGCACTGTGGCAGCACTTGCGCAACCGTGTGTGTAACCGCCCAAGAGACATGCTGTGTCCTAAGCTGGCAGAAGAAAACACCTTCTTCTCAAGATGGTCCAGCTTCTTGGATTCCCTATCGGGTGGAGCAGTAGGATGATGAGGCTTGGACCACCAAGCTCTCGGGGGGAGGGTGTTGGGAAAGGAAAAGTGGGTCGCCTGGGGCTGGGCCGTGGCGTTAGGCAATCATCCTATCCACAGGAGCCCCTGTTCTGGGCTTGGACCAAGTGCCCAGAAGGATGTCAGTGAGGACCTCATTAAAAGGCAGCAGGGGCTCCAAAGAGGCAGCTGCTGGCTGACGCACCTCAGTCAGGAGGTTAGTCCTGACTGCCACAGCAGGAAGCTCAAGGCCCAAGGCCTCAGTCGCATTACTCAACACCACAGTGTAGAAGGCTCCCTCCTCCGTAGCCACGGTAGGGGGGAAAAAGCATACCAAGGTCTGGAGAGGTATCCAGACCACTGGCATCACCCAACTCCTCTCACCAGTCCGGCACCTCAGGTTGGTCTGCTAGAGGGTCACCAGACCCATCCCACTCCTCCTCTGCCACTCAAGGCGGTAGGGAACACCAGGGATTAACAGCGGTACAAAAGTACCCTCTGGCGCCAGTACCGACGTCGGTCGACATCAGTCCAGCGCCTGGTCCAAGTCGGGGGTGAGTCTGGTGTCGACGCCGGCTAGGGGCGCAGTGGGGGCCATCGCCACTAGAATCGGCACCGTGAGATCAACCGGCCCAGATACGAATCCAGGCCTGGATCCATGGGGGCCCTGTGGTGCCGAGGCCGGAGCTGCCGGCATCGAAGGCCTAGGGCCCCCAGCCGAGTCCACAGGGCCCGAAGGCGCGCCGGTGGAGTCGGGCTGCCCAAAGATGGAGAGAAGGGCTTCGTAAAAGGCACTAAGCTGGGCGGGGAGGCTCCAGCTCCAGGAAACAGAGGGAAGCGTGGAGCTGTCTCACTGGGCTCCGAAGACAGAGCCGGGTAACAGCGATCCTCCGGGTTCCGCGTCGGGTAACAGATGGGGAGAAGGCGAAGAGCGATGATGCTTCTTCGCCTTCTTCTTGTGCTTCGACTTACCCAATGAGTGTGAAGACTTCGACGACGAATGGAGATGGCTCTGCAACCCGTCCCGCAACCTTCCCCTCGACCGGGACCTCGAACGACGCAGAGCAGACTGCCGGGCCTCCAAAAGATTTCGGGACTGCGGATTCAGGGCCCGATAGTCGGAGCACGACTTCGGGTCGTGTTCGCATTCCAGGCACCAAAGGCACACGAGGTGCGGAACGGTTATTGACATCAACTTGTGACAGGAGTCACAGGGCTTGAAACCGGGCTGATGCTGTACATCCCTCGTGCACCAGGAGTTGTTAGACTCAAAAAAGATGTAAAACAAAGTAAAAAAAGCGTTAGTCAAAAAGTGACTGGGGGCACGCTCTCTCCGGATCTGCGCTGACTGGCGCGGAAAAGGAAGACTGACGGCAGTGCGCAGGAGCGGCATCTAAGTAGACACTGCGTCATCCCGGGGACCACGACGCGAACGATGCGAATGACGAACGCGGAGTCAACCGACGCTACCTATTGATGCGCAGGGGTACTGCTATGAAAAGATTTCTCTGGATCCAGTCTGACGCCTCGGGGTAATTCTAACGTGAGGAATCTATAACTAATGGTCTCTTTCAGATCTAAAACTTACCTGTGTCTTTCTTTTCAAGGGAACCGGACGAGGTTTGTAACATACCGCTTAGAACAAAAGAAAGAAAGGAGATACCTTAGGAAGAGCTCCCATTACAGCCCAAACCCTTAGTAGAGTTTGCGTACACTAGCCCTACCGGCTTGTCCCGACCTCAACCTGCTCCAGCGGAATCCCGGTGTGTTCTGCAGGCAGCAGTCCCCCAGAACCACCCGAAAAACCTGCCCTGCATTCACTGAAAAGACTTTTGTCTCCCGTGAGCACTGGATTTGCTCTCCAACAGACTGGCTCAAGCCAAATCCGTGAGTCTGTACCACTCTGCACTGGACGCCCACGGGCCGAGTTCGAGTGGCCCAACACCACAAGGAGGTCTCCCCGGCGATCCTGAGCTGGGATCTGGGGATCTCTGACCCACCTCAAGTCTCCCAGCGACGCCTGAAGCCCCTTTCTGGAGGATCCCACCGACTGCAAACAGAGCCGGTAATGAAAACCCGATGCCAAAAGACATCCCTGCACCTGATGCCCCCACGGCCTTGGGTGGCCCAACCAACGGTGTCCCGGCATCCCACGTCATCCCAACTTACCTCTCCAATCAGTGGTTGGCACCATAAGGTCTTCATCCCGAGCCTGCAGTGTTTGTTGAAACCGGAGAATTCCCATTGAAAACAACAGGATCGACGTCAAAACAGCACCCTGCACCCAGCAGTCCTCTGCTGCTGTGGATGCACTTTGTGTGCTAACTTGAACCCCCTTTTGCCCTGAGCTTAATTACAGGAGCTTTCTTAACTCAACCTTGTTAGCCTAAACACAGAAACACCAAGAATACAAGACTTCTGTCATAAAATATCCAATGAATTGATCTAAAAAAATATAAAGATTAAAAATTACCTTAAGGAGAACACCGGCAGCACCACAACAATGCGTGACCTAACCACCACAGAAAGAGACACCAATAACAATCCATCAATGCATACCTTCAATACCCAATTACAAAAAGATTTCCTCAATATTATCATTTCAGCCAGACAATCAGGATCACCATCAGACCCAGCCTTACCAAGAATTTATGAAGCTATTCTTTGGTCATACGATGCAGGACAGGTAGCCAGATGCATACTCAATAAGTACCTTGAACAATGTGCAATCCTACCTGAACTCAGACCTCTCCTCAGAAAGAAAAACCTGAACCCATTGGATCAAGCAAACCACAGGCCCATATCAAATGGACCATTCTTAGAAGAACATTTTGAGAGCAGTGTGTACTGAATTCTAATTTTACTGAACATTATGGTTTTCTGTCAGACCAACAGTCCGGTTTCAGGCCGAGGCACAGAGTCAGCCATCATATCATCTGGGATGATCTAAAACTCCCAGTAGACAAAAACGGAGCAGCTGCCTTACTGCTTCTGGAGTTATCATCAGCTTTTGACACTTTTCACCACCACACACTACTGAAAAGACTTAAAAATATCGGAATTTGTGATCTTACAGACAAAGTGTAGTCTACCTACCCTCTTTCACATCGCCTCCTCACACACAACACTGTGGTCTTCCTCAGGGGGTCTATTGTATCCCCTCTATTATTCAACATCTACCTAACCCCCTTGCCAAACCTGATTAAATCATACCACCACGCCTGTTACAACTAAGCAGATGAAACCAAATCATTTTGAAAATGAATAGCTCCAAGACATCTACCATTCAAAACTTGATGACTGTCTATGTGAGTCAGAGTCAGACAAAGCTTTATTCTGCCATAAGACCACAAAAGTCAATAAAATATACATACTTTAAAATTCCTAAATATTATGCATTTGTAATCATTTACAATTATCCTTCTGCCGGGCTGCTGCTCGGAGCAGAGACGGGCGAGTCCTCCATCTTGGGCGGCTCTGGGTTAGCGGTGAAGCTTTCTGGCCCCTCCCCCCCCGACAAGTACTTCCAGGCGCCCAGTGGACATCGCGCCCAGTCTCACTCCTGTCACAGATCTCCCGAGGCTTCGCCGGGAGCAACGTCGCATTTTAACTTTTAACTCTCACCTTGTGCCACGATCCTTGGTGTCTCTAAGCTGCGCCCTGGACTATCGCGCAACGCTATTTTAGCTGCTTCCTGCACGCCCCCCAGAGCGCCGGCCGCTGATCACCTCCTCCTGCCGGGCTGCTGCTCGGAGCAGAGACTGGCGAGTCCTCCATCTTGGGCGGCTCTGGGTTAGCGGTGAAGCTTTCTGGCCCCTCCCCCCCCGACAAGTACTTCCAGGCGCCCAGTGGACATCGTGCCCAGTCTCACTCCTGTCACAGATCTCCCGAGGCTTCGCCGGGAGCAACGTCGCATTTTAACTTTTAACTCTCACCTTGTGCCACGATCCTTGGTGTCTCTTAGCTGCGCCCTGGACTATCGCGCAACGCTATTTTAGCTGCTTCCTGCACGCCCCCCAGAGCGCCGGCCGCTGATCGCCTCCTCCTGCCGGGCTGCTGCTCGGAGCAGAGACGGGCGAGTCCTCCATCTTGGGCGGCTCTGGGTTAGCGGTGAAGCTTTCTGGCCCCTCCCCCCCCCCGACAAGTACTTCCAGGCGCCCAGTGGACATCGCGCCCAGTCTCACTCCTGTCACAGATCTCCCGAGGCTTCGCCGGGAGCAACGTCGCATTTTAACTTTTAACTCTCACCTTGTGCCACGATCCTTGGTGTCTCTTAGCTGCGCCCTAGACTATCGCGCAACGCTATTTTAGCTGCTTCCTGCACGACCCCAGAGCGCCGGCCGCTGATCGCCTCCTCCTGCCGGGCTGCTGCTCGGAGCAGAGACGGGCGAGTCCTCCATCTTGGGCAGCTCTGGGTTAGCGGTGAAGCTTTCTGGCACCTCCCCCCCCTGCCACTCCCCCTATGTGCCCCTTCATCTTGGCCAGTTGGCCCCGGCGGCGCAGCGGACGGGCGCAGCGGGCGCGACGAAGGCGCGCCGAAGTTGCGCCTAAGTTAAGCCCGTCTGCGCCCGTCCGCGACGGGCCGGGACCAGGGGCCACAGACCTTGCCTCTCCTCTGGTGTATACTTCGGCCCAACTGTCTGCTCATTCCACTACTCTTCCTCTCTCTTCTTCTCTACGGCTCCATCTCGATGCTTTGGGTATTTATGCCCACCCTTCCTCTTGTTCCCCCTCTGATGGTAGTACTTCTTCCCTTCCCTTGCCCTGTATTCCTCCCGCTTCCCGCTCCTCTCTTAGTCTCCCTCTAGCCTCTGCTATTCTGCTCAATACTCGCTCTGCGGCCAAAAATCAAACGGCACTTTCCACTCTTCTCCACACTGATTCTCCTGATTTCCTATTCCTCACAGAAACCTGGTTCTCCTCCGATTCTCTTCCTGATCTCCTAGCTATCTTACCCGATACCTATTATGCCCTCCGAGCTGACCGCCCGGACGGTAAGGTAGGCGGGGGTGTGGCCATGATAATTCGATCCTCTTTGAAATGTCAACTTCTCGCCCACCCTTCTATACTTAATGTGGACTTCTTGGTGGCCCGCTCCCTTAATCTTCCCTTACCCCTCACCGTTGTTCTTCTGTATCGTCCCCCTCAAGCCATGCCGCTCTTTGTGTCCACCCTGCAGGATCTCCTGGCCACCCTGGTGGTCAACAATTCCTCGTTGTTGCTACTCGGGGATTTTAATTATTGGCCAGGTGACCCCAGGGAGGATTCATCATCCAAAGATTTCACTGCCACTCTCAAGTGCCTCAATTTCTCTTCTCATGTTTCGGCCCCTACTCATATACAGGGTCATACCCTGGACCAAATTTGGTCTTCACGTTGTAACATTTCATCCACTTCTATTCTTCCCTGTGTCTGGTCGGATCACTCTATGATCTCTTTTTCTATCCATCTGGGTTCTGCCGAGAAAGCTCCTCTTTCTAAAACCATCCTGGCACGTAGCTGGAACCAGATTGATCTTAATTCTCTCTCATCTTCTCTGGCCCTATCTGCTCCTGATTTGACTGATTTGCCCTTGGAAGACCAGGCTGACGCCATTAGTGTCTGGCTCTCTTCCTCTTGCGATCAGGCTGCCCCGCTCAAGAGGGTTAAGCTTGTCCGACCTCATGATGCCCACAAATGGTTTACCTGTGAATTAAAAACTCTTAAACTGGGTCTCAGGCGTTCGGAACGCCAGTGGAGACGGAATTACTCTCCCACTCTCCGGCTTAAATACAAAACCCTCTTGAACGAGTACAAAAGAGCTATTTTAGCGGCCAAGACCAAATATTTCACTGAGAGAGTTACCTCCTCTGCCAACAAATCGCGTGAAATTTTTTCATTAGTTCATAACCTTGCCACTTCTGACCGCACTTGCACATCCTTGGTTCCTTCCCAATCTTTATGTTCCTCACTCAATGACTACTTCATTGATAAGATCCTTACTATTAAGGCTAACATTCCTCCTGTGCCCCAACCTGAACTCTCTGTCTTTTCTTCCTCACCCTCTTCTTCTTTTAATTATTTTCAACCTATTCCCTCTCAGCTTTTCTTGGATCTGCTTGCTAAAGTTAAGTCCGGCTCTCCCGCGGACTGTGCTCCTGCTCGCATTCTTAGAACACTCTACTCCAGCTGCCCTGTCCCCCCTCTTGCTCTTCTTAATGCTTCTCTTACTCTGGGTTCTGTCCCCTCTTCATTTAAATCTGCTATCGTTCTTCCTATTCTCAAAAAACCTAGTCTTGACCCCTCTCTGCTATCTAATTTCAGGCCCATCTCTCTGCTTCCCTATCTCGGGAAGATCCTTGAAAGCTATGTCACTTCTTGCTTGTCCACCTATCTCGAGGAGAATCGTCTTTTAGCCTCCCACCAGGCGGGTTTCCGCCCTGGCCACTCTACTGAGGGCGTGGTGCTGGCGGTCATGGATGAACTTAAGGGGAAAGCTGATATCAGTCTCCCCCAAGCTCTGGTCCTCCTCGATCTGTCCGCTGCGTTTGACACGGTCGATCATGCCATTCTTCTCGACCGTGTCAGCGCAGCGGGCATTCAGGGCACTGCCCTTTCTTGGATCGCGTCCTTCCTTCTTGGCAGGACGCAAGCGGTTCACCTCTCTGGATTTTCCGCTCCCCCTCGCTCGGTCACCTGTGGGGTGCCGCAGGGCTCTTCTCTTTCCCCTCTTTTTAAAATCTTTATATCCGCCCTCTTGTTTCCTCTCTTCTCGAGCTGGGGGTTTCCGTGTATAACTACGCTGATGACCTCCAGCTCGTCTTCGATCTTTGATCCCCTCTTGTTTCCCTCCCAAAGTTTTGCTCTACTCTAGTTTTCATCTCGCAGTGGATGAGCTCCAATCATTTGAAGCTCAATCCGGATAAAACGGAGCTTGTCCTCACCGGTCTCTTCTGTCCGGACCTTGGGCATTAAGATCAGCCATGACCTGTCCATGCACTCACAAATCAGTTCTGTTGTTTCCTCGTGTTTCCTTTCCCTTCGTATCATTCGTAAGATCTCTCGGTTTTTCACGGTTGATGCGCTTAAAACTATAGTCATCGCCTTAATCATCTCCCGCCTTGACTATGGGAATGGCCTGTACGTTGTCATCCCCGCCTATGAAACCCGCCGTCTTCAGGCCATCCAAAATCAGGCGGCCCGACTTATTCTTCGCTTACCCAAATGTTCTCACATCACTCCTGCTCTTAGGTCTCTTCACTGGCTCCCTGTACATTTCAGATCTTTTTTTAAACTCGCCTGCCTGGCTTTCCTGGCTCACCATCGTTCCGCCCCACATTTCATTAATTCCCTTATCACGCCCCTGCTCGAACTCTTCGTTCTTCATCACTGTCTTTGCTTCACATCCCCCGCTTTCGTAAATCTCGTACCGGGGGCACCCGTTTCTCGGTTCTGGCCCCCCGGTTTTGGAACAGCCTCCCCCTTTCTATCCGCTCCATCCCCATCTACCCTCACTTCCGCAAGGCCCTCAAAACTTTTCTTTTTTCTCAGGCTTTTCCTGGCTAGTCCTCCTGGGTTTTTTCTGTGAGTATGGATGAGCCCCCAGCGCCAGGAAGCCGCTTTGGCCGCAGTGCGCTTTATTAAATTCTTCTTTTCATTTCATTTCATTTCACATAAAACATGTGGCCAAACACATTGTAAGGGTCAACATTAATCTACGGATGAAACTATGTCATGCCCGTTGAGGAGTGGTCGAGTACTCCCATAGGCCTGCCCCATAAGACCCTGCTGTAACACATTTGGTGTTTTACAGAGTTAGCCTTTCTTTACTGGGCTTCCGACCCAGCCTGTGCAAAAATCTAAAAAATGCCTCCAAGTTTATCTTGAATTGGTGTACCATGTTGATCAGGAGAGAGTTCCATTTAAAGCAAGAGCTAAACAGTATCCCCACATAGTTGTACTCTTTCACTTTCTCCAGTATTGAATTCTATGTCAGGACCGGACACGAGGATTATTGTTCATCTTTCTTCACTTTAATAAAAACAATTCAAACATCAGCCATCACGATAAACTACATTTCCCATGAACACCTGTTGATCAGGAGAGAGATCCATTTAAAGCAAGAGCTAAACAGGATCCCCAAATAGTTGTACTCTCTCACCTTCTTCAGTACTGAATTGCCCATTACAAAGGTTTTTGATTTAGTCTTGCGAAGCCCGCAAGTCACAATAAAAGACTTGGAATGATTAATTTTTAGATCCAAATTTTCCATGTAGGAATGAAACAAATCCAATAATGTTTGGAGACCAACGTGCGCTATGAGCATGGCATCCTCTGCATAAAGGAGGATAGGGATTGGTTGTTTATCTATCTGAGGGATGTCCTTCCCTAACTCTGTTAAATGTTTGACGATTCGATTTATGTATAATCGAAATAGGAAGAGGGCAAGGATACATACCTGGCAGACCCTTCGTGTGGATTTAATGAGAGAAGTTGTTTCACCCGACAGACTATAATGAACTTTTACAGTCAACAATTGATGTAAACGTTTAATGAGGGAAAGCAATTCAGATTCCACCCGCATCTTCTCCATGAGTGACCAGAGCTTTGATCGAGTTACCATGTCGAAAGCTCAGGATAAATCAATAAACGCCAAATAGAGAGACCCTCCCTTTGCCATTACATATTTTCTTGCCAACAAATAACAGTTTAAGCACTGGTCAATAGTTCCCAAGCCTGGTCTGAAACTGTATTGTACACTGGATAAGATGTTTTCCATGCCCAAGATTCCAGGCATGCTAGAAGTACACTACCCCAACTTTTCATACTAGTATCTATTAATGATATTGGTATATAGCAGATGCCATAAACACATGGATGAATATTAACCATCTAAAGCTCAATACCACAAAATTATAGATTATGAAATGCGGACAAAGGTATAATGACCAGCATACTACCTTGGATTCAGACTTAACCTTGATACTTCATGCTAAGAGCATCCAAAAGAGTGCCTTCTCCACAATGAAAACACTATGTTGCATCTTCCCATACCTTGCATACCAACATAAACTGCAAGCTATCCTCACGCTTGTAATCTCCAAACTTGATTATGCCAACAGCCTATGCCTTGGCGCACCTGCACTAATTATATGCAAAATACAATTAATTTAAAATGGTGTAGCAAGCTTCTCCTCTGCCTCCACCCAAGAGAATGCATGACCCCACTCCTATAATCGTACCACTGGCTACCTATAGCTAGAAGGGCAATGTTCAAGGCACTCTGCGCTGTCCACAAAGCCTTCGAAACAAAAGGACTGATATACCTACAAGTGAAAGTCAAGCAATACAAACGAAACAGAACACTGCACTCCAGGCTCTGCACCACTCATCATAATACCACCTCACCGTAAGAAATCCGTAGGAAGCATTGCTTTCTCAGTACAAACTGACACGCCACTACCAGCCAGCATTAGAATTACCCTGGGGCATGTACATTTCCGAAGACAGTTGAAAACTTGGCTATTACCTAAATAACTGCACCATCTGCATCCAGGCAACAGAGACCAGAAAACAGTCACACCCTCAAGCCTCGGCTCACAACCTACTAACTGTAAATAACCCAACCAGTAAACTTCTTTCATTATGCAGGTAAGTTAAAGGGCTGATCGCATTGCCGTTGCAATATATAGTCATGTACTTCCATATAGAACTGTTATGGTCAGAGGCGCAACTAGAGCCAAATTTCAGGGGGGGCTGAGAAAACATTTCGGGGGGGGCTGAACTTTAAGCAATAGGCAGAGTGGAGCTGCAGGGGCTCTTAGAAGGGGTGAAACAACAGCGAGGCCTCATTAACATGCAAATGGTCTTTTAAAGACCTGTGAAGTGCTCGGGTGCGGCTGCTTTTTTGCCCGGGAAGCTGTCTCATCCCGGGCTGCCACACACGACTGGGGGGGCTGAAGCCCTTTGAGTCCAATGGGTGTTGCGCGCCTGGTTATGGTCCACAATAATACTTAAACCATAATAACACACAGCAATCAGTAGGCAAATTGTAACTTGTGCTTATGAAGTTTACATAATACATACCTGCTACAAGGTTGTTTATCACCAGCAATGTACAACAAAAATCAAACCCCACCAAATGAACAGGCATTGAATACCTGAAGATATTTGTCACACATTACTGGACAATTCTGTAGGACTTTAATATAGTCCATTCAATGTAGGTCCAAGATATCTATACACTCTGACCGCTTCTTTCCATCTCAGATAAACAATTAGATATGGGATGTTAATAAAAATGCCCACCCTTACGGATAGCTCCACTTCTCTCTCCCTCCAGCCATGTCAGGTCCTGACGACAACTATACACAAAATCTCAGATTGGCTAATTGTCAAAAAGGTAGGACCCCAGGGAGAGTTAGTTGACTTACCTGAACTCCTCTAGTGGTCCACAGCGACACCTCCACCTGAAAAAGAAAGAAAGAAAGCTATTAAAATACAGGAAACACCAAAGAAACAGAAAGTAAGAGAAGAAGCAGTAAAAACAAAAGAAAGGAGGAAAATAGAAACAGCCCGTCATCCAAGGAGCGAGAAAAAATAAAAGGAAACAGAGTCAGAGTGGCAAGAAATGGATTGATCACAGTATCAGCCAGAGGCAGCTGAATTTGGGTCCAGAGGAAAAAGCGACTTTAGAGAAGCAGAACACACTGACGTCCAGCTTCCAGTGGAATCGGAGGGCGGACCCCACAAGAGGAGCTACCGGACCTGCCATGCTCCAGGAGGAGCATGGCCTACACACGTGCATGCCAGGGTGCGGGATTGGAGTGGGAAAGGGAGTCTTGGGGACAATATAAACAATAAAGAGGAAAATAGTAATGAGTAAAACTGTTATTAAGACTTGAGGCTCAAAGAGAAAATAATCACAATTTGATGGCCAGTCATCAAAAGCGATGACTGGCCAATATACGTGGGGACTAAGTAAGAAGCCCATAGAATTAAAAATAGTCAGGAACTGTCTTCTAATCCTAAGTGGGAAGGACAGACGCTGAATAAGAGATAAATGAATAGATAAAGCAAGTGAAAACCTTAAAAGAAAAGAAGAAATAAGAAAAGGGAAAAGCTAGACAAATATTATATTATTAAAAGAGAAGAACAAGTTACTTACCTTCAGTAACAATGTATCTGTAAGAGACATTAATTAGTTATAGATTTCTTACCTTAGAATTACCACCAGGCGTCAGACTGGATCCAGAGAAATTTTTTCGTAGCAGTGCCCCTGCGCGTCGATAGGTGGCGTCGATCGACTCCGCGTTCGTCCTCGGCGTTAAGGTTGCCGCGATGACGTTGCAGTGTCTACTTAGATGTCGCAACTGTGCGCTGACGTCAGTTCTGTACCGACTTTCCACGCCAGAAGCATAGAGCCATGCAAGACAAACACTGGAGCACAAAACTAGGGCCATGTAAGGAAGTCCCTATCCCTAGAAGTCAGTTCGCAGAACGGGGAGAATAGGCGGCGCGGTAAGGAATCTATAAATAATGCATGCCTCTTACAGATACATCGTTACCGAAGGTAAGTAACTTGTTCATCTGAAAGAGACCATTAGTTATAGATTCCTTACCTTAGAATAGATACCCCAGCAATGCCAACCCCGGAGGTGGGTCTGCGAACTAAGTTCACACCAGGAAGTCCTGGACAAAAGAACAACCGAAAAAGCTGTCTCTCCGGACTTGGCTGTCTAGGCAGTAATGCTTAATAAACGTGTGCATGGATGCCCACGTGGCTACCTGGCAGATGTCAACCAGCGGAACTCCACGTCCCAGAGCAGTAGTAGTTGCCGTCACCTTGGTAAAGTGAGCGCGCAGTCCTACTGGAGGCTCCTTTTTAGCCCAAGAATAACAGACCTTGATGCATAGGACGACCCATCGAGAGATGGTACGTTTGTGCACTGCCCGATCTTTCTTGGCGCTCACATAACCCACGAAGAGTTGATCGTCCACCCGGAAGTCTTTAGTGCAGTCAAGGTAGAAAGACGGCACACGCTCTGGATCCAGACGGTGGAGTCTCTCCTTCTCTTTGAATGGGTGCGGAGGCGGGAAGAAGGTAGGCAATGTGATGGTCTGACCTATGTGGAAAGAGGTAACCACTTTGGGCACAAAAGAATGCCTAGTACAGAAAACTACTTTGTCCGGATGGACAGCAAGAAAGGGAGGCCTGGAAGATAAGGCTTAAAGCTCACTCACCCTGCGAGCAGAGGTGATGGCAGGCAAGAAAGCAGTCTTCAAAGTAAGGAGTCGAACAGAACAATTATGTAGTGGCTCAAAGGAAGCACACATAAGATAAGTGGGGTCAAGATTTAAGTCCCACTGGGGCATTACGAAAGTAGAAGGAGGAAAGAGATGTGTAGTGCCCTTCAGAAATCTATTAACAATAGGGGACTTGAAAAGAGAAGGCTGATCAGGAAGGTGAAGAAAGGCCGAAATGGCCGAAAGATAGCCTTTCAGAGTGCCCAGAGCAAAGCTCTGCTGAGCCAAATAAACAATGCAGAGGAGAACCTCTGGAAGAGGGGCAGAAAGGGGATCCACAGCCCTTGCTTTGCACCATGCCACAAATTTGTTCCATCTACAGGCGTATACCGTTTTAGTGGAGGGACACCTGGCTGCCAAGATCGCATTACAGACTTCGGGAGGAAGGTCGAAAGCTGTCAACTGTCGCTGCTCAATCTCCACGCAAGGAGGTGGAGACTGGACAGGTTTGGGTGGAGGACGTCCCCTGCTGCTGCGACAGAAGATCCTCCCGAAGAGGCAGTCTGATCGGAGGATCGATGGCCATGTTCAAGAGCTCGGGGTACCAGACTCTTCGCGCTGAGTCCGAAACCACAAGAATTACTTGGGACCGTTCGCGCTCGATCTTCTTCAGCACTCTGGGTAGAAGTAGTAAAGGCGTTAAGGCATACAGGAGGTCGCAATTCCACTTGCGACGAAAGGCGTTGCAGAGCGAGTGCCGCCTTGGAAACTCATATGCGCGAAACTGTTGACATTGCGTGTTCTCTTCGATGGCGAATAGATCTAACCAAGGATCTCCCAACTACTGAAAGAGACCTTGCACCACATCTGAGTGAAGACGCCATTTGTGATCGATAATGCACCAGCAGCTGAGTTCATCCGCCCTGGTGTTCAGGGAACCTGCCAGGTATTGAACCACCAAGGATATGCCCTGATGTTCCAGTAATGACCAAAGACGAAGAGCTTCTTGACATAGGGTTCACGCCCTGTTTGTTGCAGTACCACATGGCGGTTTTGTTGTCCATGAACACCTGTACTATTCTTCCTTTGACAGAGGAAAGTAATGCCTTCAGTGCAAGACGAATCGCCCTGAGCTCTAGAAGGTTGATGCGTAGCCCGGACTCCGCCAGAGACCAAAGGCCTCTCATCTCCCCTCCACCATGTTGCCGCCCCAACCCAGAAGTGACGCATCCGTCACTACTGTGAACTCTGGTTGGGGAAGGGAGAGGGATCTGCCGCTGAACCAATCCAGGTTCGTGAGCCACCACTGCAATTGACTTGCAGTTCCCTCCGTGATCTGGACGACATCGGAAAGATTCCCCTGTTGCTTTGTTCACTAGAAATTCCGGTCCCACTGCAGAGCCAGCATATGCCATCTGGCATGATCCACCAGCAGGATGCAGGAGGCCATGAGGCCCAGCAGCCTCAGGGTCATTCTCACCGAAATCCGGGATAGAGGCTGAAACATCGGTATCATAGCCCGAATATCCCAGACTGGCTGCTCGGGAGGTTAGACCCAAAACTGCGCTGTGTCCAGAACCACTCTGATGTAAAGGAGCTTCTGAGAGGGAATCAGGTGGCAGGTGGGACTTCGGCACGTTGATATTAAACACCAGCGAATGCAGGAGGTCTGCTGTAGTCTGGAGGTGGGAGATGACAGCTTGGGGCGAGTCTGCCTTCAGCCGTCAGTCGTCGAGATAGGGGATGACGGGAACCCCTGATATGCACAGATGAGCTGCAACCACCGCCATCAATTTCGTGAACACCCGAGGGGCGCTGGTAAGGCCAAAGGGGCGCACGGTGAACTGAAAATGCTCGTGGCCTACCATGAACCATAGGTAACTCAGGTGGGCAGGCAAGACGGGGATGTGAAAGTAAGCGTCCTGCAAGTCCAACGCTACCAACCAGTCTCCAGGGTCGAGGGCAGACAAGAACAAAGCCAAAGTTAACATTTTGAACTTCTCCTTCCGGAGGAAGCGGTTGACTCAATGAGGTATACGATAGGACGAAGGCCTTTGTCCTTCTTGGGTACCAGGAACTAGTGGGAGTAGCAACCACGGCCTACTTCTGGTACAGGGACACGTTCAATAGCTCCCTTGGCCAGGAGAGCCATAACTTCCTGGCGGAGAAGAGCCAAATGATCTTCCGACATGCGTTGGAGTATTGGTGGCTTGGATGGAGGGGTAGTCTCGATGGGAGGGAGTAGCCCCTTCAGACTATCTGCAAAACCCACCTGTCCGACTTAATATTGTGCCAGTGGGGGAGGTAATGGCGATCCTGTCGCCCACTGTCAACTGGTGGCCCTGAAAAGTCAGACTAGGAAGGCTTGGAGGCTGCTGCAGGGGGGCATAGGTGGACTGGCCCGCCCGCTGGCCCCCAGACCCACGACGTTGGGTCCCACGTCCCTGGTTGCGCACTGGCTGGGTAGCTTGCGCAGGCATGTGTCTCTGGGTGGAGCGTGCTGGGGCACCCCTTCCGTAGCCACGAAAGGGGTGAAAGGCAGACTGCATGGGACAAGAGGTGGCAGCGAAGCCCATGGATCTGGCCGTAGCCCTAGAGACCCTGAAACGCTCAGGCGCGTTGTCCGTCTTGTCGCCAAAGAAGCGACGCCCATCAAAGGGCATGTCCAAAAGGGTAAATTGACCATCCCCAGAGAGCGCCTCAGGGCTACTGACGTTGGAATCATTCTGCCCAGTAAGTAGGCGGTATCCAGCCCACATCGGATGGCATGTCTACCCTCTGAGACAGCGCGGGTGAGCATGGCCCGGGCCTCCTCCTGGCACTGTGGCAGCACATGCGCAACCGTGTCCCACACAGAGTGTGTGTAACCGCCCAAGAGACATGCGGTGTCCTAAGCTGGCGGAGGAAAACATCTTCTTTCCAAAATGGTCCAGCTTCTAAGATTCCCTATCTGGCAGAGCAGTAGGGAATGTACCTTTGGATGTTGACGCTTGGACCACCAAGCTCTTAGGGGTAGGGTGTTGGGAGAGGAAAAGTGGGTTGCCCTGGGCTGGGTGGTGGCATTGGGCAATCATCCTATCCACAGGAGCCCCTGTGCTGGGCTTGGACCAGGTGCCCAGAAGGATGTCAGTGAGGGTCTCATTAAAAGGCAGTTGGGGCTCCAAAGAGGCCGCTGCCAGCTGAAGCACCTCAGTCAGGAGGTTAGTCCTGACTGTCACCGTAGGAAGCTCAAGGCCCAAGGCCTCAGCCGCATTACTCAACACCACAGCGTAGGAGGCTCCATCCTCCGTAGCCACGGTAGGGCGAAAAAGCATTCCAAGGTCTGGGGAGGTATCCAGACCACTGGCATCACCCAACTCCTCTCACCAGTCCAGCTCCTCAAGTTGGTCTGCTAGAGGGTTACCACACCCGTCCCACTCCTCCTCACCCTCATGTGGCTGCCACGGTAGGGAACACCAGGGATGAAAAGCGATACAAAAGTACCCTCCGGTGCTGGCACCGACGTCGGTCGACATCTGTCTGGCGCCGTGTTCAAGTCGGGGGTGAGTCTGGGGTCGACGCCGGCTGGGGGCACAGTCAGGGCGTTGCCACTAGAATCGGCGCCGGGGAAGGTACCGTCAAGCCGACCGGGCCCAATATAGATCTAAGCCTGGATCCATGGGGGCCATGGGGTGCCGAGGCCAGAGCCGCTGACCTCGAAGGCCTAGGGCCCCCAGCCAAGTCTGCGTGTCTCAAAGGCATGCCGGCGGAGTCGAGCTGCTCAAAGATGGAGAGGAGGGCTTCGTAAAAGGCACGAAGCTGGGCAGGGAAGGCTCCAGCTCCCGGAAAGGGAGGGAAGCGTGGCGCCGTATCAGTAGGCTCTAAAGACAGAGCCGGGGAAAGGCGACCCTCCTGGTCTCGCGTCGCGTAACGGTCGGGGAGAAGGTGATGAGCGACAATGCTTCTTCACCTTCTTCTTGTGCTTCTACTTACCCGATGAGTGCGAAGTCTTTGACGATGAATGGTGATGGCTCTGTGACCGGTCCGCGACCTTCCCCTCGACCGGGACCTCCAATGACGCAGAGCAGACTGCTGGGCCTCCAAAATATTTCGTGACCGCTCCCGCAAAGACTTCGGATTCAGGGCCCGACTGTCAGAGCACGACTTCGGGTCGCGGTCGCGCTCCAGGCACCAAAGACACACGAGGTGCGGATCGTTACTGACATCTACTTGTGAAAGGAGTCACAGGGCTTGAAACCGGGCGGACGGCTGGACATCCCTCGTGCACCGGGAGTCCTTAGACTCAAAAAAGATGTCAAAAAAAGTCGAAAAAGAATTTGTCAAAAAGTGACTAGGGGCAGGCTCTCTCCGGATCTGCGCTGGTTGGCGTGGAAAAGGAAGAACTGACGTCTGCGCGCAGGGGTGGCGTCTAAGTAGACAACGTGATGTCATCCCGACAATCACGACACGAACGACGAACGCGGAATTGACCGACGCCATCTACCGACGCGCAGGGGTACTGCTACGAAAAAATTTCTCCGGATCCAGTCTGACGCCTGGGGGTAATTCTAACGTAAGGAATCTATAACTAATGGTCTCTTTTAGATCAAAAATTGACCTGTGTCTTTCTTGTCAAGGGAACCGGACGGGGTTTGTAACTTACCGCTTAGAAGAAAAGAAAGAAAGAAGATACCTTAGGAAGAGTTCCTATTACAGCGGAAACCCTCATTACAGTTTGCGTACATACGTTGCAGGTCTGGAAAATCCCACTGAAGGAAGAAAAATAGAGTAAACGTTTGATTGTTATATCAAAATTTTAGTAAAATCATACAAGTACTCACTAACTCAGTTGCTTCGTTTATTCAATACAAGCACAAGCTGACATGTGGTGGAGAATACGGGCACCCGCCATCTGATACAAGATGGAAAACGATTGGCAGAGGGGCAGCGCAAATTAGAGTAGGCCGTGGAGTGGTATATGACTATTGTTGAAGCAGAACGCAGTGATTTTCAGGATACTCTTAAGAACAAGTTTGCATTAGATGCGTACATGGTGATATTAAAACATATCCTTTAGCTTTGGGAAGATGTAAAGAATCTGGAGGGGCAAGAAACTATCGTCAAGGTGGGAGTACTGAGAAGTCTCTTCAAAGATGTCATTCTGGGTAACGACAATCCCCAGTTCCTACATGAAACTATATAAGAAAGGGAAGGTGGGCAACGGGAAGAATCAACTTCTTATGAAAATGGGGGGAAATCCCATAATCGGAAAAATAGAGAGGAGAGGACATCAAGGCTAGATCGAAAAAGAGTGTTTGGCCATTAAATGAGCCACTGAGAAACTCTGCTATTATTTGGTAGGATGACCTTTTGTTCTTTATACGGATCATGCTCTCCATACCTGTTTAAGCAGAAACAAAGGGAATAATCCTAGGGTTCTCTGATGGTTCTTGTCACTCAACCATCTCACTTTGAGGTGCACCATCAGAAAGGTAAGAATCGGGGTAATGTAGATTTCCTCTCCAGATTCCCCCTTTTCCTCAATCGGAAAAATATGAGGAGGGGTTGTGTCAAATAGGTGAGCCCCCAAATAACGAAAAAGAGTTAGATGACTTACCTGAACTCCTCTAGTGATACGCGGGGACACCTCCACCTGAAAAGGAAAGAAAGGAAGCTATTAAAATACAGGACACACCAAAGAAACAAAAAGTAAAAGAAGGAGCAGTAAAAACAAGAGAAATGTTTTTCCTTTTTCAGGAGACCGGAGAAACTCCAGAAAGAGTAGAAGGACTCACAGCTACAAAGGAGTGAGGGGGTACCCAGATGTTGAGAGCAATAGAGTGAGATGCACCGTAGCAGGAAAACAGAAACAGCCCACCCCCCAAGGAGTGATTAGAATCAAAAGGAAGAGGAGAGTCAGAGTGGCATCAAGCTCGAGAAATAGATAGATTGCAGGATTACCCAGAGACAGTCACGGTTGGGTCCCGAGGAACAAGCGACTTCAGGGTAGCATAACACGTTGAAGTCAGGCTACCAGAGGACTCAGAGGGCGGACCCTGCTGAAGAAGCTACTGGACCAACCAAGCTCCAGGAGGAGCGTGGTTTAAACAGGTGCAGGATTGGAGGAGAAAACACCCGTCTTTGGAACAATAAAAACGATAAAGATAAAAATAGTAACAAGTAAAACTGGTATTAAGACTTGAGGCTCAAAGACAAATTAATCACAATATAATCAAAAGTGATGACAGGCCAATTTGGTGTTGAATTTTGTTCTCCTCATTTGAAGGTCCATAGTTCATTTATTTTTGATCAAACTGAAGACTACTGTTAGATAAAAGAAAGACAGGAAGGAGAAACGGGAATAAGTAAGAAGCCCTGTGTTAAAAAATAGCCAAGAACCGTCTTCTAGTTCTAAGCAGGAAGAATAGAAGCAGAATAAACAAAGAGATAAAAGAGAAAGTAAAGCAAGTGGAAAACCTTAAAAAAAGGATAAATAAGAGGAAGGAGAATGCTAGACAAATATTATATTATTAAAAGAGAACAAAAACGTATCTGTGTCTTTCTTTTCGAAGGAACCCGCCGAGGTTTATAACATACCTCCTTGAAGAAAAGAAAGAAAGAGAAAACCTCAGGAAGAGCTCCCACTGAAGCCCAAACCCTCAGTAGAGTTTGCGTACATTACCAAGCAGATCTGGAATGTCCCACTGAAGGAAGAAAAATAGACTAAAAATTGGATTGTAAAATCAAAAATTCAATAAAATCATATTAGTCCTTACTAACCCGCAGTTGGTTTATTTATTCATTAGAAGCACAAGCTGACACTAATCCAGTGCAGTAACCAGCTAAGGAGACTACATCATATGAAATACCATAAAGGGACCTGCAGAGCTGTTCAAAGCTAACAGCATATTTGAAATACTTGAAAACCATAAAACTGTACGTCTGTCTCTTACACTTCCAACACACTGATACACACTGCGTCCCATAACACGATAACCACACATCGAGGTCATCAAGCATGACATGGAAACACTTCTCACATAGGATTTTTTTAAAAACAACATCCTTCCAACTACACACCCTACATGGCGTAGCATGCTACTCATGTAGGAAAGCCCTTCAGTGCCCCACATGGAGAAATTGAGCGTTATATAAATGCTGCAATGCAATGGGATACTAGGATCATGTTTTTTTCAATAGATCTTAATGGGCTAAGAAGTGTAACCAGGCCCAATGCAACACTGCTGTGGTGGTTGACAAAAAACCTTTGACCATTAGGAAGTCTATGGCCGGGTTGACGACTGTCACTAAGAGCTTCTTTATCAAGCAATATAATTGTCTGATTTCTGGGAAGAAGAACTTTGTCCAGGCCTGTGTGAAACTGGCTTCTTGTGAACAGATGATGTTGTGCTGGTTATAGAGGGTACATCTACCAGTTCAAGAAAAATCCAAACTTCTGGGATTTCTGCCACTCTTCGGGTATGTCTTGCTGAGCATTTAAAGAACACTAATAAGTCAGTCATCCAAGAATGGAAAAGTCTGAATACCTTGAGCTTACAGAAAAGCTTCTGATGGAGCCAACAACTATGTGAATAATTAGGTAGCAAAGGACAAGCCGAAGGGCAGAATGGTAAACTGATAAGATCCTCTTCCTGAGCAAATTGAAGGAATTTTTGTGATGAAGGGAATATCAAAAAAGGCATCTTCGGGTCCTGGGTTTTTGGGAAGTCATCTAGATTTAACAGTTGAATCATCATGTTAGAAAATGGTTGACCAACCCCCTTAAGGGCCAGAATGGGACAAACTCCCATTTAGGATTTGAGAATCACACGCAGAATTGAGTACAGAACTTTTACTTTCTCTTGTGGTGGAATCCTGGTCAAAGGCCCTTTTTGTATCAATGCTGCAAACATATATAGTACAGTATATTTTCTAATCCCGGCATATGGCAGGGGAACGCAACTAAAACAGGAGCTTGAAGGAGGTATACAAACTTGAGGCTGATAAACCTCAGATAAAATGAACAAAACTCAATGATCTGTAATTTGAGTTCTCTATAAAGACCACCCACTCACAATAGGCATCAGTTCTCAAGAGCAGCCTGAGGAAGAACATCACAGAAGCAGCTTGGTCAATTCCTGTAACTTACTTGTGCATGAAGACTTAAGTGTGTCTGCTTATGTATGGGGTACCCCATAGTTTTTTTGTCATCCCTCACGGAGCAGACAATAAGAACTCAGGTACCTGAAAGGGAAAACAAACATAGTTCAAGACTTAACCAAAATAAACCTGAGCACACCAGATCATTATATCTATTATCCAAAAGAAGAATAACACGATAAAAATAGAATTTCTGCCACAAGGTATGTTTCGATTTGCCATTGATCAAATGTCCTTTCGATTGAAAATTAGAGAAAAGTCTTGAATCAGGTCCTTCTGTTAACTTTATTTTCACTTCTCAAAACATGGAGAGCAACAGCAGCCAACGCATGTTTCGCCCCCCCTGGGCTTTTTCAAGGCTTGAATTTGATAAAATAATGTCCAAATATTCGTATCACTGTTTATGAAAAGTTAACCTCCTTGCTGGTTATTTCCGAACAGTTAACGGATGAGATGTCATCCCAACTAGCAGTAATGTCATCTACTTTAAAGTTATGGGTCCTTTCCAAGCGCTGCCTCATATAAACGAAAACCGCTTCGTTTTCTTTTTACTGGGATCTTGATAAGTCCATTCTGTGTCTTGCCGTATTCACCGCTAGTTGTAACCGGTAGCTCAGCTACTTCAAGAAGACAATAATTCAAGGTAAGAGCAACCCAGTTTATTCAAGATCTTAGTTCGACAACTATTAAAAGACCTAACAAATAGAAACATTGTTGGTAAAAGTTAATTCAAAGTATTTACAACAAAAAGGAAAAAAGATTTATCGACAGATAAACTCTTGCTTCGAGTGTAACAAGAAGGTCAAGGAAAAAGTCATAGACAAGTACAGTATTTTGACAGATGAGTTTTTGATAACATCTTAATCAAAGAAAATAAATTCAAGGGGTAAAAAACACATAGTATACTTTTAGAACTTTGATATACTGAGATAAGAGTTTGTCATCTGGCAAAAACAAGTTACAAGTAAAGAGCTTCAGAGAAAAGTAGCTGAAGGAAAGTAGCCAGGTATTTGATTAATAATTCAAAGCTTGAGTAAAGTCAGAAAAACGAGGAAAGAAGGTGGCACAGATTGAATATTGCCTATTATTATTTCAGCAAAGATTCCTACCTACAAGCAACTGATAGTGCAGATTCCTTTATGATTAAAAATCTCAGTGAACAAGGAAATTGTTACCCTGCCTATAGAAGAGTGTTTTTTCTCTTTTCACCCCAACCCCATTCCTCTTGTTCTACAGCATCTCTTCTGATGATTAGTACCAGATGTGGTGTTTTGGTTCAGAGACCAGACAGTACTTATGGTGCTCCTGCCAGGATTCAAAGTGCAGATTAGTGATTGCATGCTTTATTGACACCTCTTATTATAAATAAGAGGGACTAAGAAAATTCTTTTACTTTGCATGGGAGGAATAATATTGACAGTTTTCTGGATCAGAATGACCTTCAATCATTCAGGCCTGAACGAGGAAAATGGGACGCAGAGTTAAGGAAAGGTAGCAGCAAGACATTTCACGGGGTGCTGCAAAAGTAGCTCTAGTAGCAAGAAACCTGAGAAACAAAGTGTGCAAAGAAATTGTACTTCAGATGACTGATGGAAGGTCTAGCAACCCCAAAGATATGGCAAGGATAGAAGACCTCGAGGTTGAGGTCTTGTGTGATTCATGCTCTAGACTAACAATAATCTCAAAGGAGGTATTTAATAGACTGTTCAAGAAACAGATGCAGATACACAAAATGGATATACACCCGGGAGGGTATGGTGACCAGCTAATAACGATGATAGTATACTTTATGGGAAAGATCAAGCACAAAAGCAGATGTACAGTATGCAAAGTATATCTTTCATGTAAAGGAAATAACATTACAGGATGGCGGCACAAAAAGACATAGAAGTTTATCTGGATCACAATGCTGAACCTCAAATACTGATCCAGAATGTTAACAAGGATATAGAAATGGGAAATGATTTTGAGAAAGAATATGCTTAAGTATTCACATAAAAGTTAGGATGCCTCAACCAATATGTGCACAAGATAAAAATGAAAGCGAAAGCAGTTCAGGTGTCAGTTAAAGTACATAGTCTTCCCTTAAGCGTACAGAATGCAGTGAGAGAAGAGTTAGAAAAATAGTACAAGCTGGATATAATAGAACCTTTGGAAGCAACTGAATGGTTGGCACCCATTGTAGTGGCAAGAAAAGCAAATGGCAAGATTCAGTTGCGTTGACCTTAGGGCCCTCAACAGATATGTAGTTGTTGATAAGTTTCCTTTGCTGTAGCAAAGCTCTTCTCAACATTAGATTCTACATCAGTGGTCTTCAAACTTTTAATTCCGCGCTCCCCAGAGTAGAAAATAAAATCGTCGGACCCCCCTCTCAAAATGTATTACAATTATTCTATTAAACTGGCAATCTTTAAATATGTGTAGACTTAATTAAACATTGCAGCTAAGGTCTGTCACTGTTTTAGAAATGCAAACAAATACATGATTTCCAAACATACTATTCTGGTGAGTCAGGCCTTACTAAACCATTCCCCGGTGCTCGTTGTTCTTACCCCCCCGCATGAAAGCTCTCCATTCTTGAATTGCCGTTTGAATCCACTTTCCCTGCTTGAACCAGTTTTTAAACAAGAACTTGAACAGGAGATCATAGATTTCTTTTCGCGCAACGAAAACTCGGTCAGCCACTACTCCACGATTTGGAAGGCATTTAAAGTAACTATTAGAGGCCTGTGCATAGCTAAGAGCGGGGGCATCCTGAAAGATATCAGGGCCAGACTGCGGAGGCTTGAGGGCGATCTTAAACATATCGAAACAACATTACAGACAGCGCCGACGCCCGAACTGCAGGCACAGTTTCGGAATACACTAGATGACTACCAAAACACGGCGGCAAGCGAGTGTAAATTCAGGGGAAAGTACTTTAGGGCGCGCCAGTATGGGGAGGGAGACAGGCCGGGCAGGGTGCTGGCATCCCTAATCCGGCCCGAGGTTCTCGAATACAGTCCTAGAGATAGAGGATGCAGATGGTCAGATCCACAGGGATACGGAGGATATAGTGGCAACATTCCGATGCTTTTATAAGTGTCTGTATAAGACTCAAAGGGATCACTCTACTGAGTTTGAGCCCTTTTTTGAAGACACCGCTATTGCGTGGTTGGGGGATGGCCAACAGGAATTTCTGTTACGACATCACGAGGATGAAGAGATGACAGCTGCAATAATGCAACTATCATCCGGGAAGGCTCCAGGGCCAGATGGCCTCCCGGCGGAATTTTATAAAACCTTTCATCACCTGCTCATCCCGATCTTGTGACATGTGTTTGAGGAGGCTAGGGAGGCTGGTGTTCTCCCCCCCACAATGCGAGAGGCCCGCATTATCTCCATACCCAAGCCAGGGAAAGATGCTAAGTATTGCGATTTGTACAGGCCCCTCTCTTTAATAAACGTGGATGCGAAAATCCTAGCTAAATTAATTGCTAACCGTATCAGCCCCCTGATGACCGTATTGGTTCTTCCGGACCAGTCGGGCTTTGTACCTACTAGAGGTACCTCCCACAACTTGCGCATGCTGTTTGTGCTACTGCAGGACATGGACCCGGAGACCGCCGTAGCAATATTCTTAGACGCCACAAAGGCGTTTGATTCCCTGGAATGGGACTACCTTGCCTTCGTGCTGCAGCGGCTGGGCCCCCTCCCCTTTCTGGCTTGGATCAACCTGCTGTACTCGGGCCTGCAGGCACGGATCCTTATTAATGGCGCAAGATCAGCTCGTTTTGCGATAACCAGAGGTACCCGACAGGGGTGCCCTTTGTCACCCTTCTATTTGCTATAGCCATTGAACCACTGGCGGCTAATATCAGGCAACACCATCGGGAGCACGCCCTGGTCTACCCGGAGAGACACATTTTAATATCATTATATGCGGATGACTTGACGCTATACCTGCGAGACCCCGACATAAGTCTTAATCCAATCCTCCGGGTAATGATACTGTTCGACAGACTGTCGGGAGTGAAGGTGAATGGGGGAAATCCCAGATATTCCCCCTAACTGCCTCCACCCCGCGTTTTGAGCCTGAGTATCCGTTGGCTTGGAGCACAGAACCGGTTACGTATTTGGGCATCCGCGTCTCCCGCTGCCGGGAAGAGTTGATGAGGGACAACTATGGCCGCTTATTGGATCAACTGACAGACAAAATAACCAGATGGATTGCGATGCCCTTATCCATGGCTGCCAGGGTGTCTTTGCTTAAGATGGTGATCTTGCCTAAGCTTCTCTACCTGTTTACTAACATACCCTATGCTCCGAGCCGCCATTTTATTAAATGTATCAAATCACAGCTGATCAGATTGACATGGGGCAGGAGGCAGCCCAGACTGGCGTGGGAGGTCCTCACGCGTCCCTTTGACGCTGGAGGTCTGGAGGCCCCTGATATTGAATTATATTTTATCTGCGCTCAGGCTCACTTTACGGCATACTGGATACACCCCCCGTACATGCCTCATCTGGCGGTGGAGGATGGACATATGGGTCCCACTCCTTCCTCGGCGTATTTGAGCGCCCCCACTGTACCGAGACACCTGGCCTCCACTACTGTCCAATGCACCATTCGTGCTTGGTGGGACTTGGCGCAGAGACTCCAAAGCCCCATATTATACTCACCTCTGGCACCTCTACGGGGACAGCGCGACATCCCTGTTACACAGGAGGGGGATGCTGTCGGATGCTTCGGAAGCTCTCTCGGCTCACTTGGGGTCAACTGTACACACGAGGGACCTTTTGCACCAGTGAAGAATTGTTTGGGGCCTCCTCCCCCACCCCATTGGAACGTTTCTACTATGTGCGACTTAGACAGGACGTTCGTGCCCTTGCGCCTTGCTTCCCACTTGAACCGCCTGTCATGGTCCCCCTGCATGTCCTGATGCAGCAGGATCCCCCAGAGCATGTAGTCTCGCGACTGTACACCACTACACAGAGGGAGGGGGTGAGGGACCCCGTCCCGGCCAAGGCCAGGTGGGAGGAAGATATGGGACACCGCCTCAACAGTGGTCCTTCTGCTGTCGGCAGACTGGTGACATCTCGGCTAACAGCAGATTGCGACTCATACACTATAGATTTCTACACCAGCTTTATTATACACCTGCCCGACTGCACCGTCTCCGGCTGCGCGACAATGACCGCTGTGAACGATGCGGAGCAGAGGGTGCGGGGTTTGGACACTTGGCGTGGGATTGCCCATTGCTCCGGAAATACTGGAGGGAGGCCTTTAGTGCATTGGATGAGATGACCGGGGTACATGTGCCTGATACCCCCCTTGTGGCGCTCTTGGGGTACACTGAGAAATTGCCTGTAAAGATCCGGAAATACACTTCTCTGGCTCTTCTGTTAGCAAAAAGGCGGATTGCATGCCGGTGGGAGAGAGGACGAGCCCCCAAATTTAAGGAGTGGATGAGCGATCTCATACTTTTTCAAGATCAGCTTCACACTTATGCTGAACTCCTGCCACCTACAACTCGCCCACGGGACATTTGGGCCCCTCTGCAAACTTATCTCCTGAAACAAACTGATACTGATGACATAAACTCAGTCCGGCCCCAGAAGGGGGTGGGAGACTGCGAGGGGGATGGCACCGAGAAGAGGTGGCTTCATGAATTATTAGAGGAGATGGTCTGGATGGCACTACGCAATCTGTGGGCTCGGGGGCGGCGAGGGAGCGGGACGGAGGCACATAGCGGGGAACTGTGGCAGTGATAGTCGAACCGAATGCTGAGCAGTGGCAAAGGAACTGTGGCCTTTTCATGGTTTTTTGGGATGTTTGACGTTGTTAACGACCTGCTTAGTTGACTGTCTAACTTGAATGCGCCCCATACGCGGCTGGCCCGATGGGTTGTAGACGGCTTGCTGTGAATTTTCCCATACCCCCTCCTCTATGAACTCATGCGAGATGCAGTGCCGGCCTGGTGGGATGTAGGCACCCTGCTGTGTTACCTTTGCAAGTAGTCAATAAAGGTCTTCTTTAACCAAAAAAAAAAAAAAAAAAGGCCTTACTAATGTGTAAAAGTATCCACAGTGTGATTATTCGAAATGGTAGTGGGGGTTTTGGAAAAAAGTTGGAGTCCTTTCCCTTGTGACACCTTCTCCCAGCCAGGAGTAAAATGACAAAGGATGTTAATGATGGCCCATTACAGACATGCTTACTGCCGCTAATTTTTTCCGGCTGAAAACAAAGCACAATGTTTTTTCTGGACAGAGCCTTGTGCCCTGAATCACTTGAGGACCCCTAGGGGGGCCCGCCATCAGTTTGAAGACCTCTTACCAGATCCGCCTACACCCGACTCTCAAGAGCTCACTGCTTTCATCACGCAAATGGGGGCATTAAAACTTTAACGCATGCCATTCGATCTGGTCACTACGGTATCAGTCTTTCAGAGAGCTGTGTATCATATACTGTCCGGAATCCCGGGGTTGTTCTGTTATCAGGACGATGTGCTGATATTTGGGAACTCTCAGGCACAACATAATGAAAGACTTAGGAAGGTTTTGGACAGATTCAAAGAGTAGGGTTTCACTGTACGGAAAGACAAATTTAAATTTCAATGAACTGAAATAAACCATCTTGGGCATAAATTCACTTCTGAAGGGGGACAACCTAAGGAAGATCTGGTGAACGCCATAATGAAATTAGTTGCACCCAAAACCAAAGACGGGCTGAGATCCTTCGTAGGAATGATAGAATGTTTTAGCAAATTCATCAGCAACTTTTCCAGTCAAACGTACCATATGCGCAAATTGTTGAAAAATAAGGTAACGTTTGAGGGGGGGGGGGGCGATTGGGACAGATAATTTAAAGTCTTTAGGAATACCCTGACCACTGCACCAGACTTAAAAGCATTTATTCCAGGTGGAAAAAAATCATCTTTACAACAGATGCCAATTCAAAAGAGCTAGGGATTGTACTTTTACAAGATAGTGGAAAAGGTGAGCAATCCTTTGCATTTGCCTCAAAAGCGCTTAGGCAATATAAGGTCGACTATTCTGTAATAGAAAAAAAGCATTGGCAGTATACTGGGCGCTAAACAAATTCAATAACTTTATATGGGCGACGGTGTTCAAGTTAAAGACAGACCACAGGCCACTCAAGGAAGTGTTTAAATAAAAGGGCTGGAAGCAAGTTCCAGTAGAACTAAAAGATGGGTCATTCATCTAAAAGAATACACATTTGACATAGAATATATCCCCGGTACATGTAACTTTGCAGCAGATTGCTTAAGCCGATTGGTTGATGACGTGGAAAAAGAAGAATACGTCTGTGACAACACAAAGTAAATGTGTGTGTGATCACAAAAGGGGTGGCTGAGGAGGAAACTGGAAAAAATAGTTAGAAACAGATCCCAGTCTAAGTGAAACACGAGATTTGTTAATCCATGGGCAGGATGGAGTATAAAAGAATGAAGAGCGGCGAGGCCATAGTGGATGGTCAGAGAAGAATTATCAGAAGTAGATGGATGCCTCTTCAGAGGCACAAAATTGATACCTCCTGAAACCCTCAGGAGAAAGCTAATTGACTTAGCACACGAAGGCAATCTGGAGATCACCAAAACCAAGCAGACGCTGAGGTTAGACTTTTGGTGTCCTGAGATGGATGTAATGGCGGAAAGAGAGATGAGGAATTGCATAGCCTGCTCCAACAGTGGTAAGGAGCAAAATTGCACACACCACCCATGCTTTGTCGCACTCTACCAGAAGTTTCTTGGACGGATGTATTAATGAGTATCATTGGACCACTGACACAAGAGAGGAATTTTCCATACTTTCTAGTTTTAGCAACTTGTATTATAAATGGCCAGAAATCATATTTCTCTCTGTCTTTATCTCGACCGCAGTTATAAACTTCCTAGCAAAGGGTCATCTTATGAGAGGGACTACTCAACACCCTTTGAAATGTCAATGGTGTTCAGTTTTGCTCCTGGAAAGTAAGGAATTTATGCAGTGTTATGAAACAACACCAAAACTTAGTGCCTTGTATCACCCAGAAGCCAATGGGGCAGTAGACAGATTTTAATAAAAACACTCAGGGCATTCAGCTGGCAAAAGCTAATGGGCTGAATTGGAAAGCGGAGGTGTGGAGGCGAATAGAGGCTTATCGCTTAACTCCTCATCAGTCAACAGGTATGACTCCCTTTGAGTTGTTAAAGAGTAGGAAACCCAATTCTAGACTGGAACCTGGGTGGATGAAATGGTATAAAGGCTGGCTGAGGGTTGATGTTGGTCAGCAGGAGAGGAAATTCCAGAATATAGAATCTGTGAAGGGTGGTGAAGCATCACTTGCCTGGACACAATACGGAGATGCGTGAAAACAATAATCAAGCAAGGTCAGAAAGTAGACATACGAATGACTGTCCTGTGATACAATAGTAGGAAAACACTGCAGTTCTGGTCAAATCAAATAGACAGATGACTAGCTCCCGACGTTTCTTATACGATTACCGAAATAGGTAGGCAGACAAAGTTGTAGAATAAGGTTTATTGTAGTTCCTTTTCGGTACACCCACGACCGGGAACATCCAACAGCTGTGAATCCTGGCAGCAACTGAATAAAGTTGCCAGGATACTCACAGTCGCTGTTCAATCCCGAGTATGGAATAAAAATTAAACAAATACAATTGAAGAACCACATCACGAGACATCCGGGATGGAAAGAGTGGTCTCGTGAAACAATGAGACCAACATTCTTTAAGTGCATATTACAACATTTTCCCCTAAACAGTAGTAGGAAGATCTGCAACAAAAGAAATGTGAGAATCATGTATATGACAAATATTTGCAGAAACTTCATTTCCAAACATTGTACACTCTATAGTTTTAAAACCACGTCAGTAACAAATTCTGTATTTATTAAAAGTGATAGTTTTTAAACATGATGTGAGAGACATGTCTGGCCAAGCCCTGATGACAATGCATTTAATGAACTAAGAGGCAAGTCTGCAGTCAAGTGTATCTTATATGTGGCTACATCTGCATTCTATATGGAGCTAATATTTAGTCTATTAAATCAAACAAAAGCGTTTTCTGTACAGAAGACATGCTGAGCTTGCATATTTGAAGGTCCTTTCATATGTGATAAAGGAGAAAATGGCATCTCAGTGAATTAAAATACTTGCCCAGGATCACATAATTTGAAACCGGTTTATGGGTCAAGAGCATTATAATTAGGTAGAGTAGATTATTTAAGTCACTAATCCTGCAGGTCTAGTAAAGAATTTTGGATTTTTCGAGCCCATTCACGGTGGTCACTACTACCAATTCCCTGTTTGTTTATGATGTCCGCCTGGGAACTACTAATCCGAACAATGGACCTTTTGTTCCACCATCCCTTGTTTTGAAGGAGAGCTGACCCTTTGCTTGCCTGTATCACAACCACTGGCAAAGAGAATCTATACCTACCCTTTTCCACCTTTTTGGGGTTTTTAATAAGCACCCAATCTCCCTTTTGCAAAGGTAGATCTTGAAAGTGCTTTCCTGCATCAATGGGTACTTTCATATCTGCTTGCTTCTGCTGTACTCAGTCTTTAAGTATGGCCAAAGATTCCACATCCTGATTACCTTTCCCCTTAACCAGTTAGGAAATAAACAAGGATGTAATTTCCTTCCCCTGAGAAGGGGACGAGGCCCTACCCCTGTCGTGGAGTGAGGAGTTGTATTGTAAGACCACATTTTATTGCGTATGAACTCTAAAGGATCTTGTCCAGAAGAGGTTGCAGTTTGTATGCCCTCTTTTACAATTCTGTTTACCCTCTACCCAAGGTCATTTGAAGTGGGAGAATACAACGCTGACAGAGATCATGCAATTTAAGGAATGAACATATACGTTGTGAAACAGAATGTGTACTGTTATCGGTGACCATGACCCTTGGTGAACCCTCCAAAATAAACTAATTTCGTAGTAAGTTAATAACATTGTCAGTGGTCGCCATATCACAAAAGCAATAATACATCCATTTGGTATCATAGTCTACAAGCAGGATTAAATACTTGTTACTAGATGACAAAACTTCATAGGGACCATAAAAATCCAGACCCACTTGGTCTAATGGATTCTGAGGAAATGGAACTGGATGAAGTGGCATGACCAATGTTCTCCAAAGCTTGTCCGACAATAAACATTCTGCCCGCTCATTTATCGTAGCTCCAACTTGCGATTCCAGGCAAAGCCACCAATAGTACTGTTTTAAGTGTTGGCAGGTTTTTGAGACACCTAAATGTCCCTGATGGGCCCCCTGAAAGATTTACCTGCATAGATTCTCTGGGGAAACAAAGAGGTCATGACGCATGAACATGTCTTGAACGATGATATTCATCCGCCATGTTTCCAGTATTTCTCACCTCTGCAGAAAGGGTTCAACGTTCAGGCCAACCACCAGCAATACATTATTTTATCTTAGAAAGAGTCACATCCTTAGCATATGTATCAAGCCATTCACTTTCCGTAATAGGTTCTCATTCCAACACAGCATCAACAGCTGCTACCATACACTCAACATCTTGTTTCATCTAGCTTGTTATTCAACACCATCCTGGAGTTTTTTGCCTCCATCTATATTCTTGATGATGAAATGATACTCTTTGAGTTTAGTTAACAGGCGAACCAGTTTGGCAGAGGCTTTGTTTGCACCTCTGTTACTAAGCATGTGCATAAGCGGCTTATGATCAGTATATAACTCAAACTCACGTCTCCTAATATATGACCGAAATTTAGGAATGGCCCACACACACACAAGAGCTTCATGCTTAATGATACTGTAACATGTTTCTGCTAGTTGTGGGGTCCTGGAGGCAAAAACCACTGCGTGTTCTTTACCTGCAACCCACTGCCCCAAAACTGCTCCGAGACTAGTATGACTGGGCTCAATAGTCACACAGCATTTGTGACCATCCTGAAAAGAATGCAAGGCTGGAGAGTCTTCAATGGGTTTCTTGACTTGTTTCAAAAACTAAATAGAGGTCTGTCGAAACAAACTTGGCGCCTTTCCTTAAAAGTGCTCGCAAAGGTTCCACAATTTGTGCATAACCCTGCACAAAGAAGGCATGGTATTCTGCAAGCCCTAAGAAGGAACAAAGAGCTTCCCTGTCTTTAGGTGTTGCAAAATCCCTAATAGCTTTAATGAGTGAAAATGTGGGTTTTATACCTTCAGATGAAAGTGTACGTCCTAAATACTCAAGTTCCTGAACAGCAAATTTGCTCTTGTCACGCCTGACAGTCATTCCTGACTTATCATGTTTGCTAAGAATTTTGACAAGAGTGCGATCATGTTATGCTCGAATGCCAGTGTACACTAAAATATCATCCTGGTAAGCTTGTACCCCAGAGATGTTTTCCAGTAATGTGTCCATCAGTTTCTGGAATACGTTGGCAGCGGATGCCAGCCCAAAGGGTAGCCTGAGGTACTTATACGCACCAAACGGAGTCACGAAAGTGGTGAGTTCTTGTGACTTATGGAAAGTGGAATTGGATGGTACGCTGACCTGAGATCTATTATGGAGAAAACTTCTGCCTCACCCAAATTAGATAAAAGATCATGGATTTTAGGGAGCGGTTGCAATCCACCAGGATGTTGCAATTAAGTGAGCGTAAGTCAGCACATAATCTGACCTCACCTGACTTCTTACAGGCTAAAACTATAGGAGAAACCCACTCAGAGAAATCCCAAAGTGCAATGACACCCTTGGAACATAAACTCTTTAAGACACCGTTCAATTCCTCCCTGATACTTAAGGGTAAAGGGTGTACCTTATGCACAACAGATTGAGCATTAGGTTTGAGGCGAAAACTTATGCTCAAAACCTGAAACATTATCTACCTTGTTGCAGAAAACTGAAGAATATTGGTTAAGAATACTATTAATATCAGGTTCTGAAAAAGAAAGGTTAGCCACATTACGTACATATTTATCATCATAGCTAGGAGTTCACCAACAACCACAGCTTGGTCCACACCCGGTTTAAGGTACAGACCCATTTTGGCCAAATCCTGCCAACCTAGCATGTATTTGCCTCTGAGAGCAACATATACTTTGCTGAATGTGTGCCTGCCTAGACAGTCTATTCTGGAATGAAAATACCCAAGCATGTCAATCTTTGTCTCGCCAAAAGCTTTTGGGTTGACATCAGATTGCGTGAGAACAACACCACTACTCCAATTTTCATAAAAGGTAACCTCTGACAAAATGGTTATTGGAGATCCAGAGTCAGCCATGACCTGAATGGGAACAATACCAACAATCATTTCGCTCAGGGGCCTTTGAATTTGCATGTATCAATTGAATTGCATTCAGTAGTTAAAGCAACGTTGCTCAGTTTTTCAGAACAACTGTCAATGTCTTCAGTGACTACAATGCTCTTGATCTTTGTAAATCTGCCAGCCTGCATACAGCCTAAAAGTGGCCAACTTTCTTGCATGACATACATATTTTGTCACTTGCAGGACAATTGGGAGAATTACCAATGTGGCCTCTTGAACAACACCTGAAGCACGTTAAAGACTTCTTGAAAGGTTGCCTGGAAGACCTGTTTCCGATGTTCACAGCACACAGAGAGTTGTCCTCGATCATGTGTATGACATAAGATGTTTGACTTTCTTGAAGAACCTTAGACGAAAACATGGCACGTTCAAGTCCTTTAGCTATATCAACAGTTTCAAGTAAGAAATGATTTCTGCAGCTGAGCAACCTTTCTTGAATTTTCTAGAAGAAACAAGCAAAAATAAATTGATCTTGATTGCAAATATCTGTGGTAGCACCACATTTGCAAGTTGCAGCTAAAATTCTCAACTCTGCAATATATTTTCCCACGCCCTCATCAGCACTCTAGTGTGCTTAAAAATATTGTGGCGCTTAAGTACAACACTAGGTTCCTCAGAGTATTGCTTACCAATGCGCGCTAGTGCTTCCTTGTAAGCATCCCAATCATCCCCTAAACCACCTGGTACTGCAACAACGACTAGATGTGCAGCTACTCCAATACAACCATACAAGATAGCAACTTTGCACGCTGGTGGAAATTTCATGCTATCAATTGCAACAAGATGGTTCTCAAAACCTCTTAACCACTGACGGCACTTTATTGGAAGTTTGCCAGGTGTCTGCAAAAACTGAAAATTACTGGCGCGAGCACGTAAACTTAAGAGCATGCAGCAATTAAAGAAATGCAGGCGGAAATGATACCTTATGATACGGCGCAGGCGAGGTACGACGTGGAGAGTCATGAACAGCAAAGTAGAGCGGCACGTCCCTGAAATAGGCAGGAGTGGCAACGGAGGGTCGCCCGTCCGTGAAGTAGGCCAGAACAGGAATGGGGGGCTGCAAGTCCGCAAATTGGACAGGAATCCTTGGCAGTGGGTGTGACGAGATCCCACTCGCCACCAAGAGGAAATAGGTTGGGTTGAGACGTATAAAGTTGTAGAATAAGGTTTATTGTCAATTTCAGTACACTCATGACCGGAAACGTCCAACAGCTGTGAATCCTGGCAGCAACTGAATAACGTTGCTACGGTACACACAGCTGCGCTTCAGTTCCGAGAACGGAATAAAAATCAAACAAATACAACTGAAGAGCCACATTACAATTCACCCATGATGCAAAGAGCGGTCTCACAAAACAACAAGACCAACATTCTTTAAGGACATGTTACAATTACTTAGTCAAGTAATACAGCAACAGTTATTACACTGTCACCTTCCCCTTATCTTTGGTACTCAAGTCTCATTTTAACTCTGTGAAGCCATGAATGGAAATCCTTTCTTACCTTATATTTATATATTTTTTTGTCTTTTTCGAATATCTTATTTATTCAATGTTAAGTGTTTCCATGCTTTCTGGGATGGAAATCTGAGGAAAATATTTTTTATGAAAAAAGGGAGATGTGTGGTATCTATCTATCGCCCATGTCGCTTGTACTGTAGAACATATCAGAGCATTGTAGATTAGATGAACAGTGGAACCTTGAGGTCACGAAGCTCTAAAATGTAGAGTGAGGAGCCTGCACGATCCAGAATTGGCAGCTGGTATGCTGTGGCTGAGGTGTATGGGATAAACCTGAAGCTTCTCTTCACTCTCTGGTCTGCATATTACGAAACCCTCTTATATTGCATTGGACAATGACCTTTGGAGGGAACGACACTGATGGAGCAGGATTTCGAAAAAAGAAACCTGCTCGAATGAATACCCCCATAATACGTACTAACAGTAAGAAGTAACAGAAAACTAATGTGCACCTTACATAAACACGAGGGAAATAGCTTTGCGCATGTATGTACTAATGTGAGATAATACATGAAAGAAATAAAACCGTAATTGCAGTGTGCTTTGAAAGAAACGAGAAATAATGCATGACTAGGCCGCATGAGCATTTCGTAGTTTGCATGTTGCATCTTGCTTTTGAAATAATAAATAATGCCGCTTTTGCTTAAAGCTATGCTAGGAAAAATGCAAACAGGCAATAGTGCAAGGGTTGGTGGTACACAGTGAAAAGTACATTATCGTATAATTAATGAATGCCTATATTCTCTTTACCACAGCAAGCTGAATGATCATCCATGTTTTCTTTAACTTGGCCGGATAAAGGAGGGGCAGGATAAATGAGTGAAATTGATCTGTCGAAGGCAGACTAAAGCGCTGAGCACAGCAGAAGAAGCGCAGTTGTTGAAGGTCAATGTGATGATCGCCTGCCAAGGTATGTGACTGACCGTCGGACAAGAAGACTCCTTCTGCGGACATTCCTTAAAATGATATGCAATTGTAACATGTATTAAATCGTGTGAACGGAACAATTATGAAATCATGGGAATGGGTGTAGAACAATGAATATGCCCAAACTTTGAATGAAGTCACAGTGGTGTGACAGACCACCTCCGAATTCTACCAATGAACTGTTGAGTTACGTGAAATGTTTCAACTGATGTGGGACGAACATGTAGGTTTTAGAGTATAACTGGGGTGTGGTGAGGTTAGGCTGGTTAAAGAGAGAGAGAGAGGGGACGCGTCGCTGTCCATCGGTTTGCAGAGAGGCCTAGCTGTTCCCGTCTTGTCCTGTTCCTGTAATCTTTGTTCCCTGACTCAATATCAGGGGACCCCCACCATCACTTTGGCCGGAGGGGTGGTTTTCTACAGATCCTATGGGTTTGTATTATTATTCTGACTCGTACTTGCAAAATGACTTGTAAATGTATTTCGTCTCGGAAACTTTTGTCTCTTCACCTATCCAATCTGTCATAATATATTGTTTTTGCATTACTCATGCTGAAACTGATGTCTCTTAATCTATCCACTCCTTCAGGTGTTACCGTATACTGAATGACAAAGTTTTACTCTGATTGCATTATTGATGTTTTCTCTCCTTTATTGATTTTCATTATTTGCATGTGTGGCTGTATGCATTGAGCATTTAAGCATTTAATTTGAGATAAAAGCTTTATTAACTTTACTGACAGTCTGTGATTATTTAGCTGACTGAATAGTTAGTTAGATAGTATTATCATTACCATCAACTATTCAACTAATTGGTTCATCGATCAAGTAGAAGGAAAGTTGATGTATAAGTTATAAAGTATTTTAAGATGTCACACATCAACCTATTGAAGGAAAGAATTGAACAAATATAAACTGACCCCAGCGCATCAGGGTTTCTGGGTGAATGTGAATGGGCTACTGTTCTGTGATGTTATTGAGTATTGATTCCTGATCAGATATTGGTTTTGCGCTGGATAAGTTTCAAGGTAGCAGAGGATGGTTTAATTATTGATTAGTTGGTAATGATTATTGATTATATGTTCTTAACACGTAAAGTTAGTGTCCCGTTCCATGTTGTCTAGAAGTTCAAGTACAGAGCTACCCGAGGAATCCCGGGAATGGAATTTAGCCTGAAGTAGGCAGAAGAAAAGTGTGGTAAAGAAATCACACTGCAGAAGTACTTTGTCTGTTATAATCATACCAAAGCTACGGAGGGCTGTACGTGTTATATTAGGGAAATTCGTATATAAGTAGAGTGTCTGAAATGGCAAAGGGTCTACTTCCAAAACTCTAGCCTTATCCCCAGGAGAGTAACAAGACCTCTTTTCACAACAAAAAGTCCTCTTGTGAAATCTTGGCCTTCTCCCTGGAGGAGTACCAGGTCCTTCCAGAGCTTGTTAGAGAAGTGAGATAACGCTGGTCGTTATTATTACTTACACAACCTCTTCTGAAAAGTGAAGACTATCTCTTTATTTAGTGGAACAGACGAAGGTAGCATTGTTTCGTGTTGTTACTAACCAAACTTTTGATTAAGGACATTCAGAAAAATATTGCCGTAATATTTTGTGATGGGAGGGTCAGTAGCTGGAGTAATACTGACGTCTGAAAAAGCTGTGCTGGCATTGGACAAGCAGTGGGCGTGTACTGACGTCTGATTGGTTGATTGATGTGAGTCGGTCTAGTATTGGTCAAGATGGCAGATACGCAGAGAGCCGTGATTGGAAGGTTGGTGTGAGTCGCGCTGGTATAGGACGAGAGTTGACCGAAAGAAAAAACACGTGGAAGTACGGAAAGGTTGTCTTGTTTGTTTTGTTGAAATACATTAGCGTAAGTAGTCCGAAAAATGAAGTTGCTTAAGAAAATAAATAATTTCTTTAACAGAGATGAACCTATTGTGACTAGAGAGGGAATTCAAATTCCACCTCCAAGAACGCCTGCTTCCTATATGATGTTGGAACAAGGATATCATACATGTATGTGGTTAGAGAATTGGATGGAGTATACAAAGGATGATGGTGTTATAGCTTTTCCACAGCATGGTTCATTTAATGTAAGAATATTGCAGAATTTGAGAAATCAAATGAATTCATTAGAGCCGAATCCCAGACTGACACAGTACGAAGCACTGGAAGAATGGGAAGTTGAGGCATTTGAGAGAGAAAGATAAATAAGTAACAAAAGTTACAGGAGTATGATGTTTAGACATCCTTTTGAGAGGAGGGAAGATAAGCTGAAAAGATGGAGGAGAGCTATGATAACAGAAGGTTTGTACCCAGTCTTACTTGCTGAATATCCAACAGGAGGCAAGTGTAAAGAGAAAAATAAAAATATAGAAACTTCAAGCTTGAGGGATGATCCGAACGATTTTGAGGATGATAAGTTGTTAGAGGATATCATGACCAAAAGACCTCCGCCATATGAAGAAAATTCAGGGATGGTGGCTCCAAGTGTCCCACAAATGGGAACCCCATTACCTCCACAAGTCACAAAAATAGATAAAGCAGTATGAGAAAATGAAATGAATTTGTTGAATAAAGCAAGAATAGAGCAGGTCCAGAAATTGAATCAGTTGAGTCGGAATGCAGAAGTATTGACGGTACCGATAACAATTGGTCCCGTAGTTCCATTGTATGGAGATAAACAGAATTTATCACAAGTACATGTTGACAGTTCCGAGAAGTGGCGTCAGGTGTGAAATGATGACGGTAGCAAATGAGAATAGACAGGCTGATCCGAATAACACATTGTTAGATCTTCCGGTTTGTGATATGATAACAGAAACCCCTAGAAGAAGTATCCAACTAGACCCAAGGAAAATAGGGCCGATTGTCACTCCAGTAACAGGGGTTTCAGCAGGTCCTTCACCAGATGAATTAAATAACTCGATAAAAGAAATGGCCAAACCAAAACCTCATCCCCACAGTATAAATGTGAGTCAATTGAAAGTAGATCTGTAAGTGATGATTATTGGTACAATAAGTCCAGACAGATTAGGGACTTACCGAGATGAAGAACTGTTGTTCATTGCTTAGTGGCGATTACGAGGGAGCTGGACATGAACACTAGAAAACTCGGATATGGTCTGAAACTAGAACATTGTATGTATGTGTATTGTACTGTTTTTTTGTAATGGTATTATAAGTCATGTAACCAGTAAAAAAAGTTAAAAAGAACTGTTGTTCTTGTGTAAAAGTATTACTAGGAAAGCGCAGAATCTTCATAAAATATCAGAAGCTGCTAGTGAGTTGGGAGTAGGCATAGTAAAATCGAAAGTGTTGCAGAAATCTTACAGAATGTCCTTTACTGACAAGGATCTAGAGTTTGAATGCGTCGGGAAAAAGATTGCAAATAAAAGAATTGATTAATATTTTGAAGAAATGGGGAGATGTAGATCGATGGAAAAATAGATGGACGAGAAAGAAGGAAGAAGCAGCTGGTATAGGACGTCTATGTTTCAGTTGAAAGAAACAGAGCAAGTTGAAAGGAAGTGTCCGATGAGAGAAGTTCCAGGTGGTGGATATGTTCACGTTCCTAGGATGAAACAGGATATATTGTCTTTCACAAATGATTTTCCTAGATTA